>NC_136493.1:114971022-115006022 GCF_053919585.1 Euprymna scolopes | reverse complement strand
AACGATCTGTTACTTCCCTTGAATTAATTTATTACTACCAAGGTTACACATCGTTGCCAGGGTATAATATATAAGTAATGGATAAAAACTATTTGTTAACAGTAAAAAACCTTAACAGAAAAGTATGAGCAATTCCAGTCCACCTAGTAATGATGATAAATACATTGTTATTTTTTATTTTAATTGATATATATATGTGTGTGTGTGTGTGTGTGTGTGTGTGTGTGTGTGTGTGTGTGTGTGTGTGTTTGTGTGTGTGTGTGTATATATATATAAAAAATACGCATCACGTAATATTAAGAAAATAAACAAATATTTTACTTGTTTAAAATTTATCACAAATATATTTCGGAGGAAGACTCCAGCTTCAGTGTGTTGTTTTGTTTCTTTTTTTTTTTACTTTTTCTTCTTCCTTGCCATGTTGTAAATTTGGAGAAAGAAGTCTGTTTGTAGAGAGCCAATGCGTATTTTATTTTATTCAAATTAAAACAACGTTTCTATTGAACTCTCATTCTCGATGTTATTCACGCGTTACCTACGCACAGTTCAAGCATTTTAAAATACAACCGCCAGATACAACGCGCGACTCTATAGAAACAGACTTCTTTCTCTAAATTTACAACATAGTAAGGAAGAAGAAAAGAGGGAAAAAAGAAACAAAACAACACACGTGATAAATTTCAAACAAGTAACATATTTGTTTATTTTCATAATGTTACGTTGTGATTTGGTTTCAAGCGCACTAGATGCGTATTTTATTTTATTCAAATTAAAACAACGTTTCTATTGAACTCTCATTCTTGACGATATATATATATATATATATATATATATATATATATATATATATATATATATAACCAATAGTATAGACACTCAAAAGTATAAATATATATAAGATAGGATTGAACATCGGATCAGCATTATAATCAAGAGGAAGTAAAAATCTTGCTAATTTATATACGATACAATCCCATTTGACACACCGGATCCCGCCAGATCAACAAAGGTAAGCAAAGATGAGCCTAGCCAGTACCAGATGGTTGATATTTGGTATATATATATATATATATATATATATATATATATATAAGTTAAAATATATTGAAGTAAGAAACGAATAATTACTCAAATGTACTTAATACATTGTTGTATGTATACGGTTTCTATTTTCCATATATAACGTTAAATATAATAGTTTGTTTGTTATTTCCTGTATTTTTTTTGGATTTTACTCAGCTTATGCGGTCGTACTATTTCTATTATCACTATACAATTGTATATTCCCAACATTAATAACATTTGATTCACATTTTTGATTCAAAAAATTAAATATGCAATAAGCATATTAGTTATCGTAGATAAATATGCACTTTTGTATGCATGTGTATCTGTCAATATGTATGCATATATAAGTGTTACATAATTTTATAAGTATTACATAATTTTATAAATGTTACATTTTTATAAGCTTTACATAATGTTACAATTGTTTCATAATTCTCCAAGTGTTACATAATTTTAAAAGTGTTACATATTTTTACAAGTGCATGTTATATTATAAGTGTTACATAATTTTACAAGTGTCACATTATTTTATAAGTGTACATAATTTTGTAAGTGTAAATAGTTTTATAAGTGTACAGGATTTTGTAAGTATAATTAATTTTGTAAGTACACATAATTTGTTAGTGTACATGATTTTGTAAGTGCACATAATTTATAAGTCTTACATAATTTTGTAAGTGTACATATTTTTATAAGTTTTACATGGTTTATAAGTGTACATAATTTGTAAGTGTATATAATTTTCTAAGTGTTACATAAGTTTTCAAGTGTTACATAATTTTACAAGTGTTACATTATTTTATAAGTGCTACATGATTTTTAAGTGTACTTAATTTTATAAGTATACATAATTTTGTAAGTGTACATAATTTTACAAGTGTTACACAGCTGTATATATATATGTATACATATATTATTGGTAGTATTGTTTAGTTATTTAAACAAAAACAAAAAACACAATGTGTCTACAAAAGAGTGCTCAATGTTTAGACAGAGCAATCTAAATATGTTGAATATGAAAACTAGTGGCTACACATATGCAAATATGTTTCAGTGACCACTCTGCTAGGGAATATCACATCATCAGTCCAAGAATATCTCCGCTGACCACCCTGCTAGGGAAAATCCCATCATCAGGCCAAGAATATCTATTTGCATATGTGTAGCCACTAGTTTTCGTATTCAACATATTTATATATATATATATATATATATATATATATATATATATATATATATATATATATATACATATATTCTAGATTATATGTTTAAATTTCATTTAAAAGGATGAATTCAAAATTTAGTGCTTGAATCAAAGAATTTTAATTAATGTCCTTAACCCATGCGTTTTCAATGTAAGGACATGTCCCCAGAGGAAAATTTTTATCAAAATACTAATATTGGTTCACAATAATTTTGCTAAGTAGCACGTACAAAGAAAAAATATTAACAGTGAAATTCCTTTAAGTGACATAGATGAAGGGAATGAATGTTGAATGAGAAAGCATATGATGAATGGTATCCAAATACGGAATTAATCCTTCTATAATTCTATAAAACTAGGAACCATTAGATTCATCAACCTGTAATCTAGTTAATTTCAATACTTCAAAGTATATATATATATATATATATCTATATATATATATATATTATATATGTATAAATATGTGTGTATGTATAAATATATGTATATATATAGATGTATATATATATATATATAGATATGCATATATGGATATATATGTATATATATAGATGTATATATATATGTATATATATGTGTAAAAAGTTGTATATATATATATAGCTGTATATATATAGAGATGTGTGTGTGCGTGTGTGTGTGTGCGTGTGTGTGTGTGTGTAGCATTTTAATTTTTATTATACATGCATTATTGGTTACATATGTGCATACATGTTTCGGCGGAATCTAAATTTAGAAACACCCATCTCATCGGACCGAAAAAAAGAAGCGACACATTTTCGGTTTGATAAGGTGGGTCTTTAAATTGAGATTCCACTGAAACATGTATGCACGTATGTAACCAATAATGTTTGTATAATAAACAGACTATATACTGTCTTCTATTGTACACTCTTTAATAATCACTCGGGTCTCATCCACACCTAGGAAATCAAACTCTACAACCATTATATATATATATATATGTATATATATACATATATATATGCATATATATACATATATATATGCATATATATACATATATATATATATACATATATATACATATATATACACACACACACATACATATATATATATATATATATATATATATACGGTTTGATCTTTCAGATGTTCGTTTTAGGTAATGCCAATCGGAGTCTTTTCTGATGATCGGTAATGCTGTGAAACTGCAATAACGTTTTAAAACTGGCTCCATTATTATCATTTGGGTCTACATATAACTTTTGTGGAGTTTTATTTGTTACTTTAGGTTCGCAATCTTATTGACTGTTATGCATTCAGACATTTTTCTTCTACTATTTTATTTAGATCCAATACATATACACAAGAAGTCGATGTCATTAAGTCTATGTTATCATCGAAATGAAGATAAGACGCGTTTCACTTGCAACTGTTTTAGCGGCGGATAACTCGTGCTTATCAAGAAATTCTTGATAGAAACTGCGTGGGAAAACATTTTATTATTTAATATTTGCTAAAAGTTAAACAAACATTTGCTACAAAAATTTGAAAAGGCCGCTTTGAAGTTTTCATTTTCACACAAGAGAATCACCACTTATCAAGACCAACAGACCATCGTGGATAAGTGTTAATGAGTGCCAGGGGGTCAGTGAGGCAACACCGTAATGGTGGATGGTGATAGAAATTGGTTATAACTTGATTGTATAAGATGACACGGACTTGTTTACATTGGACTTGAAAACAACCATGTTATAATTAGCTAGAACGCAGCATTGGGGTATAGGCTGGCAGTTTTAGGAAAGAAACTTTGCTCATGGAATTTGCGTTTCGTTTTAGGCACAGATATTGAGTTAGAGAAATTGTTGACAGTAGTTTACGCTAGTCGAGTGTTTGTTGTGAATGTTTCGCAGGAGAGATCAATGGAACAATTGCCAGGAAAATAATGAAACTCTAAACAGTGGCTTACTGCCACTTAACTTCCAAAATGGACAACGATCAGTGCCTACAGCGATAATACCAAATCGTTTTCAACGGTTGTCGAAAGTGACACAGAGTTCTGATACCCTAGGGAAACTTGTTGTTACTCAGACCCAAAGGAACACCAGTTGTTATTATTAGTGAGAAATAAGTGACCATAACTTATGTACACACTCCTAACGAATTATTATTATTATTATTATTATTAATTATTATCATTATTAATTATTATTATTATTATTATTATTATTATTATTATTATTATTATTATTATTATTATTATTATTATTATAAAAAAAGGAGCGTTCACACAGGTCTTCAGAGATCTTTCCGTGAAAACAGCCTGTAGTGTTCCCTGGGAGCTTAGTGACAACAAGCGTTCCCAGGTTTCCAGTACTCTCCACCTCTTTCGATAACATTTCCAAATAAATTTGCATTATCGTAACAGCTGCTTGCCATTGATTTCTCGTTGGTAGTAGCTGTTGGTCTTTGCTGAAATTTGAGTGGCAATAAGCCTCTCCAAGGTCTAGTTCTCTTCGCACTTATTCGGCTGAGGTCTGGTCAGTTCATCGGTCTTTCCTTCTTCCTTGACTCTACTTGGTTATTTGGTCTCGCTCTTCTTTTTTTTTGGGGGGGCAGTGATGTGGGAATGGGGGCAGGGTTGGGTTAGAGAACTTATAGATATGCAGTTTCAGTGTTCTTGGTTCCATATAGTGTTTCATGTTTTGCCTTTGCAGTAGTTTTTCTGGTCCGCGCTTGTTGCTTCTATGTGTTAGTTTATTATTATTATTATTATTATTATTATTATTATTATTATTATCGGCTCACATGGAGCTTTCACACAAGTCAGCAAACGATCTGATTGGAGACCTGTGGTGTTCTCTGGAAGCTGAGTGACAACAAGTCTCCCCAGACGTCCAGCTCTCTCCTCCTCCTTCGATAGCATTTGCAAATAACTTTGCATCATCGTATTGTTGTTGTTGTTGTTGTTGTTGTTGTTGTTATTATTATTATTATTATTATTATTATTATTATTATTATTATTATTATTAATTATATATATTCACTAGGAATCCTTACACAGGTCATCATCAGGGATGACTTACTGACAGCAACCATATTGGTGTTCCCTGCATTTTTGGTGACGGCAAGTCTCCCCAGATTTCCAGTGCTCTCCACATCTCTAACTTATGGATTCGTGTTAACGCAATAGCAGCTTACCTTTGATTTATCGCTGGTATCAGCAATTGGTATTTCTTGGAGATTGGGTGGCAAAAAGCCTACCTGATGGCCCAGTTTTCTCCGATCTCTTTATGTGGAGATCTGGTTAGTGCTCTTGTTTCTCATTTCTTTCGGATCTTTTACATTTCTTTGGTGTGACACCCTCCGATGTAGACGCCGCCATTTTTAGGTGGGGGTGGGCTAATTATGTTAACATTTTACCATTTTGTTTTTCTTGGTTTCCTTGATCATATTCTGTTTTAATTTTATTTTTATTACAGCATTCAAGTTACTGGTTATTGTTCGCTGTTTATGAGAGGGGCTTTTTACTCCATTTTTACTCCCAAACAAGACACAATGCCACTTTTATATAGGGGGTTACTATCGGGGCCATAAGTTGTGCGGATGCTATATAAGGGAGTTGAGCAGCAAGATGTATGTTTACATTACACTTGAACTTCTGCATATCAGTGCAGTTGGGAAAGCAGGAACCTGGAAGGGCGTTTCAAAGTCTAGCAGTTTTGAGAAAGAAACTATTAGAGTAGAAAGCCTTCTTATATCTAGGGATCTCTACTGTGTAGGGGTGGGATTTTGCTGTTTATCGGGTTTGTCGGAGGTATTTACGTCGAGGGGGTACAACGGCTTGTAGTTCGTCGGAGCATCCACTATGAAATACGTAGAACAGGCAGAGGAATGAAACATTTCGTCGATGGGACAGCCTACCTTTCACACAAGTCATCATCAGAGATTTCTCTGTGGTGTTTCCTGGAGCCTGTGGTGTTTCCTGGAGTCTGAGTGCCAACAAGTCTCTCCAGATTTCCAATATTCTTCACCTTTTTCAATAACCTTTACAAAAGAATTTGCGTTATCGCAAGAGCCACTTACCATTGATTTCTTGTTGGCAACGAACGTTGGTGTTCACTGGAATTTGAGTGAAACAAAGCCGCCCCAAAGTCCCATTCAATTTTTCTTCTTATTGTTGTTGTTCTTCTTCTTCTTCTTCTTCTTCTTCTTATTATTATTATTATTATTATTATTATTATTATTATTATTTGTATCAATATGATATTTAATTAAACAACAACAAACCACACAAATACTAAATGAGTATTTCAATAAAGATTATAAAAATCACTGAAATAAAATTTAATTTAATTAAAATAAATTAAATCTAAATACAGTCGAAAAAAACATCGATGAAACGCACCCTCATTTTAAAAGTGGGTTAGGGTTAGGGTATCTCCACTCAATTCTTCTGATATTTTGGACTTTAATTTTTACAGATTCCTCTTCCTTATTTCACAAGTACAATTCTGCAATCTTCTAAAATTGATATTTGTTTATCTCTCAAAAAACAAAAAAAAAAGATAAATTGGCCCGTTTGTAAGTAGTAGTAGCAGTAGTAGTAGCAGTAGTAGTAGTAGTAGTAGTAGTAGGAGGAGGAGGAGGAGGAGGAGGAGGAGGAGTAGTAGGAGTAGTAAAGAAACAGTTAATGTAATAAAACGAGATGTCGATACAGAAGAATTTCGCCATTCTTTATTATTACTGTATAAAAACACCATCACTGAATGTTCAATGTTCATGCAAGCAGCATGTCAATGTTGTTGTTCCCGACAGTTCAGAAGTTCTGACTTAACTTAGGGTAAAGAGGAATGTGGCCCAGAGATCAATATTGGAACTTGTGCATACTTTGTGATTGCCTATCAGGAGAGAACAATCAAAAGAAACGTCTAACGGGATTGGACTACCGGATATTGTCGGCCGCTTTTAATCTATCTGAACAGTCTCAGTATGGTACAGCATCGTCCACAAGTAAGATAAAGTTGACACAGTTAAGACACATACCTACACACACAAGCACAAACGTATATATATATATATATATATATATATATATATATATATATATATATATATACACACACACACAATCATTCACATACAGATGAAAAGTCGACCGTTTTTTCAAGAGTCGAAGGTTCTATCCGAATCATTTTGTTCACAAGCTACGAGAAAAAGAAGTCTTCATGCTGATATAAAAAATATGCGCACATATATAGTAGGTTTGAAAAATATATATGGCAATTAAGCTACACAGAATTTTCCGTGTTTCATCCTCGTGCGGATTCGTCAGGCTGTTGCATGAAATTGATATTGCTTCGTGTTTTTAGATATGTACCCGTGGTACTGGGTTTGCTAGTCAGCCAACTAAATTCGAACTTATTCACATACCCATTTATTGTAGCCAACGAGCGCGCGCCTGTTTCTTGGTTGATTTAGCGAGGATGTTTTTTCTTTTCTTTGTAATCAAATTAAAACTAGATCATCTTCGATCAAAATAAAAACAAAAAGCAACAAAGAAACAGATGCGCGCACTCATTGGCTACAATAAATAGGTATGTGAACAACTAAAGAAAACAGGTATATATAAAATTACGAAGCAACATTAATTCTAAACATAGTTACATAAAATATTCTGTACTTACATAAAATAATATTAATAATTTCCTCAAGCAGTTAAGCGCTCTGTATAGAATTTATTTTACCACGTGATAAAATAAATATGGAAATAATTATCTTAAAACATTGCTTAGTAAGCGTGGATACATTATAAGAGGACAGTAGCCTGACGAATACTCACGAGGATGAAACGCAGAAAATTTTGTGTAGCTTAGTTGTCATATATATTCTTGAATTGGAAGCCATGATTAATTTCAGAGGAGTTTCCCATGGGTAGCTATTCTATACAAGTCCTAGAGATGAAGGATTTTTTGTGTTCTATACAGGTTCTGGACTTTATAATTTTGCAGTCAAAGAGCAAAAAATCCTTCTCTGGTTGACACGAAAAAATTATGTCCTGAAATGCTCAAATATTTTATTTTTATGGAGAAATTCTGGTTTCTGATTGGTTAATAGCAGAACATGAATTAATTTGATTTGCCTGTTCCTATCAGCAGCGTTTATAAATAGAATCTCCCAACTTTGAGAGAGCATGCCTCCATTAAATATCATGGGGACGAGTCTCTTTGATGCTTCGGATGATTCGGGACTTGGGAATGAAAGTACCAGTCAATAATCCGTTACCCCTGGTATATTCCATCTTTATTATGAGTGCGTTCGTTTCCTAGTAGAGGCACCACCTTTTGACAAAAAGCAAATGAATAATAAAGCTGGTAAAAAGGAAGAGAATTCCAAAAGATGCCCACGAAATGCGCGCGTGAATTAATTTTTATTTATATATCTATCAACATAAATAACATAAATAAATAAAATTACAGATCAGAATTATAACATGAAATAATTTAATCTGAATTACACGCTTGTTTAGAAGAATGTTTAACAACATTGCTGGCTTATCAGACTTTCTTGCTGGCTTCCTTCCCTTCTATCACCTTCTCTCATATTCCCACAGAGAGATGCAGTTTCACCCGTTATCGCTTTAAATGAATTTTGAAAATATATATATATTAATATATATATGTATGTATAGGTATACACATGTATATATGTTGATAAGGTTTTTTTACCTTTAGATTAAGATGAACATGTCTCCGGCTCAAATAAAAAAAAATATTGATTGAAATAAGCACCATCGTAATCAGCACATTTATTGTCAACGCAAAACAAATGTATTTACGCCAGTATCGTAAAAAATCCTGCGTTCTAGTGGCAATTAGATCGCTCAAAACGTTTTTTATAGCGCTAAGGTTTTTAAGTATTTCTCAAGTTGTCGAGATGCTTGAAAAGTGGTGGTCGGTAGGTCAGAGGTCTGGTGAATATGACAAATGAGGCAGAGTTTCGTAGTTCGATTCATTCAACTTTTGCAGGGTCTGTTTAGCATCATGCAGTCAGACATTGTCGTGGAGGAGAATAGAGCCTTTTCTATTGACTAATGTTGGATGTTGTTGTCGAAGTTTCTGATTTATTTTACCGATATGTTGGCAGTACTTACTCACCATAATGAGCTTGTCTGCGTTCAAAAAAATGTAATGGATGAGATTGGTCACAGACCACCAAACAATCAGCATGACCTTATTTTGATAGAAGCCTGGCTTCGGGAAGTGTTGTAAAGCTTCTTTGGTGTCTAACCACTGAGCTGAGCGTCTCATATTTTCGTAAATAAACACTTTTCGTCGCCAGTCACAACCCGGTCGAAAATCGGGTCGTTCTTGTTGCGTAAAAGAAAGGAAAATGACATTTCATAACGACGTTTCTTTTGGTTGACTTTCAATTCGTGAGGTACCCATTTATCAAGTTATTTGTTTTTCCAATCTATCTCAAGTGGTTGGAAATCGTCGTATACGTTACGTCTCATAAACAAGTTCTTGAACAGTTATGCGTTGATTGGCTTCGACTAAGGATCTTACTTGATTGTTGTCAACATCTGATGGGCGACCACTACGCTCATCATCTTCAAGGCTCGTCACCGCTACGAAATTTCTTAAACCACTATTGTAATACGCGTTCAGTAGTGGTTCTTGGGTAAAACGCTTCGTTGGTATCGCGAGCTGTTTCAGCAGCCTTTCGGTCTAGCTTGAATTGAAATAAAAGAATTGTGAGAATTTGCTTTTTTCCATCTTGTATTCAATGTTCTGAAAAGAAGACAATTGTTTTTAAATTATTGTAATTCAAACGATTAGATAGAGAGAAACGCTTTTTAAATGATATATAAAGTAAAGGTATTATAACGAAAACTTATTTGAAAATACATACTTTGAAATCAAAATTAAATATTCGGCAAGAACGTTGGCGTCAACCTAAAATTATTATTGTACAAACTTACATATAATTTTGTGTAACTATAATCAGTATTTACTTCGGAAGTGTTCAAAACGTAAGTAGAGCTAGGTAGATAGTTTTAAATATATATAGCAATAAAGTAACACAGAATTCTTTGCGTTTCATCCTTGTGCAGATTCGTTAGGCTTCTGCATGGAATCAATGTTGTAACGTGTTTTTATGTTCACGTGGTAATAGTAATAGTATAGTCAGCCAATCAGATTCTTTGTTATTCATAGACTTATTAATCGTAGCTAGTGGGCACCCATTTATCAAACTAGGGTAATTTGACGTCCAATTCACCTGTTTCTTTTTCCTTATGTATTGTTGTCAACAATTGTTGCATCTTTAGTCACGTACTCATCAAATGTTTTTTTTAAACATTTTGGAACACTTACATGGTGCATGTAACCGACACGCTCTGACGTTCCTTCTCGTTTCGAAGATCATGGTCATACTGAATTTATTCTATCTTATATTAATCATTTTCGTATTTTTTGTATTATTATTTTTTATTTTCATTTTATTAAAAGTTCTTTTTTACCCGCTTGTTTTTTTTTTATTATTTATTTTACCATTATTTGAGTCTTATTTTTCAGTTATATTAAATATTATATTTTATTTTATTTTCGTTAGAGTATTCTTAGTCTTAGTAAGTGGTTTGTTGTTTCTTTCCTTTTTTTTCTTGTTGTTTTATTCCTTTTTTTCTTTTCTTCGTTTACATTCTTCGGAGTTTTAGTTGATAGTTGAAGCTAAATTAAATTCACAAGTTTTGTTTTTAGCTTCGTCATTAGTTATAATATGATATGTTATATATATATATATATATATATATATATATATATATGTGTGTGTGTGTGTGTGTGTGTGTGTGTGTGTGTGTGTGTGTGTGTGTGTATTTCAATTATAATTTCTTATATCTTCTTTATTTACCTGGTGTGTACTAAGTTTATAAATTTTGATTATTGAGGTAAGATTATTCTTTTTTTCTATCTTATGGCAGTTCAAGGGAGATAATTCTTGTAAACTCAATATCTCAGAATCGTATTCAACTGGTTTTCAACTTAAATGGAATGTCAGTTACTGAATCTGTTCTTTATTCTTTCCTTAGGTTGTCCTATTTTGCTAACCCATTCTAATTAATTTTACATTTTATATGTTCTTTGCTGTTTTAAGTCCAATATGGAAGTTTTATAGGGTAGTGATTTTAATTAAAATACATTTCAGTAATTTTATAGTCTTTAACCTCAATGAGAAACTAATAAACATAAATAATAGATAACATTATCATAGATAAGTGTAATTAAGTGAGGATTATGAAAATCGTTGATAAAATAGAAACATGCTTAAGAGAAATTGATTATCCAAGTAGATCGCTCAAAAGTATTTATTTACATTAGACTTTAAGACAATCATGTTGTAGTCGGGTGGGAAGCAGTTTCATGGCATTTTGTTTCACATCCAAAGACGAGATGCTCTAGAAAAGATCATTTGTTCATGGACGTTGCACTTTGGTTTTTGTTGGGAGAGAGAGAGAGAGAGAGAGAGAGAGAAGTCAATGGCATTTTTTCTGTGAATGTTTTACAAGGATTGGAGGTCAGTCAAGCACCTACCATGAACATAGTGATACAGTAGAGACGGAAAAGCGTATTGCGTTCTAGAGACGAAGAGTTCTAGGAAAGAAACTTTGCCCATGGAATCTATGTTTAGATTTAGGCACAGATAGTAAGTAAGAAAACTGTTGACAGTTGTTGTAGTTAGACGAGTATGTTTTGTGAATGTTTTGCAGGAGGAGAAACATAGATTAAAGTTCAGTCGAGCACTTGACATGAAAATAACGACAGAGCAAATACAGACATTCAACGTCTCTTCTATAATTAAGAAGAGAGTAGGGAGGCGAAAAGACCGTCGGCTATACGATTACGAAATCGGTTTTTTATCTTGTCAACTAATGAAATGGTCCGCTTACCAGCTCATCTCCTAATGTTACAATAGTACTCCATCTTAAGACGTATTTGACTCTTGTTTGGGTAGAGGATTGCATGGGGAGTAATATACTTTCTAGGGGCGGTAGAATGATCCCATCATTTTTCTAGTGACTGTTGGCATTGGATCTGATGTAAATTTTTCATTTCTAGACAAGAGTGAAGGTCAGTCTCTGAAGCTTGGCAAGGGATAGTATTTCCTCAAAACCAGAACCGATCATTTGGTGACAAGTGAGGATCAAAGTGCAGGAAAGTGTAATCTTAGTAGCTCCTCCTAAAATGTGCTAACAGTACTTCGTTTTAGGATGTATTTGGCTCCTGTAGAGATAGAGGATTGCGTTTAGAGTGAGGTACATTTGGGGGCGGTAAAATGATCCAACTATTTTTCCAAAGACTTGAGCAACGTATCTCATGCAAGTTTTCCATTTCCGGTCAGAAGTGAAGGTGGGTCCCAAGACATTCTTCCTTATACAAGGTAGGTGATCATCGGGCCTTCTTGCTAGTATATATATATATATATATATATATATATATATATATATATATATATATATATAAGTTATGAAAATATATATGGCAATATTCCGTGTTTCATTCTCGTGAGAATTCATCAAGCTTATCTTATAAGCCTGACACGGGATATTCTGTGTAGTTTAATTGCGAAATATTCTGTGTAGCTTAATTGCTATATATATTTTCATAACTTACTACCTAGCTCTCCCTATGTATTGAGAACTGTTGAAGTAAATACGGAAAAATTTACGCATAAAATTATATCTTCGTATATTAATTTATGTGATTAAATGAAGTAAGCATATATATATATATATATATATATATATATATATATATATATATATATATATATATATATATAAAGTAAAGTGGATAACTATATTTGAAACATAGTTTAATATATAAATAAAAAACAACATTGCTTACATTGAGAACCATGTTATAGTGAGACAAGTAAACGAGAAAGATTCGTTGATTGATTTTTTGTTAGATTAATTCAGGCTAGCACAGATCTTGATGCGGATTCCGCGCGCAGGGTATGATTGCGAGTCTACGTATCCGCCATATTGTCTGCTGATACGCCGATGAAATAACAGCAACATGCATCTACCAAGAATCTTGGCGCTACACTGTCTACCCCCAGTGAAAAGAGTCAGTATATTTATATGACAGAACAACCGAGTTCTCTTTTCAAGTGTTACAATAAAGATGCCAGGCTTAAATCGCGATCTATCGATTTAGATAGATAGATAGATAGATAGATAGATAGATAGATAGATAGATATGTAAATATGAACTAGTGTTTATAAACAATATATATATATGCGTATGTGTGCGTCTCTCCCTCCTTCTCTCTCTTTCTCTTTCTTTCTCTCTTGCTCTCTCTCAATATATATCTGTGTGTGTGTGTGTGTGTGTGTGTGTGTGTGTGTGTGTGTGTGTGTGTGTGTGTGTGTGAAGAGTTCGAATCCAATTTGTTTACATTTGGACTGTAACCAATCAAAGAACTAAAATATCAAATCGGGACTTTAACTAAAAGCTTATATTACGTTAAAGCAAAAAGACAATGCAAGATTAAGCCGCTACTTATCTAGATAGATAGATAGATAGATAGATAGATAGATAGATAGATAGATAGATAGATAGATATGAACCAGTTGTGATTAAAAAAGAAGATATGGACCTATTCAGATAGCAAATAAGATGTAAGAAAGCGATTATGTTATTGAAAAAAAAAATAAGTCTTTATCTGAACGAAAACTATATCACCTGCAAGTATTGTAAGTGTATTTTTCTTTATGTCATAAACTGAAATTCATTTAGCTGAAGACAAAAATAAATAAACTTGCCATATAAGCAATAAATCTGAAGTCGCACACAAAGAAATGAAGGAAACATTTACACAATTTCGCAAGCGGCTGGTTATTATTAGGTAACAAACGAAAAGTGGCCCAATTTTAACGAACTTCAACTTCTAATGGAATTAAATTATATTCGCGTAACATAGAAGTAAAAACAAAAAAGAGACTAGTACTAACCAAGTAAAAATGTCGTAGACGAATTGCTATTTATGTCCAATTTTGAAATTTAAAAGGATAAGGCAATTCCTCTAAAAACAAATCCTCAATGTGAGAGCTTTATACATAAAGGTTAAAAGAAAGAATCCAACACAAACTTAACCCTATCTCATAATAAAGTTATTGCAACGCAAACTTAACCCTATCTCATAATAAAGTCATTTCAACACAAACTTAACCCTATCTCATAATAAAGTCATTTCAACACAAACTTAACCCTATCTCATAATAAAGTTATTTCAACACAAACTTAACCCTATCTCATAATAAAGTTATTTCAACGCAAACTTAACCCTATCTCATAATAAAGTCATTTCAACACAAACTTAACCCTATCTCATAATAAAGTTATTTCAACACAAACTTAACCCTATCTCATAATAAAGTCATTTCAACACAAACTTAACCCTATCTCATAATAAAGTTATTTCAACACAAACTTAACCCTATCTCATAATAAAGTTATTTCAACACAAACTTAACCCTATCTCATAATAAAGTTATTTCAACACAAAAGCGTGTCTTTTCAAACGAACGCATCTGGTTCATACAATGGAAAAATCACAACCAAAGTGTGTATTTATTCGAAACATCAGTAAGAAATAAAGAAAAATGAGGAAAGAAAAGAAAACTTGGTGATGGGAAGGAAAAGTCGTTCGATAACTTAAGAAGTCTCGAAATAAAGGAGGAAAAGGAAAAGGGATCCAAGTTGACTGGAGGAGGGACATGTCCATCTTTGGTGCTCCCATCAGTCAACTTTGATCGCTAAAGCTCAAGATTTAATCCTTGTTATTTGATTTATCGTTAGATGGATAGGAAATACTTTAAGATTAACTGTCTTTAACGTATTAATGGTATATTTGCGCATGCGTGAAAGAGCATTTTAAGTCGCCTTACGCCTGCCATTTTCATTTACAATTTTTACAGCTATTTTTATCGGTTAAAAACTAAGTTGATTTTGTTCCAAAGGTCCAAATCCTCTATATATCAAATTTCAAGTCAGTAGACCAAATGTTGAAAAAGTAGTTTGTTAGAAACCATTTTCAGACAGACAAACAAATAGACATCCCCACCTACATATATATATATATATATATATATATATATTCAGACAGACAGACAAACATACACCGTTCCCTATAGAGAGAGAGAGAGAGAGAGGCAGGCAGACAGAGAGAGAGAAGAGAGGGAGAGACAGAGAGAGAGAGGAAGAGAGAGAAAGTGGCAAACAGAATCAATAGTTCTAAATATGTTTTGCCAAATTTAAAAAAGAAAAAGATTATTTACTCGAGATACACGTGCAACAGACACGTCTCACGATACGAAGCGACAGGTATGTTTTTTTTTCTTATTGTTAAGCATATCTTTTAATGCAAAAACAAAAATTCAATACATGTCTATTGGAATCGTAGAGTGTGTTTACATGAATACTAAGAGATAACGTTCCTCCTGTTGTCACGTATATATTTCTTCTCAACAACTTAAGCACGCACGCACACACACACACACACGCGCACACACACATATATACACATACACACACACACACATACACACACACACACACAAACACATACATAGATAGATCAAGATCTAGATATATATGTATATATATAAATTTAAGTATGTGTATATTAAATATTTCTGGATACATAGTTTACTCCTTTATATCTATATTATATTTCTCTGAGTATGTTTGTCTGTCTGATTCACTTTTTTCTCTGAAACTACTAGGCCGATCTGGTTGGAATTTTTGAAGGGCGTTTGTTATGATAAGGTGACGTGAACTAAGTCTCAGAGTACCCGGTCGATGCGCAGTAAGAGATTAATAGGAATTGATGAGGATTAGTAACCACAATACCACATTTACTCTGAAAGGTTTCTCAAAAACGGCTGAGCTGATCTGGCTGAAGGTTTGTATGGGTCTTTAGTATAATGAATTACAGCGGACTAAATATTATAATATTCGTTCGATGCATAGTTAGGGATTAATAGAGGCTAGCGGTACCTGTGTAAATTCCACAAAGAACATTCATATGCAATGCATATTCTGTAGACGTTCAGCGTAAATGGAGATGCTCTGATATTATTGTAGCTCTTCTGTTAAAAATTCAGAAGTATTTATCTAAGCTAGCAGGGGCGCCCGGCGTAGCTCGGTCGTAAAGTACGCTTAAATATGATATTTTAATTCTTGCAGTTTCGTATATATCATTATAGAGTTAATGTTCTATCGATTTCTATATATTATAAACTTGTTATTTCAAAAATAAAAAATATATATCCATATGATTGGGTTCATCAGCTTGAATCGAAACTGAAACCAAAACTTATGAAAAAGTATACGCATGTATATATATATATATATATATATATATATATATATATATATATATATATATATGTATATATAGCTAGTAGAGTTTAGTTTCCTAGAAGTACATCCAATGAAACAACATGTGTCTACCAAAAGAGTGCTCAATGAGTGAACAGAGCAGGTATATTAAATTTATTTATACAAACATTAATGGCTACATATGTGCATACATGTTTCTGTAATCACCCGCGTTCAGGCCAAGAATTACCGTCGAAACTCGACGGTAATTCTTGGCCTGAAGACGTAATCCCCCAACGCGGGTGATTACAGAAACATATATGCACATGTGTAGCCATTAATGTTTGTATAAATAAATTTAATATATATATATATATATATATATATATATATATATATATGTATATATATATATATATATATATATATATATATATATATATATATATATATGTCTTTCTTCATCTATAATCGAAACCGAAACCAAAATTTATGAAGAATTCTTGGTAAAATTATTTATATCTGGAAATGGAAGTCCATAAAAAGTAAACGGCAGTCACTCGGATGTAAGCGTGACACACCAAATAAATAATACACACGCCTTCCTATTAATATATAGATTAACTGAGATTAGGATTTCATGCAAAAATGATGATAAACTTAACCATATTCAACCACTAATTTGACACCAAACATTCATTCGACGTCGAGGGACTATAATTCTTACCCATTTTCAAACCTGCTAAAAGTCTACTTTATATTCTAATGCAGTTTCTCGGCGTAAGGAATCGTAATGTGAGTTATATCTAATTTTATGTAGAAAGAACGGATGAAAGTACTTTGTGGAAATTCAGATACCTCCTAGAAGTCAAAGAATTAAGACATTTAAAGCTTCCACAAGTCAAAGTCTTAAGACACTTTAAGCTTCCATAAGTCAAAGTCTTAAGACACTTTAAGCTTCCATAAGTCAAAGGCATAATACATTTTAAGCTTCCATACGTCCAAGACTAAAGACATTTAATGCTTCCATAATAATAAGACTTTTAAGGTATTTTAAGCTTCTATAAGTCAAGGACTTAAGACTTTTTAAACATCCATAAGTCCAAGACGTTAGACATTTTAAGCTTCCTTGAGTCAAAATGTGTTGACCCAATCAATTATTTATGTTAATAGTGCTCAACTACATAAGTAGAACAGTTATAAGTAAAATTATATAAACATCACAGAAATCTACGCGGATTAATCTACGTTTAAACGATGGTAATCGTCTTATCAAAAGTTCAAAAATATACAAATATATGTGTGTGTGTGTGTGTGTGTGTGTGTGTGTGTGTGTGTGTGTGTGTGTGTGTGTGTGTGTGTGTGTGTGTGTGTGTGTGTTATATGGTGAGATAACAAAGGAACAAACCAAAATTATATATTCATCAACATTTCTTCTTTATTTAAAGACATGTTCAGGATGATTATTTGAAAAAAAAAATACCAGAACAACATTCTAAAATATAATACTTATATTTGTCATGTGGAATGGAAGTAATGTGAAATCAATTCCGTATTTTAATGGAAATTTTGTATTGGTGTTTTATTTCTTCATATTAATCATCCTAGGGATGTCTTAAAATAAAGATAAAACGTTGATGCACATATAGTTTGGGATTATTGTTCTTTTTTTATTTCTTTATCACGTTGGATTATTATTTCAACAATTATATATATATATATATATATATATATATATATATATATATATATATATATATACAGATATACAGACAGACAGACAGAGATGTTATAGTGCTTGTACGGCAGTCCATAATACACACACTGATTAGTTCAATCTATCTATCTATCTATATATATGTATATATACATATACGTATATATATGTATATATGTATATATTATATATATTTATATATATATGTATGTGTGTGTGTTTATATATATATCTAAGGTTGAAAAATGTGGACGTATAATCAAAAGGCAACATGTAATATTGATTTTGTAAAACTAACACCAATAATATCTGTGTATATATATATATATTAATTAGATAAATAACTGAATAAACATGCGCAATTTTATGTCACAATCCTATGACACGAGACAATATATATATATATATATATATATATATATATATATATATATATATATATATATATATATGTCTGTATGTAAGGAGCGGACGTATATTGTTCAAACACTCCGAGTTGCTCATGAAGATTGCATTATTGAGTTAGTAAACATTTATTTATTCTATCTACACTGCAGTACAGCGAAAGATAAATATAGATCAAACCTAAAAGCAATGTATTTCCCACAATAATTCAACTGAATCTCGATTTACGTTTTCTTTAATGCAATCACAAAAATACACACACATCCATATGTGTATATATACATGCATGACCTTGACATAGGAACGCATATGTGTGTGTGTGTGTGTGTGTGTGTGTGTGTGTGTGTGTGTGTGTGTGTGTGTGTGTGTGTGTGTCTAATACACAGAGTAAGACAAGTATGTGGACAATGCTGTAAACCTTCATAACTATGGAAGTGACACTCTTGTAATAATGTATACTAATCATCTGATTTACTTGCGGAGAGTACATCTTCATAAAAGATTCTAAAGATTCGGATCCAAATCTTTATACCCGTCAGAAAAAATAAATTTAGTTTAAGTATATTTGTTTTAGTTACTGCACATCGTGGAGATAGGTAGCCAAAGCCATTTTATTATGACTGACCCTAGTTGGCTCATATCATGACACAATCATGACATTGTCTACCTACTTTATGCTCATCCCATATATATATATGTATATATATATATAATATATATATATATGCCTATATATATGCATGTATATATATGTACATATATATGTATATATTTGTATGCATATGTATAAGCATATATACGTATATATATATATATGTATATACGTATATATATGTATATACGTATATATATGTATATATATATATATTTGTATGAATACATGTATGTATATATATGTAGATATATATCAATATACATATGTGTATATATGTTTTTTTTTTACAAAGGCATCACCACATTATCAAGGCCTAGAGGCCACTCAAGGATAAGGGTTAAAGAGTGTACAGTAGAAATTGGTCAATATAGTAATCATTAGTAATGAAAATTTGGTAAATTTAATAACTTATATGGAACGGCTCATCAAGAACTTATTTACTTTAGACTTGAACACAACCATATTGTAGTCAGCCGGAAAGCAGGAAAACGGAAGACAATTCCACAGGCGTGCAGTTCTAAGAAAGAAGCTTTGTTCATGGAATCTACGTTTAGGTTTAGGCACAGATAAAGAGTGGGGGAAATTATTGATAGTGTTTACAGCTAGACGAGTGTTTCTTGTGAAAGTTTGGCGAGGGGGGACCATAGATTGAAGCTCAGTTGAACACTTTCCATGAAAATAACGATACATCAGAGACAAACTCGCAACATCTCTTCTGTGAGATAGAGGTTGCAAGGAGGAGAAAAGGACATCTCCTACGAGGCTACGAAGTCTATTTTGAACTCTATCAAGGCAGGACAAGTCCTTTCTAGCAGCTCCTGCCCAGATGTGGCAACAGTATTCCATCCTTGGACGTACCTGGCTCTTATATAGGTAGAGAATAGCATCAGCAGTGAGATATCTACTGGATCGATAGAAAGATCCCACCATTTTTCCAGCGGCCTTGGCAACAGATTTGATATACGTGTTCCATTTAAGATCAGGAGTAATGGTCAAGCCCAGAAGCTTGTCAAAACTTGAGGCCTCCTGAAGACGAGAGCCATTCATTTCAATTGATGACAAATGTGAATTAGAATGTTGATGATGTAAAGAGAGAAGCTTGGTTTTAGATGCATTAAAAGTAACCAGCCACTCCTTTCCCCATTGTACTACGTGCTCAAGATCAGAGGAGAGAGAATTGGAGAGAACCTGGTCGTTTACTGTCTTAGATGTGGTACCATAAATGGTAGTGTCGTCAGCATAAATGTCTACAAATGATGTAAGGATATGATTTGGAAGATCATTAATGTAGATCAGGAAAAGAGTTGGGCCCAGGATGGATCCCTGAGGGACACTGGCATTAATACTGTGAGCTTCTGATTTTTGCCCCTCAACTACTACTCTTATGAACCTATCAGAAAGAAATGATTTAATAATTGAGAAGACTTTTCCAGCTATACCATAGCTAGCGATCTTATGAAGTAAACCTTTATGCCATACCCTATCAAAGGCCTTAGATATGTCAAGAGCAATTGCCCTAGAAAGATTGCCACCGTCGAGAGATTTGCTAATCCTATGCGATATAACTGTAAGGACATCTGCTGTAGATCTAGCAGAACGGAAACCATATTGAGTGTCACTAAGAAGGTTATTTTTGTTGAGATGTTTGATTACTTCTGTATTTAACACAGATTCTAGCAACTTACTCATGACGCACAGGAGACTTATTGGCCTGTACTGAGAGGGGGATGAGCGATCACCTGAATTCTTAAATACAGGGCATACTGATGAGATTTTCCAGGGAGATGGGAAACTATTCTCCTTAAGACAACGTTTAAACAGTTTTGTAAGTATGGGCGCTAATTCAGGTTGAAGTTTTGTATATATATATATATGTATGTATATATATGTGTGTATGTATATATATGTATGTATATATATATATATATATGTATGCAATGTAATGGTAGACGTGATAGAGCGATTCAAAGCATGCTTTGAATCGATCTGTCACGTTTACCATTTGGAAAGGGAATTTTTCCGAAATTAATAGTGGATTGAAACAAAAATGTAGTAGGCAAAACAAACAAAAAAAATACAACTAAAAACAGACGGAACAAAAACTCGCTTCTCGCAGACACGTGGGTCGTAACAAGCACAATCTACTCGCCAGAATCACCTACACACAATCTGCAGAACGCTCCCTCTCCTTTCCAGTGTCCTGCCTTTATAGCGGCCGGGAACGCTGTATTTGCATAATCGCGCGAGAGCAGACGTGATTCTACGATAATTACATTGGGTAAACGCTAATAAAAGCCCATGGACGCCATCTTGGAACTCTCTCTTCCACTCCGCCCAAAACAGTCGTATCCGAGGTAAGCTCTCTATTTCTCATTTTGGTTACTGCTAATTCTGCTACATGGATATTGTCGCAGACATAACAAGTAAGATATTTGTACCTAATACAACTGAATAAATATATGTATATATAGACATATATGTATGTACTTATTGATTTGTAAATCGCCACTTGTTTTCGTCTCCTTTCACCAACAACGACTATATTTCATTCCTCGCATTGTGATAGCTTTCTAAATATCTACTACATGCATATATATATATATATATATATATATATATATATATATATATATATATATATATATATATAGGTGAGTTAGAAGAGGAGGGTAAATTCAATTCTATAAGAAGAGACTTAACAAATTTCAATGGAGCTTATATAGGAAAATATATATATGTTTTGTGACTTCGTTTTCCACTCTTATTGTTTCCTATGTGTATATGTATATCTATATATATATATATATATATATATATATATATATATATATATATATATATATAGGTATATATATATGTATGTATAGGTATATATATGTATGCATATGTATAAGTATATGTATATATATGTATGTATATGTATATATATTCATATATATATATCAGTATATATATATGTATATATATGTATGTATATGTACATATATATATGTATATGTACATATGTATATATGTACAAATTGTCAAATGATTGACAAATGAAATAGTTGGTAAGTTAAATGAAAAAGTTGTGGAGATAACAAACAAGAATTTTTCATATAGAAATGATGTCAAAATTACAAATTAGCTAATGTTTGATAGAGTTCTTGTATATACAAGCACAACTCGAAGCTGGATAGGGAATACAAATCAAAAAAAATCCGTCAGTGTTTAGTCAATAAATACTTGTTTATTCATTGAACGGATTTTGGCTCATATATCCTGACGAGCTTATTTTATTATACAAGGAACGCCCGTCGAGCCTCGTTTTCGGTGTTATTTCCGGCGATGCTGCCAGTCGGCTACGTAAATTCTGTTTTAATGAAGCACTTGTTTAACCTCCCAAGTTATATTGACTTATCACGATTATCTGCGCAATGTCTTTGGGAGTTTTTTTTTTTTTTGTTTGTTTGTTTGTTTGTTTGTTTTTTTCTATCCTGTCGATTTTTGTACTTGTTTTATTTCTATCTTTCTAATGAAGTTAATCTTTGTCAACATATGTATAAGATTTAGATTATAGGCAAGATAGGATCAAAAGGTAATAACGCTAGGTTGTAATATAATGACGCGATTGAAAGGTTCTCGCAGAATTAAAAAGCTGCGTATATATATATATATATGCATATATATGAAATATATACATATACATATATTATATATACATATATATAATATATATTGTATATACATATATATATGATATATTATATATACATACATATATATGATATATTATATATATATATATGATATATTATATATACAAACATATATATATAATATATATGATATACGTATATGTATAATATATTATGTATATATGATATATATATACGATATATATATATTATATATGTATTCTATATATCATATATATATATTATATATATAATGTATATTATGTATATATATGATATATAATATATATATTATATAATATATAGTATATATATATATTATATATATATACTATATATATATTATATATAAAATAGCGTCCAAAACTAAGGAACAAAATTTTAAAACCTAATATTCGTTAGAAATGACAATTGTGAAAACTGGAATTTTAACAATTGGTAATGGTTATCATATATGATAACACACTAAAATTTGAATCAAATGCAAAAGATAAAAAAGAATTATAACAATTATTTATTTATTTTCAAAATAGGAACGTACAAAAGTAAGGGACAAAATTGAAAAAAAAACAATGTAAACTGTATGCTATATTCAAATTTGTTTATTTCCTCTAACGAATAAGTCTTATTCATTCATTTGTAAACGTTGTATCAGCCAGCACCATGGCGAAACTCCAAAAACTTGATTACTCTGTGAGTCAAGATATTGTGGAACTACACAAGGAAAAGTACGCCATTAGAGAGATGTCAGGGAAAGTAAAACGTTCCAAGAGTGTTGTAGATAGGGTTGTTAAATCCTACAATGACACTGGCAAAATAGTGCTTTTAAAACCCGCAGACCCCGCAAAACTTCGACAAGAGAAGATCGAATAATGCAGCGTATGCCATTAAAGGACCGTTTTAAGTCTTGCACAGATATTAAAAGTGTTATAAAAAGTACTTATGTGTTAATGTGTCAAGACAGACTGTTTCTAGACGACTGCAATAAATAAGGCTGTTTAATAGAACCCTATGGAAGAAACCACTTGTTAGTTCTAAGAATAAGAAGAAGAGATTAGAGTTTGCAAACAGGTATGTAATGTGGACATATGAAAATTGGGTAAAAGTATTTTTTACTGATGAAAGCAAGTTTAATTTATTTGGAAATGATGGAAAATACAATGTGAAGAGACGTATTGGTGAAAGATTAAGTGCAAAGTGTACTAAGAAAACGGTCACGTTTGGGGGCAGAAGCGTATTTGGAATGTTTTCTAGCCAAGGTACAACGCCTGTTGTCCGGTTACAAACTCATGTAAACGCGCAGATCTATAAAAATATAGTTCAAGATCATGTTATGCTAATCATACAGAATTCAGGTTTCGATAGGGCTACTTTTATGCAAGATAACGCCGCATGTTACAAGGCAAAGGTGGTAGCGAGCAAGATTTCGAAATTATGGATTGGCCACCGGACAGTCCTAACTTAAATCCAATAGAAAATCTTTGAGAGACCGTAAGAGTAAAAGTTATGAAGAAATATAAGAAATCCCACTAAGACGGTGGATTTGTGGGTGAATCTCCAAGAAGAATGGTCTAAAATGTGTATCGCGGATTGTCAAGAACTGATTCGTTTTTGAGAGCAAGGGCTCATTTACTAAATATTGATTGTACATGTATTTTTATTGTTTTTTTTTTTTTTTTTTTTTTTTGCTGTTTACAATGTTTTCCCCAATTGTGTCCCTTACTTTTGGACGTTCCTATTTTGAAAATAAATAATTAATTGTACTAATTCTTTATCTATCTTTTGCAAATGATTCAAATTTTAGTATGTTATTATGGATTATAACGACTACCAGTTAACAAAATTTCAGCTTTTCACAGTTGTTATTTCTAACAAATATTAGGTTTTAAATTTTTGTCCTTTAGTTTTGGACGCTACTATATATATATATATATATATATATATATATATATATATATATATATATATATATATATATATATATATATATATACAGTGATGATCATATTTATTGGCACGGTAAAATAAAAGTTAAATTTTGTCTAATAAATTCTAAAAAAGGGATTAAATTAAAGAAAATAACAAAGTATATTATGTATTTTTAACTGGCCTTTCCGATGCAGCAATCGGATTTTAGAAAAAATAAATAACAAAGGAACAACAAACATAATTGCAAAAAAACCCTTGTTCAAAATTATTGGCACGATTTATTTAATAATCAATTGTATAGCCTTTGGCCTTGATTACCTTCCTCAGTCGCTTTTCATAGTTTACAACCAAGTTGTTGCACTCTTCAGTCGTAATTTTAGCCCACTCTTCCTGACAATAATCCTCCAATTGAATAAGATTCTTAGGCTTCCTTTGCATTACCCTCAATTTTAATGTTCTCCATAAATTTTCAATTGGATTAAGGTCTGGGCTTTGTGATGGCCACTCCAAAACATTAATATGATTGTCCTCAAGCCATTTCTTAGTCAGTTTAGCCGAATGCTTTGGGTCATTATCTTGCATGAACCACCAACGACGACCAAGTGAGAGCTCTTTAGCAGAGTCTTTCAGGTTTTCATCCAATATTTTAACATAATCTTCCTTTTTTATGCTACCTGTGACCTTAACAAGTCGCCCTGGTCCAGAGGCAGCAAAGGATCCCCAAAACATCAAACTGCCTCCACCGTGCTTCACTGTGGGTATGGTGTTCTTAGGCAGGAAAGCTTCGCCAGATTTTCTGTAAATATAAGACACTTTATTATGGCCAAATAACTCTATTTTCGTTTCGTCAGTCCATAGAACACGTTTCCAGAATGCAACATCTTTATCAATATGACGTTTTGCAAAGGCTAGCCTTGCTTTCAGGTGCATAGGCTTCAATAAGGGAGCCTTTCTCGGACGACATGCTTTTAAACCAGCTCTCTTCAAAACTCTACCAACTGTATGTCGAGATACATTCACTACAGAGGTGCTCTGTTCATCAACAATCTCCCCAACAGAGATCCTTGGGTTTTGTTTTACTTGTCGAACAATTTTCCGTTCATCTCTTGGGGAAAGAATCCTTTTTCTCCCTCTACCCTCTAAACTCATAACGTGGCCTTGCGATTTGAACTTGTTTATTATGGCTCTAACAGTGGATTTGGGAAGGTTTAGCTTCTTTGAAATCTTATCATAGACCTCCCCATTGGTATGGCATGCTACAACAAGCTTCCTGACGTCTTCGCTGTGTTCCTTAGTTTTAACCATGGCGATTGAAAATTATAATTTAGTCACTTATAATAGTTTAAATAAATCGCTATCTAAAAATTATCTGAAAAAAATTATTCACTGAATTAGCGTTAAACAAGCATAATATGGCTATAAAAAAGTTCAGAAAGCACGTAAACCGGAAATTGATTGATATTATACTGATACTAAAAGAAAAACAAAGCCGTGCCAATAATTTTGAACAAGGGTTTTTTGCAATTATGTTTGTTGTTCCTTTGTTATTTATTTTTTCTAAAATCCGATTGCTGCATCGGAAAGGCCAGTTAAAAATACATAATATACTTTGTTATTTTCTTTAATTTAATCCCTTTTTTAGAATTTATTAGACAAAATTTAACTTTTATTTTACCGTGCCAATAAATATGATCATCACTGTATATATATATATATATATATTAGATAATCTGTATATATTATATATATATATATATATTATGTATTATGCATATATAATATACATATACTATATATATATATATATAATATACCTATATATACATATATAATATATATTTATATGTATATACATATATATATTTATACTAGCGCTGGTACCCGTCGTTTCCCGGGTGTTAGGGGGGTAAATCAAAACAAAATGGAACATAGGAATAAGCGAACATAATAGCCCTGTTTAAATATTATATAAAAAAACAGCGAGCGTAATACAAAATATAGAATAACCGAACGATGTAAAAATTTCTTTAAAAACCGGAAAAACGAAAAAAAACAGCGAACGTGATGCAAAATAAAGAAAAATGAACTAAAACAGTGCATAAATAAGTTAACCCTGTTCAAATATTGAAACTTTAAAAATCGAAAATATATATATATCTGACATCTCGGCCCGAATGTGCAAGCTTAAGATAACGACGCTGCTACTATACCGACGAATTTATTACCGCGTGAGCGAATTTACGCCGTTCTCTTTTATATTAAAACTAAGTCAAGAAATAACGCTTTTTGCATATGCGTGTATGACTAAATTCTCGTGAAGGAACGATTTTTTGCTATTCTTCCTGTAGAAAAGTGCCCATTTGAGGTTGAAGAAATTAAATATTTTTAGCCAATTTTTTAAAATTTGTCGTCCGAAAAGTGGAGATTCAAAATGATACCAGTTTCGTGAAAATCCGTCGCCTCTGTCGAAGTTTAGGGCGAGACATACATACATACATTTAAACATTTATATATAGAGGAAAGATTATAAGGAAATTCTCTCATTGTTCTACTTGGAAAAAAAACTTGTCAAGAAAACATTTTAAAATAAAACATCGGAAAAACAAAAAAAAAACAACGAACGTGATGGAAAAAAACGAAAAAATGGCATAAATAACCTTGTTTCAACAATAAAACCTGAAAAATCGAGAAAAAAAACCTGACTTCTCGGCTCGAACATGACATTTTAAGATAACAACGCTTCTACTATGCCAACTGGTCTACGACCGCGTGAGCGAAATTAGGTCGTTTTTTTTATTATTATTTAAACTAATTCAAGAAAGAACATTTGCGCATGCGTGTATGGCTAAATTTTAATGATGGAAAGATTTTTTGTTAACCCTCCCTGTAGAAAAGTGCCCAGTTTATGGTGAAGCTATTAATGTTTTTAGCCAATTATTCGATATTTGTCGTTCGGAAGGTTCGTTCTTCAAAATTATATCAGTCGCCTCTGTCGAAAATTTTTGCGAGATATATACATGCATATATACATACATTTAAATAGTTGTTTTTGTCCTTTATATTATGGATAATATATATATATATATATATATATATATATATATACATATACATATAAAATACATATATATACATATATAATATCTATATACATATATAATATATATCTATAATATAAAGCTGAGTGTGTGTGTGTGTGTGTGTGTGTGTGTGTGTGTGTGTGTGTGTGTGTGTGTGTGTGTGTGTGGTCACGAATAGGTTCCTATATGGTTGACTATTATAGAAAACTGATTCCATATAATGATAGAAAATGTATCGAGATACAGGAATGGATATGTTTGATCTGGCAGAACGGTGGTTCATTAAAATTGTGGGGTCTGTGTTCGCGCCTGGTCCACAAAGTATGGAAACAAAAAATTAAAAAATTAAAAAAAAAAACGCTTACAAATGTTTTTGATATAGATGTACATAAGAATACGTTGATAAGTATGTTTTAACTTAAATAGGGATGGTATGATAAAATTGTGGGGTCTACGTTCGCGTCTAGCCTCCATAGAATGGAAATAGACACAAACTTTAATAAAGACTTTTCATATCTATCTGCGTAAGTATACTTTGATAATTATGTTTCAGTTTGAAGAAATATGGTACAATAAAATTATGGGGTGTTCGTTCGCACCTGACCTCCATAGAATGGAAATATGTCACAAAGTTGAACAAGGTTTTTTAATATAGATCCACAGAATATTGTGATAAGTGTTTCAGTTTGAACAGGTATGGTATAATAAATTATGGCGTCTATTTTATTTTTACTTTCATCATATTTTGCTTTGGTTTTGATACACCCAAATTCAACCCAAATTTACAACCCTTCCTTTTTATAACCTATCATACTTTCATAAATCAGAGTCCATTTTCTGTAGGCTGTTTTTGAACCCAGTCAACGACGGGTACTTTTGCTAGTATTTATATATATATATACATATATAATACATATACATATACATATACTATATATATATATATATATATATATATATATATATATATATATATACATACTAACATGGATGCCCGGCGTCGCCCGGGTGTTTGGAAGTGTATGTTCAGCAAACAAAAAAAAAACTGGTAGTAGAACGGCAGGCTCGAACCTGTACAACAAAGGAGGAAAAGAACGGGTGGAAAACTTGACGTCTTTGCTGTTACGACCACTGCCAAACCGGAAGTGACGTAGGTTTTAATTAAGGTTAGACAATCGAAAGGAGAAATGAGTTTTGAAAATATCGACCGAAAAAAGCGAACCCATTCTCCCTGTAGAAAAGTGCTTAGTTGAAGGTGAAGATATTAATGTTTTAGCCAATTTCTCGATATTTGTCGTTTGAAGGGTCGAACTTCAAAATGATCCTGATCTTGTAAAAATCCATCGCCTCTGTCGAAAGTTTTAGGACGACATGCAAACATATATCCATACATTTATATATATATATATTGGTAACTCAAATATTCGACCCAAACCAATTAAAAAGCTTGCCCTATCTCTTAATACCCTTTATGTAAAATTTCAAATGTTTAGACCAGAAATTGTCTGAGTAATTTGGTAGAGACCGCAGTGGTCAATTTTTTTTTTACTTTGACCCCTATTATGACTCTTTAACATTTATTGTTTTGGGCTCAAATCAAGTTATTAAGTTAGATCCATGTCCAAGGAACCGATATTGAAAATTTCAATTTTTTAGACACAAAATTGTCAGAGGAGTTCTCAAAGGTCAAATTGTTGAACTTTGACCCCTTAACAGACAAATATCTGGCTGAAAATGGATTACAAAAATTCGTCCAAATCTCAATAGCCTGTATATCAAATTTCGAGTCTGTAGACATAAAATTGACAGAGTTATTGTGTAGGGAAATGTACACAGACAGACACTTTCACTTTTATAGATATACTAGCATGAGTACCCAGCATTTCCTCCGTTGACATGAAGTTCCGTTTGAATCACACCTGTATACTAATTATTTTCATCATGGACAATATGGATACCCCCCAAACAAAAATAAAAGAACGGATGAAAACATGTAAATGTAATCGCCTCCAAAATGAAGAAGTATTTGATCCCCTTTTCACCAGATATTTCGGCAGGAGGGCTTTTTTTTTACACAGTGATCACCACTTATCAAGGCCCGGAAGCCACTCAGGGATAAGGGTTATTGCAAGTACATTACGTTATGGTGGAGATTTGATGAAGTGTTTACTTAAGGGGGCGGTTCATTAGGAATTTGTTAACGTTGGACTTGAACGCATCCAAGTTGTAGTCCGGTGGGAAGCAGGCAGACGGAACAGAGAAGAAACTATTCGCCGGATATTGAGCACTAGAAAGACCCCCCTCAAAAATAATTAAAAATAAATCATTACAACTTTTGTTTCAATAAAAATAGCAGCGAATGCCAGTGCGATCGCAAAAAAAAAAAAAAGATCTACCAAAAATTAATTCCAAAAACAATTAAATAAAATTTTTAATCATTTTAAAGTAATCGTCTAAAGTAATCCCCAACCCCCCCCCACCCCACCCAAATTAATTTGTCATATTTTGGGGTTCGTTGTTTATAAAATCGTTGTTTATAAAATTGTTAGGTGAAAGTACAGAATGGTCTCATAAAAATTTATTAAATTTATCGTTACTTTATGTTTCGAATGTAATTCCCGCTCCCACCACCACAAAAAATGTATTTGTCATGTTTTACTCCCCCCACCCCACCCCCACCTCGATCGCCTAAACTTGAAAAAATGCTAGAGATGACATGACTGGTTGAACGCTTTGTGGCCAAAAGTGGGTGCTTATTTTACGCTAAATTTATATAGAAACGTTATCCCCCACGCTAAAATGCTATTTTTTCTTCAAAAATTCTCCTTTCATATTATTTATAAAGACTGCTTAAACGTATTAGGCCACAAAAAAAGCAGGTCTTAATTTTTTGGTAGGGGTAAACGACGCTGGGTCACGTCGTAAAAATTGACCATTTTTAATTTAAGATAATAAATAAATTATAAAGAAAATCTGTTTCGCAGGCAATTAAACACACGTGTTATGGTATAATTATTATAATAAATCCTGGGTAACACCGATTAAATTTTATAAACAAAAGAAAGGGATGATGAATTTTTCTCACATGGAAAATTGCCCCTGTGTCTGACTATCTCTGCCCTTATGGGGATGCAAGTAAATGAGGACATTAGTTTTAATTATTTTTCTCGGTAAATATGAAGAATAACCCCACCCTTGAAAATTCGTTTAAAATTACTACTTTTAAAGGTTTCGGGGGTGCTAAACATGGAAATAACGTTTAAAATTACGGCAAATGAATAGTTTCCAAGATATGAAGAAATGTTAGTTTCAAAAAAAGTGGGGGATCACTTTTCTATAATAATTTAACGTAAAATGAGCACCCACTTTGGGATTATAATTTTTGGGGGAGAGGGGAGTTGCCGGTTTATATATTTTTTTCTTTTTTTTTTTTGGAGGGGGATATTCGATATAGAACTTGTATAGTTTTTCAACAGGTGCTTCTGCTGTGTAATTAACCGTTTTAACGTAAGTAACGCAACATCAGCTGAGCAGAAGAAACGTTTAATATTTCACAAAAATTATGTTTGCATTTGGTGGGAGGCGATATAGGGGCGGGTGGTGTTGTGGCGGTCACAGCCGGTGGCCATAAAGTGCGTGCATTTCTTCATATCCTATAAACTACTTGTTTCCTGGAATTTTTAACGTTAGTTGTAATTTTAAAAGATTTTCCGAGGGTGGGAAGAAAGACCCCCCCCCCAAAAAAAAAAAAACAATGGTGGCCACAAAGTGGGTGCTGATTTTACGTAAAATTATTATAGAAAAGTGATCCCCGCCACTTTTTGAAACTAACATTTTTTTTCATATTTTGGAAACTACTCGTTTGCCGTAATTTTAAACGTTATTGTCGTTTTCAACGCCCCTCAAAATATGTAAAAATGATAATTTTAAAGGAATTTTCGAGGGTGGAATGATTCTTCATTCTTTTCTCTAACGTATAAAAAAAAATGTTACTTAACAATTAAGAATAAGCGAAAAAAATTTCCTATGAATTAAAAATAAAAATAATAATTCAGCTTAGAAGACTATTTCGAAATGAAAACAAATCTATTACAGAAAATATTTAATAACGTGCTCCATTTAAAACAATTTTTCAATTAAACTATCACGGTTATTTCCCCTTTGGTTTTCTGGTTTGAAAATTAAATGATTTCAGATCTCAGATAACATAATTTAAATCAAATATAAATTGAAATTTAAATAAACTAAATAATTAAAAAATGTTTAATTAGTACAGTTAAAACTAAGCCATTATGTCGAATAAGTAATATCATCGAGCTAATTATTTAAATAGATTTAATTTAATGTGATATGCTAACGCAATGCATGTAGATGTGGTTTGAAGAATGCTATATATAGAAATTGCGTATGAAATATAATATTTCAGTTGACAGAAATATCCTATCATGGGCATAATATTTCTAGACCAGGAGAAGTGTGCACACATATGGCTTTATATTTCTTTGGTCATTGGGAGTTTTACACACAGACACACACACACATACACGAACGCTACTATTTATATATATATATATATATATATATATATATATATATATATATGTATATAATACACATATATATATAATACATATATATATATAACATATCTCTATCTATATAAAAGCCAAGTACGTCCAAGGATGGAATACTGCTGCCATATCTGGGCAGGAGCTGCTAAAAACAGCCTATCCTGCCTTGACAGTGTACAAAATAGACTTCGTGGCTTAGTGGGTGATGCCCTTTTCTCTTTCCTGCAACCTCTCTCCCACGGAAGAGACGTTGCGAGCCTATCCTTGCTTTATTGTTATTTCCATGGCAGGTGCTCGTCTGAACTCCAATCTCTGGTCCCCCCTCGCCAATCTTTCACGAAAAACACCCGTCTAGCTGAATCCACCGTGAAAAATTTCCCCCACTCTTTATCTGTGCCTAAATCAAAACGTGGATTCCATGAACAAATCTTCTTTCTTAGAACTGCACGCCTGTGGAACTCTGTTCCGTCTGCCTGCTTCCCACCTGACTACAACTTGGATGTCTTCAATCCAACGTTAACAAATTCCTAATGAACCGCCCCCTTAAGTAAACACTTAATCAAATCTCTACACTAACGTATGTACTTGCAATAACTCTTATCCCTGAGTGGCTTCCGGGCCTTGATAAGTGGTGACCACTGTGTAATATATATATATATATATATATATATATATAATATGTGTGTATATACAAATATATATATATTATATGTATTTTAAATATATATATATATATATATTATATGTATGTATATATATTATGTGTATATATATATTATATGCATACATATAAATATATATATATATGTGTATATATTATATATGTATATAAATTGTATGTGTATATATATATATATATATATATATTATATGTATATATATTATATATGTCTATATATAAATGTCTATATATTTTATGTGTATATATATGTATTATTTCGAAATTTAAAAATATGTGATTTGAGTGCCATTAACTAGAATCGAAACCGAAACTAAAACATAAAAAAACATATTGGCATGCTTGAAACTATGTTTACAAGTTATACAAAGACTGGGGTTTATTTCTACTCAATATGGTTGGACTGTGGAAAGCAGTGAGCATTTTATTAAATACAAGCCGGTCTCCATGACAACAATGTTTTTGATAGCTAAGATGGAAGTAAAGGCGGTCAAACGGTCCACCAGTTTTATAATTATATATTAGCTCTGTGTATTCGTCGTAGCCCGGTGAATCTTTACTTTTATTTTTGCCCCTCATTTTTTTTTTTTTTTTTTTTTACAACGTGGTCACCACTTATCAAGGACCGGAAGCCACTCAGGGATAAGGGTTATTGTAAGTACGGTACGTTAGTGTGGATATTTAAAGTGTCTACTTAAGGGGGCGGTTCATCAGGAATTTGTTTACGTTGGACCTGAAGACATCCAAGTTGTAGTTAGGAGGGAAGCATCCATAACGTCATAAATGATATCAGCTACTATGATGTTATATGTGACATCTTCGCATATATGTATACATGTTATATATATAGACGCTAGTTAGTTTTATTTATTACTAGCGGGGGGGGGGGGTACCCGGCGTTGCCCGGGTGTTTGTAGGTGTGTGTATGGAGGGGGGGGTAATTAATAATCTTGCTTAAATATTATAAAAAAGACGATGTAAAAAAAAAATCCAAAACCAAAACGGAAAAAAATGGCATAAATAAACCTGTGTATGGGGAGGGGGGTTTAAAACCTGATAACATCCACACAATCCTCGTCTTCAGGGATCCGTGGCATAACGGATAAAGAAAAAATTCACTTTTTAAGCGAAACTCCTCTTTAGGTTGAATGTTGAATCTCTACTGCGAATTATTTAAGACCTCTACCCGGTCATGGTTGACGAAAATAAAAGGGTTCCGTTCTAAATTCCGTGCAGATTCCCGAGTTCGACAAAAAGATTTCCGGGTTTGACTAGATACACCTGAAGAAAGTTACATCGGCTGAAACGCTGCAAGAATAACGCTCAAGGCGAGAATAATCCAAATGATTAATTGAAATCTCGATAATGACTTAAAAATAGCAAGCTGTTGCTGATAGTAAAACATTGTAAGGAATCAATCTGCTAATGTTACTTGCGAGGGTTACAAAAAATGTCCTACGTCTCCAACGTTACCAGAAATCGAATACTTGATGTTGATATTCTTCATTCAGATTATTGGGGTCCTGGATATGACCTTAAACTATACCCAAAGTATATATCATGCAGATATTCTACATGATATATACTTGCGTAATATTTACGTAAAAAGTTTATAGTAAACACAAAACTCTTTCCATATATATTTATGTATA
>NC_136493.1:114936022-114966022 GCF_053919585.1 Euprymna scolopes | reverse complement strand
AAACATTAGAACATCCTCTACATATATATATATATATATATATATATATATATATATATATATATATATATATATATGAAGACAGAGAAAGAAAGACAGCTTGTATATGTCTGTAATAAACACATCTTTATTGACTGCGTATAGCAATAGATGCAAAAGTCGGATCATTAAGTGCGTAGATCTTGCAAATAAAAAGCAAAGGAGAACAGTGCTGCAAAACCATTCTTGCCTTAAAAAAACACATAATATGCGATATGAGTAAGGAAATGTCGTTCCATTATCACTAGTTTCCTTTTTTTCCCCCCAAACTGACAGCGATAGCAAGTGCAAAGGGAAGAATATGTTTTGCCTACGAGACATGAATCCATCAAATAATCTATATATTAATACAGGTGTCCCTTTCTTGCGAAACTTTCGTATGGGGAAGGATGAGAGAAGTGGGAAGCTTAGAAATGGAAGGAAGGAATCCTGATTTTCATTGAAAAACAAGATCTTATATAATCGACTATAAAAAAAAAGAAAGAAATATTTCATTTCGTTGTATTTTTTACACGCAACGTCACCTCATCAACAGTATTCGAAATTCTATTTAATACTGTGAGCTTCCTAACAAAAATAGAAGAGTAGAAGGAAATATGCACACGGACATATGCATTATAAATAATTAAATAAGTAATTATAATTACATCTTAGTGAATATCATAATAATAATAATAATAATAATAATAATAATAATAATAATAATTATAATAATAATATGAGAGAGATTGGAATCCGAGGGATGACAGAAAAGATACAACGAATTTCAATAATGAAAACTGGAGAAGTATTAAGGAAAACCCTTGAATGTGGAGACTAACACCACACATAAACGACACGGAAACGGCTACAGATACGAACACGAAGGAACATCACATGGAATCATGAAAACTGAAACTGTATAAATGAAAAAATACCGCCCCCATTTGGGGGGGGGGGCGTATCACTCTAAATGGGCACCACACCAAATAATGGACGGGGGGGTTAAGGAGGATGGAAAGACTGAGGAGAGAAAGCGCTAGCCAAACCTGCACTTCATGAGTGCAAAGTAGACTGGGACCTTTGGAAGGCTTATTGCTACCAAAATCCCAATGACGACTAATGGTCGCAGCCAACAAGGAATCACTGGTAAGCGAATGTTGCGATAATGCAAATTTTTTTTTTTTTTTTTGCAAAGGTTATCGAAAGAGGTAGAGAGTACTGGAAATCTGGGGAGACTTATTATCACTCAGACTCCAGAGAACACCACAAGTTGTTCTCAAAGAGCAATATTTGATGGCTTGTATAACTACTCTTAGTGAGTAAATAATAATGATGATGTTCCAGAAGGAGTGATAATCTAAAATTATTATGGTATATTAATGTCCAATGTGATTGAAGCAAGGAGACCAGATTTAGTCTTGTTAGAAAAAAAAAGGAACACAAGGCAAGAATCATTGGTCTAGCAGTGCCAGCTGGTTTGGGGGGGGGGAAGTACCATGATTTGAAAAAAGAAGATAAAAAGATGATGGACGGTAAAAAAAAGGGGAGAAGTTGTACCTATTGTGCTGGTGTAACACGATCAGCCGGTCACCGGCGTTTGATTGTCTGATCGTGTTACACTAATTGTCATATAGTCTCATGAAGATGTGAAGGTGGCCAATCATTAGGGTCTGTGTAACAAGAAGAAAATCATACCTGAGTTGGATGTGGGTGTGGCTCCTTTATTTTCTCAAGATGACCTCTTCACCCTGGTGGCATTCTGGTTGGAATTTTCTTTCTTCGTCCTTCGATCCACTTTGTTGTTTAATGAAAGCATTCATGGTAGACTCAATAAAACACACAACACGACACAATCGTAATATTTATGAGAAATCTTAACCATTTTATTTCTATACATAAACATATTACCACATTTTTCAAAAGGATCAAAAGCAATTAATACTTAAACTTTAAAACATTAGACTAAACGAGCTACATAGATAGTCCTAACTAGTGCTGAGGGGGGTCCCCTCTCGTTCACAGAGAGACAGAAACACGCGTGCTTACACCATGTCGTCCGGCCGAAAAAGAGGTCGATTTAGAAAGAGAAGTCTGGGAATGCATTTCTTGGTATATCTACGCTTATGTCCAAATTACCACCCGGCCATACTGTAGAGTGTGTTAGCAACCGTGGCACTGAAATATAGTGCCACATCGGGAGCCCTGGGGGGGTGACAAAAATTTAACAAGTGGCTTGAGGAAATTGTGATCCATTGCAATGCTGAAATACTTCAAAAGACTGATTTGTTGGGTACCGCCAGAATCTTGCGAGAAAGTACTGAAAGGCCGGGAAAATGAGATTCTGATAGCCCATGTTTATTTTTATGATCTGCCTATCAGTATAAAATCCGTAATACTAACTGCTAGACACAAAATGCGAATAATAATAATAATAATAATAATAATAATAATAATAATAATAATACTGATAAAATATTATAACAATTTAATAATAACCATCATAAGTGCCGAGACAGGTTTCAACAATAATTTAAGAGCAACTGCGATTTCACTTAACTGCCGTTCTACTACTACTGACTCCACCTTCACTGAGCAGTTGTACACATAGTTAATTTTTTTCTTCTTTCTGAAGATGAGGTTTACCTCGAAAATTCAAAGAATATAGCATCACGATACCATCCTGGTCCGATACATTATGTTTGTATATATATCATTGATAACTAGCAGGAGCTGTGGAAATTTTACGGAATAATCAACAAATACGCAGGAAATATGAGTCTATTAGCATTTTTATGAAAATAGTGTCCAGTTCGTTTCAAATATAGAACTAAAGAAAATGAGGTAAATTATTAAGTACTAATAAGTACTAATAAACCGCAGATTACTGCTTACCTTTATTCATAGGTTGAATTCTTTAATAAATTATATATAATAAAATAGAATTTTTTTGTCTATTAAGTCCGTTTTTTATCCTTTCCAACTTCTGAATAATTATCTTTATTTGTTGTAAGTCTAAGTACTTTCTAATCCTTATGGGTTCATCGTCAAAGATAGATTAATTTAACTGGTTTGGAACAATTTATATATTTTTTTTAACTTACTCAGACTCACGACTAATATGGCTATTACATCAGCCAGTTCCTGCCAGAAGTAAAAATCCTTATTTGCATATTGGAAAGGATCAAAAGCAGAATTAATAAACAAAAAGGACGTCTATGATATTTAATGAAATATGCTTACGGGAAAAAATGCTACCTATATATATATATATATATATATATATATATATATATATATATATATATATATATATATATATATATATGTCAATTTAGTTTACAAACGGCTACACATAAGCATACATGTTTCAGCGAAAACCCAGTAAGGGAATCGCTTCGTCAGGCTAAGGACATCTCTGCAGAGACTCAAGATGACCTCTCTGCAGAGATGTCATCGGCCTGACGAAGCGATTCCCTTACTGGGTTTTGTAAACTAAATTCACTTATTTTGGCTCTGTCTAAACATTGAGCACTCTTTTGGTAGACACACTTAATAATTACTACCAATACAATATATATATATATATATATATATATATATATAGTTATCCACAGACTGTTTTGCTGTATCACAGCTCTTTAGTGCGGCTATACTAACAACTACCTCAAGGCTAAGCGAAAGTCAGCGCCTCTAATAGTTCATGTAATAGTTAATGCTATTTGGCTGCTGCAAAATTATAATGATTAAGCATTGTCCAAACATTCAAGCTCTATTTCTTTACACACTGTGTGGTGTTTATAGTGAAGAACCCCAGCAAAGTTATCGATTATCAAGAAAAAATTAAGAATAAGAGCAAAATATGCATTTTAATATGCAACAAAAGCTCAGAAAAACATCAATACCGTCGGTTTCAAATCCGATATAAGGAGATAGTGGAAAAATATTGGACTCGCTTCATCCTCTTTTTTATCTGTTCGTTCCGGTTTTATATATATGATTTTATACCTCTTCTAATTGTCAGTATCTTTTGCAATAGATTCGGATGGGTGAGCCAGCCAGTGTTAATTATGGGATAATTTTTTTTTTCTATTGGATTTAAACAGTGTCAGTTTTAAGGAGGTTGTTTACTGCGCGTCGCATGCTTCATTATAGGTATTAAACAACAATAAATATTTCCTAATTCAATTTTCTTATAAGCTATTTGAAAGGCTTCTTAGGGCGCGCAACCCTGCATCTGAAAATTCAAATATTTAAGATTTGTCTTGAAATCGATTCGTAATTATTAGACAGTAACGAAGCAAGTTACACTAAGTTTCATTTAGTTCGTAAGACTCCATAAAATTAATCGTATTGATATATACAAATAATTTTCTACTTAGCTTAATTATCGCTCCTTTTTGTTAATGTAACGTTACCCAAAACGTTGTAGCCTCAGTAAATAAAGACTAGAAAAAAATTCGCTTTTTTTTTTCTTTTTTTGTTGTAGTAGTAGTAGTAGTACAATGACCGTTATGTCCTCATTTTCCCTCCACGCGTTACGACTGTGACATGTTCTCTAACATAATCCTTTTCTCGAACATGCTCTCTCCTTTTTATAGGCTTTTCTTTACCGTGACGTCATTTCGCTCATGGTTCAGTCTTTGAACATAGCCGTCCGCGCTGTTACATTTTTTTAAATTCGGGTGGGTGAGGTAGCTAGTGGGAATTTTAGGGTAGTGAGCATATGCATACGAATACTTAATAAATGATCCGAGATTAAATTTTTAAAACAATTTTTTATTTTACTTTTAAAAGCATGTTTATTCATACAATTGTTTCTGCCATTGAAAAATATATATATTGTTAATCCAAAACATCATAATTACTAAATTCAAGATACGTTTCCAGTTAACTTTTAACTTCAAATTTAACATAGAAAAAAATTAAAATGAAAACCGTTAACTTCACTTATTTATCTGTTTTAATTACTGGACAACACCAGATAACACTTTCTAGAAGATTACTAATTTCAATTATTGGCCAGATAACACTTTCTAGAAGATTACTAATTTCAATTATTGGCCAGATAACACTTTCTAGAAGATTACTAATTTCAATTACTGGACAACACCGGATAACACTTTCTAGAAGATTACTAATTTCAGTTATTGGACAACACCGGATAACACTTCCTAGAAGATTACTAATTTCAATTATTAGCCAGATAACACTTTCTAGAAGATTACTAATTTCAATTATTGACCAGATAACACTTTCTAGAAGACTACTAATTTCAATTACTGGACAACACCAGATAACACTTTCTAGAAGATTACTAATTTCAATTATTGGCCAGATAACACTTTATAGAAGATTACTAATTTCAATTACTGGACAACACCGGATAACACTTTATAGAAGATTACTAATTTCAATTATTGGACAACACCGGATAACACTTCCTAGAAGATTACTAATTTTTACTTTCGGAAAAGCACGATGTCATCTTTCTTCCACAAGACCTTTATTACTTGTTTTATTATTTCAATAAGAGAATAAACATAATAAAAACAAATAAAAAAATCGTTTTAACCCACGTATGTTGTTGTATTTCACTGGTAAGCAATCTCACGGTATTGTGCTACAAAGAAACTTTTACGGCTAAAGGAGATTTTGTTGTGATTATTTTACAGCAGTGGGTGGGGTGTAACAGAGTGTGGGCGCGCGTATGCCAGCTGTATGCAAATGACCGAGCCGTGTGCAAATGTGACATCATGACAAGGACAATGAAAAATATTATAAAAAGAAGAACATTTGCACAGAAGTAAGGTTACAATCACGTTAGAGACACGTGGGTGACGTCACAGCCGAGACGAGCTGTCATGCGTCGGGTGGCAATGAGGAATAAAGGTCTTTTGTTAAAACCTGAAACGGCAAGTTCAATTTATTTCCTATTTCTTCTCTTTGTCTCCTTTGCGATGGAATCTGCAACGTGTTGGGTCCCGAGAGTATGCATGTTAACGCGTGTGTAAACGTGTGTAATGTTACAGGGGGGGGGTCATATATTGAATATAAGTCATAAAATTAACCATGAAGCAGAGAGAAATTACTTGACTCTCAATGTAATCATTTATCTATATAATATCCTAATACGTCCAAAGATAGAAATACGGCTGCCGCATCTCATGGGGTGCCGTACAGGGGGCGCTGCACGTCAGCGGCAGGGTGTTGTTGTTGTTGTTGTTGTTGTTGTTGTTGTTTCAAATAGAATTGAAAGAGTTGATTGTTAGACAATGAACGAAAACAATGTTTAAGTCGGAATGGAGTGGGAGGAAGAATGGCGAAGTGAGTCTGACTTGCGATAATCCTTTCTGTGGGATAATAAAAAGCTCAGCCAAATAGGCTGATCCAACGAAGAAACAAACATGCTGGTTTCCTTTTAGTAACCAGTTTTCCTTTCTCTAATACCGTTCTCTGTGTTTTGCCTGTTAAGCTTCTATACAAAATTTGTTCACCGAACGAAGACGTCAGATAGTAATCCATCCAAAGATATAATCTCTATTCGAATGTCGTGTAAGTGGCTTGCAATTCGCAGCACACACACACACACACACACACACACACACACACACATATATATATATATATATATATATATATATATATATATATATATATATGTGGTTATATATATATATAATCATTATTTCTTGTATCCACCTAAAATGTTATAAAACGATATTGTATTTATCGATTACCAGTATCTGCTTTAACAAGTAATTCGCCATAAATATATTTTCATAACTTAATATATGTAGTAAGTTATGAATATATATTTGTGTATGTATGTCTGTGTGTGACAGTGCGTATATATGTATGTGTAAAATTGAATTTAAAACTCTGTAAATTACAATTTACAACAAATTTATTATTCGAAAAGGAATACAAATTCAAAACTTTAAAATGTTCCTTATTCCATGGAGTTTCAAAGAATGACTCTCATCCTCAAAGGAAATTAGTTGCTAAATTGATATTCACTTTAATCTATAAAATTACGCATTGTTATTAACTTTTGAACACTTGTGACTTCTTTCATAATTTGTAGTTTTCAATTTATGTGCTAACCAGCAAAATCCAGGGTGGAACGATAAATTTGTCGCCCTAAAGAAAATAACACAACAGCTTTATTTTGAAACTTCTATTGAAAAAAATCAATTCAGGTAACTTGATTATATAATAGAGCTGACATCTATTCAATGTAGCCGCATTCAGCCTAAATCACCGCCTCGATACGGGTCCTTTTCCACAAGCGCCGGCAGGAGCTCGGCGAATACTCGGCGAATGGCAGAGATAAATCTGGCTTTGGTGTTGTGGAAAATCATATTGGTGATGGTCTCAACGTATGACCAAATGAGGTAGTCTAGCGGGTTTAGGTCAAGGGAGGAGGGGGAGCAGTGATAGAAGGGTACAACAAAGTCGTAGCTCTCCTTCTGAAGCGAAGCTTGGGTCTCTTTGGACTTGTGGCCGACGCTGAGTCTTGTTGTCACACTCAGAGTCTGTCAGCGGTCACCTGATTGCACCAGAAGATCACCACACTCTTCAGCACATCCAGGTGCACTTTGGTGTTGACTTTCAAGCTGACTTCGAAGATATCAGGTGGCATGATATGTCCCTCACTTGAAACCACGCCAAAGATCATAACCGTGTCCGGAGACTTCTTTGTCCTGTGCCCTTAAGCGTTAGAACCGTCCGGATTTGCATTTAGAGGGTGTTGGCAGTGGTCCTGTTGTCATAACTTAAATCAGTAGAGAGAATGAGTTGTACCGCAGCGCATATTTGATTTCGCTCGTTGAACATTGTGTCACTTTCAGACATGATAGAAGGCCCCTATCGCTGTTGGGATTTGTACACAACTGGCCAACTAGTAGATAGTTTGCTACAAAAAGATAACTGGTTTTCATCAAACGGAAATGGAATCATGCCGTCTTTTCTATGGTGATTTTTATCATCCCACCTTGTATATAGCCTGTCTATGAATATCAATTTCTCATGCTCTAGCTAATGTATTGGGCTTTTTATTCTGATTAGGATTCTCATATGAATACTAATATTAATATTTATATTTGCTTTAAGTTTACAAAATTTTTCAAGTTGTAAACTTGGAAAAGTTTTTGAATTTATTGTAAATTTTTTAAAATATATTCATGGCAATTAAGTTAGAGAGAGATGTTCGCTTTTCATCCTCGCAATGGATTTTCAGTCTAAGTGATTAGTCTGACGATTCTATGCAAGGATTAAACGCGAAAGAGGAGAGATTATGTTTTTTGATGCGACCAAGTGTCTTTGTGAGCTACTCTGTCAGTGTTACGATCCATCGAGCAAGCGGACTATCTGACATACTTCTGCTAAAACTATTCTTTCCTGCATTTGCAGGGTTCAAAACCGGCTTCGAGATCTAGTGAGTGAACTGACCTTCACCACCTACTCCCTCTTTCTCACCGAAGAGACGTACCGAGTTTAACTTTGAGATGTTTTCATTTGCATTGCAGGTGCTCAACCGGGCTTTTATTTCTGATCCATTTCTGCAAAGCATTCGCAACAAACACTTGTCTAGCTACAACAACTGCCAACAATTTTTTCTTACCGGTGTACCTAAAACAAAACGCAATTTCCATGAGCAAAGTTTACTTTCTATAAATGTTCGTCTGAGGAACACAATACTGCGGGACTGCTTCCAGTTCTCATCTTGAGTGTTCTTTTCACAATGTCTCAGTGGATTTAACCACCAACCTTTTTCGGGTGTAACTTGTCGAACTCGGGAATGTTTCCGTCGAACTTAAAAATTTGGATGGAATTTCGAATGCAAACTTTTGTTTACTTTACGGCGAGGTCGCATGTTTTCGTTCTGTCAGCCGTGATTGGATAGAGGTTCTGAGTAATTCGCAATTGTATTTTTTGGTTGCCCACACTGAGAATTGAACCTTCAATCTTCAGGAGAATATCACTGTTACAGTTGATTTTTCGAAGTATTCTAACTGCTGCTCGATGGACCCTTACGGAAATACGAATAACCAATCCTCATCTCAAAAATTCAAAAACGTAATTCGTCGATCTTTTACGCTACCTGTATATTTCACCACTAAACGCGTAGATTAAAATTTTTCAATTCAAGATTGTTCCTCCTTGTTTTCTTTTATACTGTATACATCTTTGATAATATCTATTGCCCTGCGGTCATCCGATAAGAGTTCTATTTTGAGATAACTATGGTCAAACACCGCCTTGGCTAATTATATTCTATTCTTGGATCAACTAAACTTATAAATGATTCATAGTTCTGCTTTTAAAAACAAAAATAAAAAACGAAATAGGAAAAAATCACCATCAAAACACGTTATTTCAGTGTGAATTCCTTACGATCCGTTCTATTAATTTTTCACTTCTGGTAATTGATCTGCATTCAGTAACGCGTAACACATGCTTTTTAGTACGTCCGTACTCGTTTATTAAGTTGTTGCTTTGTGAATTTCCAAGACTAATATATATATATATATATATATATATATATATATATATATATATATATGCACAAATGATTAATAAAACATGTTAAAGGACATCTTGAAAAAGAGTTAAAAACATATTTAATTTAATTTTTTTATTTATATATATATATATATACGCAGATATATAAATATATATACATATATATACACAGATATATAAATATATATACATATATATATGCACAGATATATAAATATATATACATATATATACACAGATACATAAATATATATATATATACACAGATATATAAATATATATGCATATATATACACAGATATATAAATATATATACATATATACACATATATAAATATATATATACATATATATACACATATATAAATATATATATACATATATACACATACATAGATATATATACATATATATACACATATATAAATATATATATACATATATATATATATATATATACCAGCAGGGAGACCCGACGTTGCCCGAGATTGAATGATTGTCAACGAATGTTTCACACTCCCATATTTTTATTGTCGTTGAAATGATTAAAACCGCACATTTTCAATTAAATTGATTTATTTCCTGCTCTAGTTGGGGACCCATTGCGGTGCACAGGGAGAAAACTTTATATGCCTTTCCTGAGTCCAGAATACATTGTGGTCTATATTTCTTTCGGTTTGTGTTGTAATAAAACTTCTCAAATGCACTTGTGATGTCAGGCTGTGTAAGGTGTTAACTTTGGCCAAAATTACCTGTTCTTTCTTTAATCAGATTATTTGATTATTGTTTATCGATATTTATCGAAGACATTCCGATACAGAACCTATCTAAGAATACTGCCAAGCATATAATGTACGTTACTGTGAAATTTCGTAAAAATCGACATAGCCGTTTTTTCAGACCATAGCGAACGTATTCACTCACAACCACCAGCCCACACACACAGACAAAGTTTCTTTTATATAATAGTAGAGACTTTAATAGGGGAATCTAGTAATCAATATTTGAGAAGACAACAGATTATATAAGGTTTGACTAGGATTCTCTGTAGATAGTAATGCGATTAAATGTATTAATAGTGTATTAATGAAATATATAAACGTGTAAAATAAAATACGCATCAAGTGCGCTTGAAAGCCAAATCACAACGCAATATTAGGAAAATAAACAAATATTTTACTTGTTTGAAATTTATCACAAATATATTTCGGAGGTATGCTCCATCTTCAGTGTGTTGTTTTGTTTCTTTTTTTTTCTTTTCATCTTCCTTGCCATGTTGTAAATCTGGGAAGAAGTCTGTTTGTATAGAGCTGCACGTTGTATATGGCGTTTGTATTTTGAAATGTTTGAACTGTGCGTAGGTAACGCGAGAATAACGTCAAGAACGAGAGCTCAATAGAAACGTTTTTAATTTGAATAAAATAAATACGCATCAAGTGCGCTTGAAACCAAATCACAATGTTGTGATTTGGTTTCAAGTGCACTTGATGCGTATTTTATTTTATTCAAATTATAACAACGTTTCTATTGAACTCTCATTCTTGATATAAACGTGTATTGTATTAGATTATAACATAACAGAGTAACATAACAATTCAAAATAACATGATCTAAAGATTAATTTACTTGTCCATACGTCCAGTGTCACAAAAAACATGATCAAACATTTATTAATGAGAAACGAACTACCTCCGTTTATAGTCGCTCTTTATCAGTTAAAAATCATGAAAATCATTTTCTTTCCAAAAATTTTCAAAAAAAAAAACATGGCTGTCTATTTGCAGTTTTAAATTGACTATTTTATTTTATAATTTAAAAAAGTCATGTTGAGAAGAGACTGTAAGGCGTCTATAATTATAGTTTATTTTTAAAAAAATTTAAATGTGCAAGTTAATTTATATCTGTTCTTTTATTATTGATATAAAAAGTATTCAGAAAAGAAAAAAACAAAACAATGTGTTGTGTGTTATATTTACATTGAAAAAATCTAAATGTTTTAGATAAATTTTTTTAGCTTTAAAAGGTTAAAAAATGCTAGAAAAAAATTTTTTAATTCGTCATTATTTTTTTAATTTTATTTTTTATACATTTTATTTATAATGTTTTAAAAATTGTCAACTACTGTGGAATTAACACGGATTCGCTAGTTAAAATAAATAATAAGCTAAGTCACTTTAAGTTCAGACATTTTAAATTGTCCAATGATTGGCGATTAATTTATTATCGCTAAAGTAAAATAATCTAGCTTTACTCATTAAAAAAAAATTATTCCAGAATTAAATTATGCTGACAGTATAATTTTAAACATTTTCTGTGGGAAAAAGAAAGGAAGAGAAAATATTTCCACCTACTAGATTTTTAAGCCGATTTTGTACCTTGTAAGGCCAGATGTTGCAACAGTGCTCAATCCTATGGCGTATTTGGCTCTTGTACACGTAAAGGATTGCATCAGGAGTGAGATACTTTCTGTAGCGATAGAATGATCCAACCATCTTTCCAACGACTAAAGCAACGGATCTGATGTGTAAGTCCTCCATCTGAGTTCGGAGATAAAAGGCAGTAAAAGAAGCTTGACAAAGCAGAGTGCTTCCCGAATACGAGATCCGATCGTTTTAATTAGGGCTAAGTGGATATTAGAGCGCACGTTGCGAAAAGATAAAAGCTTGGTTTTGAATGCATTCAATGTGACTGATCATTGTATATACCGCGGAAGAAAGAGAATCAGAAAGATCTTGGTCTTTACTGGCTTTTTGGAAATGCTATCATAGAGAGTAGTGTTGTCTGCATAAATGTCGACGAATGGTCATTGAATATAATTTGGAAGATCGCTGATGAAGATTAAGAAGAGAGTTGGACCAAAGATACGTAAAATATAGATTAGCGATTAGCATAAACGTATGAAAGGAAGTCGCCTCCAGAAGTGATGTATCATAGTAATATGTCGTAACAAAGTAAGACCATACTCTCTCTCTCTCTCTCTCTCTCTCTCTCTCTCTCTCTCTCTCTCTCTCTCTCTCTCTATCTATCTATCTATCTATCTATCTATTTCTCTATCTCTCTTTCTCTGTCTCTCTCTCTCTTTTTGATATTATCTGTGAATGTTATACGAAAATTGCGCTTGCCATTACGAAGGTAAGAAATCGTGTCTGCAGATTTCAAGCATAAATTCCTTCTTACATATCAAACTGCCGCTCGTTCGAATGACAAGAAATTGTAGCTATTATTTTTAGACGTACATGCCACATTTCCCTTTCCCCTTTCCTTTTTCCCGCTTTCCGGCTACTGCCGTTTTGTAAAGTAAAGAAAGAGGCACTTTACTGGTATCATAATGCTAGTAAAGTGCCTCTTATTTTTTACTTTAGCAAAATCTTTGTCATAAGCACGGAATTCATATTCCTGTCCGACACTTAGTCACTCGCTCGGACTATTCTGTTTAACTAAAAAAAGGACCAGAAATGGTGTCATACATAGCACTTGAGATACTGATCTTAATGAACTTAATAATTACTACCTATATAATAATAGAATAAAACGCTTGATATTTGTACGTAGGTTGTCACCTTTCACACATGTCTACAATCATGATAATTATTTATATGATGATAAATGAATAATGGATACTGATTGAGAACTTGACCCACGGTCACGTCGGTATCTTCCGGCAATTTACGGTAAGCAATCTGAAAAGTTGTCAGAAAAGAGCAGATGCTAACATTGCCAGACGACAAATTCAAAACACTAAAACGAAAACTTAAGCACAAGAAGAAAAGACTTGTAATTTAATTATATGAAAAAAGTATTTGTATTTTTTAAAGAAAAATATATTTTAAAAGATTTTTCAAAATATGTTTTTAAAATGGAAACATGGAAACAACAATGATCGAAAACATTTCTTCAAAAGTATCAGAAAAATGTTTTTGGTGTTTTTTTTTTCTGTTAAAACAATTTTGTCGTCTGTCGTTTGCTGATTTCTAATTAGTTTATATCGCGTCGGCTTTTTCCGGGTGTTTTTACGGCTACTTAACGTTAAATGCCGAAAGATGCCAACGCGACCTTCTGCATCAGTACCGAATAATTTTATGTCGGAAAGGTCAAAGAATTCAACTTCATTCATTTAAACATAAATTGTTCCAAAATCAAATAGCGTCGTCCTTTCGACTAAAACAGTACAATTTAAAATAAATACATTTCAAAAAGTAACATTCGATTGATTGATTCCAAGAATATTTATCTGACAATTATTTTTTTACGATAAAAAGATTAAAAATATTTATAGTTTTAAAAGTGTGTGTTCATTGTTACGAATTTAAAATTGAAAGAAAGAAAAAATCTATTTTGTTTATTTCGAGAATATTTAGCTGAAATTGATATTATTTTTATTAGGGGACGATATATGTTTTTATTGATACTATTGATCCTGGCGGGCATTTATTATTTCAAAATATATATTACTAGAATATGTACCCGTTACATTTGTAAAAAAAAAATAAAGTCAAAAAACAGAAAGCAACTGAGATATATGCATGCGAATATTATGTCTTTTTCTAAAAAGTATACTTTTTGTAAGCAAAAAAAAAAAAATACTCGAGTTGAGATCGAAAACAAAACCTAAAGACGATGAGTCAAACACAGTAACTATTAGATTATTTTGAAAAAAAAAATGTTTTCAAACCTCGTGGAATAGTTGTCAAACAGATAAAAATCTGATGACCCTGAAGTTCCAATTTTTTCAATTTTTACCCTTTGGCAACTCTTTTTTCCACATGAAAACCGATTAAAAAGTTTTACACATGTTTGAATAACCTGTATACCAAATTTCAAGTTTGTAAATCAAAAGTTTGTTGAGTATATAGGTTGAGAAGCGTCCTCACACGCACATATTCTTACTTTTATAGATATGCCTATTTTACTAATTCTCTATCTGTATAAAAGCCAAGTATGCCCAATGATGGAATACTGCTGCCATATCTGGGCAGGAGCTGCTAAAAACAGCCTATCCTGCCTTGACAGAGTACAAAATAGACTTTGTGGCTTAGTGGGGATGCCCTTTTCTCTACCCTGCAACCTCTCTCCCACAGAAGAAACGTTGCGAGCCTATCCTTGTTTTATCGTTATTTCCATGGCAGGTGCTCGTCTGAACTCCAATCTCTGGTCCCCCCTCGCCAATCTTTCACGAAAAACACCCGTCTAGCTGAATCCACTGTGAAAAATTTCCCCCACTCTATATCTGTGCCTAAATCAAAACGTAGATTCCATGAACAAAGCTTCTTTCTTAGAACTGCACGCCTGTGGAACTCTGTTCCGTCTGCCTGCTTCCCACCTGACTACAACCTGGATGTCTTCAAGTCCAACGTAAACAAATTCCTAATGAACCGCCCCCTTAAGTAAACAATTCATCAAATCTCTACACTAACGTACTGTACTTGCAATAATCCTTATCCCTGAGTGGCTTCCGGGCCTTGATAAGTGGTGACCACCGTGTAAAAAAATATATATATAGATAGATTATTAGCATTCATTATAAATACTGACATAGAAAGTAACCGTAAAATGTCAACAGGTACCGTTAGTTCTTAAATAAATTCTTAAATCTACTAAACCATCATTTGCCGATGCAAGATATATGGTTGCTAGACTAGTTCATTTACCGCTAGTCAGTCTCTCTCTTGCGCACGCGCGCGCTCTCTTAGACAAGGTCTAAAAAAGAGTCTCTAATTTAATACGTCCCGCACAATCGGCCAAACTCAAACCTCTGTCGTATCGCCGCAATATTGCATCTCTGTGCCTATTTTACAAGTACTTAAATAACATGCGTACTGATAAATTCATAGCACTTGTTCTCTCTCGACTTATATACTCCCGACAAACCTAACAAGCAACAGAATCCCGCCCCTTCCCAGTTTAGGCCTCTAAATGCGGAAAAGCCTACTATTCTAATAGTTTCTTCCTTCGAACTGCTATACTCCCCCCCCTGTTTCCTGCTTCTCTGGTTGTATTGACATGCAGAACTTTAAATGCAATGTGAACAGGAATCTCGCTAGTTTACTCTCAAAATCATGACAGCCATTATCCCAACTAGCAGTGCTTACGGCCATATGGCAACGCTCCTTATTTAAGATGGAAAAAGAGTTTTAAAAACTAAAGTTCAGACAGTACTCCGTGAGAGCTAATCTAAGAGTCGCCATGATTTTTAGCTAGTAAATAATAATTTAAGAATGAATAACAACTAAACCATTTTCGGTGTAAGCCTTAATGATCTGACGAAATCTAAACTGAAGGCTGGCCACACCTCGATTCCAACTCTATGAGCAAATATTGACTAATAAGTTGAAAATCTCTCAGCCAAAAATACAGGATAAATGTTTGCGCAGTTATCTATCAAATAGCTGTCAAGCACCGAAATGTTTACTGATTAGAATTTACCTTAAACGATATTTACATATATATGTGTGCGTATATATATATATATATATATATATATATATATATATATATATATATAAAGTGAAATATAAAAATATGTATGGCATTTAAGCTACAACAAATTTTTCGCGTATCATCTTCATGAGGACTCGCCAGGCTAATGCATTGGATTTGATGTTGTTTTTTAACATATAACCTGGTATTCTAGTAAAAATATAATAAATGTATAACTTTAAATATTTCAGCGTTAAGAATTGATTATATAATGTTAAATTGAATATAAGTTTAAAAAAATGACCTCTGCGGTCTTTACCAAATTACTCAGATAATTTCTGGTCTAAACATTTGAAATTTTACATAAAGTGTATTCAGAGATAGAGCAAGCTTTTTAATCGGTTTGGGTCGAAAATTTAAGCTTTCGAGAGGTCAAAGTTCAAAAGATTTTACCTTTGTGGTGTCTAGCAAACTACTCAATGAATTTTGGGTCTAATCATTTAAAATTTACACATAACAGGTATGCAGACAGGCGCCAAGCATTTCAATACGTTTTGGGGGCGAAAATTAGGCTGCCAAAATGTTTAATTTGAAAGAGTTGAACTTTGCAGATTCTACGAAATTTCTTCGCAAATTTTGGGTCTAAAGACTTGAAATTTTAGGTAACTTGGACATGGATCAAACTTTATACTTTGATTTGAGAATAATTAATGTTAGGGGGTCAAAATTGGCGTCCAATTTATAGAAAATTTACCTTCGCGGTCTCTACGAAATTGCTCAAACAATTTGGGGTTTAAATAGTTTAAATCTTACATAAAGTGTATTCACACGTAGGGCAAGTTATGAATAGTACATGGGGCCCGAGCAAAGCCGAGCTGAATTGCTAGTATATATATATATATATATATATATATATATATATATATATATATATATATATATATATATATATATATATTTATTCAATTTTCACCCCAAACAAGGCACAGTGCCACTTTGAAGCAGGGGGCTACTATTAGGGAATTAATTAGCGGGGTCATTTTGAAGGGAGATGAGTAGAAAGATGTTTGTTAACGTTACACTTGAACTTCTGCATATCATTGCAGTTGGAAAAGCAGAATTCCGGAAGGGAGTTCCAAAGACCCGCAGTTCTGGGGAAGAAACTATTGGAGTAAAAGGCTTTCTTGCACCTAGGGATCTCTACTGTAAAGGGATGAGACTTAGTAGCTTGTCGGGTTTGTCGGGGGTAGTTACGTCGGGGAGGTACAAGTGTTTGCAGTTCGTCAGAGCATTTACCATTAAAGTATTTGTAGAACAGGCAGAGGGATGCAACACCTCATCGATGGGACAGAGGCTGAAGCCTAGATGACAGTTCAGGACCTATCAGGTTGGCGACTCTCTTTTGAACCCTGTCCAGGAGCGAGAGACAAGAAGCAGATGCACCAGCCCAGATGTGACAACAGTACTCCATACATGGGCGAATGGTTGCCTTATAGAGGTATAGGATACTGTCAGGCGTAAGTAGTTTTCTAGCACGGTAGAGGGAGCCAACCTTCCTTGCAGCAGCCTTGGCAATGCTCTCAATGTATCTATTCTAGTTCATATTCCCTGTAAACGTTAGGTCGAGGAGTTTAAAAGAAGTACTTTCAGGTAATGTGTTCTTGGCCATTGCTATTGGTGGCAGAGAAGGTTTCTTGTAGTTATTGAAGGAAACAAGCTTAGTCTTAGCAGCATTGAATGTGACCAACCATTTTTGTCCCCATTCCACTACGGATTGGAGGTCATCCTCTAGCGTTTCTGCCATTTCCTTGGATATGTGTTCATTTGTTTTCCCCTCATATCTGTTATAGAGAGTGGTGTCATCGGCAAATATACCCATCGCCGAAACAATTTTATCAGGGAGGTCGTTTATGAATAACAGGAATAATAGAGGTCATAGGATAGACCCCTGAGGTACTCCCGCATTTATGTCATATTGTTTGGATGTACGACCGTCGAGGACAACTTTGATTTTTCTATTACTTAAGAAGGATTTAATTACATTATGAATTCTTCCAGTGATTCCATATGATCTAATTTTCCTTAGAAGACCATCGTGCCATACCCTGTCAAAAGCCTTAGATATATCGAGGGCCACCGCTCTACCCTCCCCTGTTTTATCCAATGAACGGTATATACGTTCAGAAACTACAGTTAAGATATCTGCTGTTGAACGGACTTGCCTGAATCCATATTGTTTGTCAGTCAGGAGTTTAGCAGCTGTTAGGTACTGGACTAGGGCTTGATTAACTAAGGACTCAAATATTTTGGCGAAAAGCGGGAGGAGACTAATAGTTCTTTCAGCTATAATCGAAACTGAAACCAAAACTTATGGAGAATTCTTGATAAAATTATTTATAAAAAATATAGATTACGAAGGTACCATCAGCTAAATCCGAAACCAAGACTGACGAAGAATTATTGATGAAATTATTTTGAACAAAAAAATAGATTATTGGAATTCTTCCAATTCTTCATAAGTTTTGGTTTCGATTATAACTGATGGCACCCCAGTAATCAAGTTTTTTTTTTAAATAATTTTGTCAAGAATTCTTCATAAGTTTTGGTGTCGGTTTCGATTATGGTTGAAGGAACTCAAGTTATGTATATACATTTTTTTTCATAAGTCTTTATTTCGGATCGATTCAAGTTAATGCACCCAAGTCATATGGATATATTTTTTGAAATCGCTACTTTATAAAATATAAACATCCATAGAATATAAACTCTATAATAATATATACGAAATCTGCAAGAATTTAAATATCATATTTAAGCGTACTTTACGACCGGGCTTTGCCGAGCGTTCGTCGTAGCTTAGATAAATACTTTTGCAATTTTTAATAAAAAAGCTACAATAATATCAGAGCGTCTCCATTTACACTGAACATCTACAGAATGCCAACATCAATATATTACATATGAATGAGTCCCTTGTGGAATTTATGCAGGTCCCGCTAGTACAATTGTGAATAATTTAAGACTCGTTGCTAACGGAACGAGAACATGTTTCTCTCATGGATTAAATAAATTAAATGCGTTTCGTTCAACATTCTGTGCAAATGCAGATTATGTGCGAGTTCGATAAAAAAGATTTTCGGTTCAACAAATTACACCTGAAGAAGATCGGAGGTTACATCGGCCGAAACGGTCTTAGCATAACACTTAAGACGAGAGCAGTAGTCTGAATAATCCAAATTATCAAAATTATCCATCCTCATCTCAAAAATTGAGAAACATGTTTAGGCTTATTGGATTAAAATAGAAAAAGTCATCGTGGAGTTGCAGTTAAAAGACAGAGATAAACCGCCAAATTACAGGTAAGAGAGGGAAGGTTAATAAAAAACAGGAAGACAGTGAAATAGATGGAAAGCGAAGTTAAATGCACAAGGAAAAAAAACAACTAAAAATATGGAGAAGCGTGTTTGCTTGAGAAAGTTAATTATGGCAAATTTAAAAACCTAATAAGATTTTAACGAATCTTTTCTCTGTATTGTTTGGTCTTGTACGAATTCCATTTCTCCGATAAAAATGGTCGTGTCTGCGCATGCGCCGTAGACATCTAAGTGACGCCGAATATATAGACAGTTTCAATTGTAGGTCGCACGGTATTTAATAAGAGGAAAGAGAAAAAAAAATGATTATCCGATATGATCGGGAATTTAGTAGGAAATATACGAGCGAAATATATTGAAATGTAAATCATACAAAATTAAATTAGATTATGAACGGTTTGATGATGAAGAAAAGAAAGCTATGAAAGGATTCTATTTTTTTTATTAAAATTGTCATTTATTCAAACTGGGGGAGTCGTTTTATGAAAAGTATGCAAAGGTACGGTGGATCGAAACATGAGAAAGTGTAGCGTTGCCGTTATGCTCGAACCGTGGTCCTAATGTTCAAACTTCTCTTGGACCCCCACGCCGTCTGGTACAGTCGCAAAGAAACAAACAAACAAAAATAACTAAATACAAACTCGGCATTGTTTTAAAGTTTTAGCAAAAGGCATCAATTACCGTTACTTTGCCAAAAAAAATGCCTGCTTCTTGTTTTCTTTATTACTGATCATTTCGTCTCTCATGGAATTACCCTGCCATGTCAACACTAGCTTAAAAGTTCCTTGCCGTCCCACGAGGTCACACGTCCATTTTACTCGTCGTGCATTTTCCCGACTTCACGCAGACCATAGCCAGCCATTTCTCGCCTTCGATTTTACACGTCCATCCATCCCAGCGTACACTTTGCTTCTAGACCACTAGCTTTCCTTTATCTTTTTTTTCTTATGACGCAAGCCCGTGCACACTTGCTAATTTGCATACGTACTAAAATCGCTGCTGCTGCTAATACCATCGCTGGTCATTTATCTTTCAACTGCTGCAGATATATTCACATGCGCCCATATGCTCTCTGTTACAAAAAAATGGCTAGTTTTTTGTATCGGAATTCAATCAACAAATGCACGAAATAGAATATATTTACTTGCTTCCTCACGAGGGTTGAGTTAGATCGTTATTTCCATGGCAGGTGCTCGTCTGAGCTCCAATCCTTCGTCCCCATCCCCCATCTTTCAGGAGAAACACCCGTTTGGCTGAAACTACTGTCAATAATTTTCCCCACTCTTTATCTGTGCCTAAATCCACACGTAGATTCCATGAGCAAAGCTTCTTTCTTAGAACTGCACGCCAGTGGAACTCTCTACCGCTTGCCTGTTTCCCACCTGACTACAACTTGGACAAGTCCAATATAAACAAACTCCTGACAAACCGCCCCCTTAAATAAGACACTCTACCTAAACACCCAATACTAATGATTACTACAATACTATCTTATTGATTACTGTACACGCAATAACCCTTATCCCTGAGTGGCCTTCGGGCCTTGATAAGTGGTGAACCTCATGTAAAAAAAAGGTTATTTTTTAATGTATAGAAAATCTAGTGCTTTAAACAGGCGCACTCTGGATTGGGAATAATAACTTAAAAATTCCCTCAGTACTGAAAGATTACTCCTTCACCGAGCAAGAATAGGAAAAGATTAAGCGCAACATCAGAACAAACATTACGATTTGTACACAGCTGAAAGGCTTTCACGTGTAAACGTAACTCTCGGGAATTACGGATAACGAGTTTTAATTGTTTCAAGTTTTGCGATGTTATTTTTGACATGTAAATTTGTGTATTCATTTTTTACGGACTGTTATCCTCATCTTCATAGTTGTTGTTGTTTCATCACGTTTCGGCCAACTCATCCTCTGGCCTTCTCCAGGTGATTCATTCGACGGGATGAGAATGCTGAGTCTTGTAACTTATCCCAATAATTACTGTCTTCCATAGTTGTTACCTCACCACGTTGAGGCCAACTAATCCTCTGGTCTGCTTGGGCGGGATTGAAACCGCTATCTTCATACAATGCTCACCTGGAACCGAAGAAATTCAACATCTCTATCCACTGCTCCACAGAGTTGGCCGAAACGTACGAGGGGCGTACAATAAGTAATGCCCTTGACCCACTTCCAGTTGTTCTGATCTAGCTGAAATTTTGTATGTGCAATGACTTATATCTCTAAAGGTGATGTGGCAAATTACAGCTCTGAACTAATTGTGGTTTCTGTTTTACAGGTGTTTGAACTGAGTCAGATGTAAAATGGAGCCTGTTGAATGTTGAGCAATGCTCCGGTTTTTGTATTTGAAAGGAGGCACACCACAGGAGACTTTTGATGAAACGAAAGAAACTTATGGTGATAATGCCCCATCATATGACCTTGTAACACACTGGCATCGTGAATTCAAACATGGCCGGAAGTCTGTGGAAATAGCTCCCAGACTTGGTCACCCCCCCCTTCTGCCATTAATGAGGCATCTGTCCGTCAAGTTGAGGCTGACATTTTGGAAGATCGGCGCATTACTATTCGCCAAATAGCCCAAGATGTCAAGATTAGTACAGGGTCTCTGGAACTATCATTCATGACCAATTGCGTATGCATAAGGTGTCTGCCAGATGGATTCCCAGGTTGCTCACACCATTCCAGAAGTGAGAACGCGTCGAGTGCTCGAGGATGAATTTGGAGATGTGCCAAGAAGATGAGTCAAAGTTTTTCAAAAGACTGATTACACAGGATTAAACCTGGGTCCATCACTATGATCCAGACACCATATCCCAGGCAATGCAGTGGAAGCACTTGGACTCACCACCTCCAAAGAAGGCAAGGGTGCAGCCCTCCGCTGGCAAAGTCATGCTCACAGTCTTCTGGGACCAGGACGGAGTAGTGATAACAGATTTTCTGACAAAGGGTACCACAATTACAGGAGCCTATTATGCGTCACTTTTGAGGAAATGTAGGGAAGCTATCAAAATCAAGAGGCGGGGCAAGATCAGCAAAGTTACCCTCTTCCTGCAGGACAATGCTCCGGTCCACAACTCTCATGTCACCACATCAGAAGCACGGGCGTGCGGTTATGAAATCCTGCCCCATCCTCCCTACTCTCCTGATCTAGCACCCTATGACTTTCACCTCTTCCCAGCCATGAAGTTGTTTTTGAAAGGAAAGCGTTTCCCACATGATGCAGCCTTGATTTCTGAAGTCACGTCGTGGTTGGAGGACCGACCTGGGGTGTTCTACAAAAACGGTCTCCAGAGCTGCATCAAACGATGGGAGAAATGCATAACTCTGAGTGGTTTCTATGTAGAAAAAGACTAATAACTGTGCCAAGTTTCGTGTCTCTACTGCTATGGGAAGTGGGTCAGGGGCATTACTTATTGCACACCCCTCGTAGTGAAACAATAATAACTATGAAGATGAGGTTAACAGTCCGCAAAAAAGAATGAATACACAAATTATAAAGCCTCATCTCAAAGGAAAATGAAAAAATAGTGTTAATTTGTATTTGACTGCTCCCGCGTTTCCCACGTTTCCCGCGTTTCCCGCGTTATTTTATTTACTTCTTCTTCAGAAGGTTAGACAACAGATCAAGTTTTGGATTGATCCGCACAAAGGTGTATCAGATAAAACCTCGATAAACCTCTGTTCACTTGACCGAAATTGATTTCGTTGATGACATTACACTAATTAGCCAGTTCTCTGCAAATAACCAGCCTCTTTACAAACTCTTGAACAAGCCTCTTAATATGTTCGCTTGTACCTCAATGAGACAAAAACTTAATATCTGAACGACTGATCTTCGTCCAACTCGGATCACGGTATTAAAATATTGAATCAAACATCACTACAAGAGGTCAATGATTATAAGTACCTAGGATCCGTCATCGAATCTTCATTCAAAGATTGCAACATCAAAAAAGGGGTAGCATGGCTTCTAATGATTTGAGCAAAATAAGGACATTGTATCTCAGCAAAAAGCATCACATTGAAATTTTTAAGTCTATAACACGGTCCATTCTCCTCTATGGTTCGGGAACATGAACATTTTCCGAAAAGTTAGAAGCACGTCGGAACGGTGCCTTCTCATGAGGACCCATAATTTTTCATAGAAATAACAATTTTATAGCGAACTGTCATTTGCATCATCTATTGTCAAAGTAAGACGTGTTGAACTTGCAGGGCATTGTTTTCGAGCAGTAAATGAAGTTATTCCTTCCCTATTTCTGTGAAACCCTAGTACCCAATCCAGAACTAGAATGCGCACGTGCCCAAATGTGATTGTAAGCGATGCCAGTGTTAAGAGATGAGATCTGGAAGCAGCCATGCGAGATAAGGACATTGGCTTGAACGTGTGAACGCCATCATCTCGACCACAGTTGAAAGATGATGATGATGTTGGTTCGATGGATTCGAACTTGGTACAAGCAGTTCTTCAGTCAGTGTCGTTAACCACTTAGCCACCGTGTTATGTTTCAGCTCAGGATTGACCATTCGGATTATTTAGATCATTCGGAATACTATTCTCATCATGGCTGTTATTCTTATAATGCTTCGCTCGGTCTGGTGTTACATCTTTTACAATGTTAGATAGTAAAAATCAATAACAAAGCAAAGAATGGGAGACTGGTATAAAGTTAGTTAAAAATTAAAACTAATTATGTGCGGCATAATTATATTGACATACCAGTTCTGGTTAGATTGCCAAAGTTAAGCGACGTTCAGCCTAGTCATTACTAAAATGAATGGCAATTTGGGAATACCAGGTGCTGTAGGTGCTCTACAATTATCTCGGAATTGCTTCTAGTCGTTCTGGGTTTCTCCTTGCCAATGGAATAAAGCAGTGTCAATTTAGGAGAGCTGTTTACTGACAAAAAATGAAGAATTACTGTTTTCCGGGTCGGCTGTTGTTTGGAATATGTAATACGTGGAGATGTCCAACCGTCTCATAATATTCATCATCATCCAACTAACAATCTATCTTTCTAATCAATCCTTGTCATTAAGTGTGTGTGTGTGTGTGTGTGTGTGTGTGTGTGTGTGTGTGTGTGTGTGTGTGTGTGTGTGTGTTCCCTTTTTTGTTTTTTGTTTTTTTGCTTGCTTGTTTTGGGACTTTTTCGTAATATATTAGTTAAAAAAAAATAAATATCGATTATCACTGGCGGATGCGTGCGATGTATGAAAAGCGCGGTCCTAATACCATTTCAAGTCTTACCGATTTGCAGAACAAAACAGATCCAGGATGGATACAAGAGTAACTTATGTTGACAAAAAAAATAATTGATGGAATTTTTCAATAGGGAACATAGTTTTATCATATAATTCTAGTGTTCCCCCTTTGTCTCTTTCTCTCTTTCTCTCTACCTCTCTTATTCATATATATATATATATATATATATATATATATATAGAGAGAGAGAGAGAGAGAGAGAGAGAGAGATGCTTGTACTTGATTGTACATGTATAACGAGCCCTATTTATTATTGAGTATTGTTATACAAAACCGACAGATGTTCTCTTGATTTTTATCCTATAAATACATTCTTAACCTGGACTAATATATATATATATAAATATATATATATATATATATATATATATATATATATATATATATATATATATATATATATTTAACAAACAGAAAGCGAAAAAAACCTCTGAAGAAAAAATTTAGGTACTTTTTTATCGCATAGTTTTCCTTAAAAGGGAAATGGATTCCATATTGTGCATTAAAAAATGTTTTTCTCAACGTCTGAAGTGAGGCCGTTCTTATCAATATTTTCAAACGATATAAGGTTTAAAACTGTCCGAATGGTCGCGAAACATTTGTAACGAACAATGAAAATACACTACTTGTTGCTATCAATCCAATCTTTGTTGTCTTGATTTCTCCTTCTTCTTCTTCATCATCTTCTCTTTCTCTTTCTTCTTCTTTTTCTTCTTCTCTTTTCTTTCTGTTACTCTCTCCCTTATTTTCTCCTCTCACTGGAACTGAATTAACATGAATTATTTCAAACACCAACTCAGAATTAAATTCGATTCAAACAGAGTAATAATCCCCCTTTCTCTTCCCCTCTCTCTCTCTCACCCTCTCCCTCTCTCTCTCTCTCTCTTTCTAGCTATCTATCTACCTATCTATCTATTTTTATATCTTTCTTCCCCATCTCAATTACTATATTTTTCTTTTTGTGTCTTTGACTCTTGCATCTTTTTTATGTGAACCGTTGGCTACCTCTCTCTTCGCGTTCTCTTGTTCTCTAAGGTAGCGTTCTTACTCACGTACACTCGATCTCCCTCTCTCTTTCTCTCTCTCTCCCTTACTTTCTTTTTTCTAGCACCACTCTCCCACTTTCGCTCTATCTCTTTCTTTCCCTCTCGTTCTCTAACTATCACTTTATATATCTTGTCCGCTTTCTCTCTTTCTCTCTTTCTGCGTAATTCCCTTTATTCGCCCTTTTCTTTTACACATCATCTCTCACCCCCCATCTCTCTCTCTCTTTATTACTCCCTCTCTCTTTCTCTCCCTTTCTCTCTTCATTTATCTATCTTTCCAATGACACGATTCGTTGGTTCGTTATCGTAAATCATAATGAGAAATACTAAAAATTCAATAACAACTGATATCTTCTATCATCGTAAATGAAATGACGTAAACTGAACAAAAAATTACATTTACGCCATTTTCTGCAATTCTATTGCATTCACTTGTTAAAAGCACAAGAAACGATGAAAATGATGATCTCGTTGAAATCGCGAAGTGTTCCGAGATTTGAGAACTTTTTTTAATTGACTTTTTAATACAACAGATCGACGTATTAAAATGAATGGTTTCTATACTAGTTCACTTTTTTATATTTAATCAAGAACTCATCATCTATAATATAAATCTCACCTGTCTGTTTAAATTCATGCATGTATGTATATATGTATGTATGTATTTTTGTCTGCCTAAAAATATCGACTGAGGCAACGGATTTTCATGAGATTGGAATCGTTTTGAAACTCGACCCTTCGGACAACAAATATCGAAAAATTGGCTAAAAACATTAATTCCTTCACCCTCAACTGGGCATTTCTCTAAAAGGAGGTGTCGATGTTTTCGCTGACATTTTTGTAAGTCATTCAAACCTGGCGTCAACGACGTCGCATAAAAGATGTCATTTCGACCGACCGTGACGTCACAATAGCGGTAGGCGCATCGATAAGACCATTTTTTTCACCTCCTTTTGCTCTAACGCGTTATGGGTTCGAGCCTACTTACAACTCCTTTTTTTTCCTTTTTTTTTTTTTTTGCTCAACCAATACCCTTACACACACCTTCACTTTTTTTTTCCAGTTCGAGCCTGCATGCCTACTACAACTTTCTTTTTTTGTTCAACACACACCTAAAAACACCCGGACAACACCATGCACTCAGGCTAGTCCTACTACTACTACTACAACTGAAAATATCTTTGTCTTATCAGTCCGTGTGCCTTGCACCCTTTCTGGGTGATGGTCGTACCATTTGTGCGTCACTTGCATTCCAAACTTTTGGCACAAACCACCAGTGCAGATTTGTACAAACTTTGTCATGGCGACGTTTGTATACTTTTGGGACAACTATAGAACACGCACTAACAATGTGTGAAACTGTTTCAAGAGATATAACACACAGTCTGCACTGATCAGAACAGTTCTTCCCATAGATGTTTTATTTACTACATATGTATTTAGTGCCTGTTTCTCAGTAGTAGCAGTATTAGTAGTAGTAGTAGTAGAAGAGCAGAAGCAACAGTAGTAGTAGTAGTAGCAGCAGTATTAGTAGTAGCAGTAGCAGTAGCCGTAGTAGTAGTAGTAGAAGAAGAAGTAGAAGCAACAGTAGTAGCAGTAGTAGTAGAGTTAGGAATCAGAAGCAGCAGTAGTAGTAGTAGTAGTAGCAGCAGCAGTAGTAGTAGTAGTAGTAGTAGAAGGAGAAGCAGAATCAACTGTAGTAGTAGTAGCAGTAGTAGTAGAGGAAGGAAGTAGAAGCAGTAGTAGTAGTAGCAGTAGTAGTAGTAGAAGGAGAAACAGAAGCAACAGTAGTAGTAGGAGTAGTAGTAGTAGCAGTAGTAGTAGAGGAAGGAAGCAGAAGCAGCAGTAGTAGTAGTATTAGTAGAAGGAGAAGCAGAAGCAACAGTAGTAGTAGTAGTAGCAGTTTTAGTAGAAGGAGAAGCAGAAGCAACAGTAGTAGTAGTAGTAGTAGTAGTAGTAGTAGTAGTACACTACGCTGCTGATCTTCGGGGTCGATTGGAAGTGTTTTCTAAAAAAATCTTCTTTCAGTCAAGTTCGAAAGTCTATCCGTAATAGACACTGGTACCGATCTTGCCCGAAGCGGAATTCTTTTCAAAGACGGAAATATGTCGCACTTCACCGATTAGATATTTTCAATTTCTTCAAGATTTTCCGTCTCCTTCTCCGGCTTATCAACTCGCTTTTATTCAATCAATCGATCAATCGATATTTATAGATTTCAGTTTCTTATTACGTTTATTTACTCTCTTGTTCAAGCTGTATGTCTATCTATCTATCTATTTATATCTCACCAGTTTCTTTTAGGATTAAACGAGTTGCGCCTAAGGACTTGTGACATCAACCGTTGAAAATTAAAACGAAAAATATAAAGATCTCCCGAAACAATTCAACTCTGCTGAACTTGTAATTAAAAGGGGTGTTCCAAAATTAATGCCTCCTGTTTTTCATTCCTCCCGAATAAATCGTAATGGATTGCATTATGATGACTTAGCTTATGTATATATGATCTGAAAGTTTAATCACTCTGTTGTACACACACACACACACACACACACACACACACACACACACACACACATATATATATATATATATATATATATATTTAAAGTTTAAATGTTTTTAAAGACTACGAAAAATATTATTAAAGCTTGCATCGACCTGTCAATGAGGTATGAATCACCGGATTCAATGAATATGTAAAACTATAGTAGTCCTGTCTTGAATTCGTTGGTTTTAGAAAACAACTTCGAATCGTACTTGCGCAGAAAACATAGCATTAGATAAAATCCAATATTTTAGGAATTGTAAATGTACAAAGTATATTTTTTTTAAAAATAGCAATGTAACAGGGCCGATGGTACTGTTGCAACAGCAACCGCATACTATATATGCAAATGAGCGAGCCAGTGTGTGATGTGACGTCACAGCGAAGTGAAAGAAAGGATAGAGATTAAAAGACACACGTGGCCGGAGAAGGATGAAAAAACACCTGTTCGAGACGTGGCCGAAAAATAACAGTGGGCGAAACGTGGCTGTCAGTGTGAGAAATGAACTGTTTAAAACAAGAGGCAGTACGTTGTTGAAAATACCACGGATAAATGCCGTTGGTCCAAAACTGAAAAAGCGAGTCGCATTTCTTTCCTCTACCTTTTTCTGTTTCCCTTGCGACGTAGTCTGCATGTTAACATGTGCCGTTAAAAAAAAAAAATTAATTTGGGAAGACTCGTACTGAATGTTATGTAGCATTAGCTGGCAAAGAAACGGCCAGCCATATATCATTAAATGTAGAAATAATGCTTTATTTTATTTTATCCTTTTATAAACTCAGGATAATATATTCTTAAAAATGTAACGCAATGATGTGACTGTTCATAAATCAAATGATTTCTGTCAACTTGTGTGTTTTTGACTCAAATTTCTTTGACTATAATAATGCAGAGAAAACATAATCCAAATCGTACGGAATAAAATGTTTCCTTGATTCTGGAGTTCCAAATTGCTGTCTCAATTATGTCGATTTTAGATTATTTTGCTTCGACATTTTTGGAGTGGAGATAATGGTGAGAATTCGTGACTCCAAAACTAAAAGTATTGCTTTTCTTTAAATCAAAATTGTTAGATGATTCGACGCTTTTTTAAAAAATTATATGTGATTTACTCGCTTCAAAATAACCTCATGATTTTAAAGAGAAATATTGACCTATGCGTGTAAATGCTTGTAAGATATTCCAAATATATTAATTTTTCGAAAACACTCAGGAGACATTTTACTGTTCGCGGTTTAGAATAAGATTGGACACTGATGTCATGGGATGGGGAGTAGTGAATATGTAGAAGTCGGATGTTTTCAGTGCGAAAGAAATAGAGGGGGGTTTAAGTGTTTTCTTTGAACTAACTCAGAATGTGTACATTTGATATATATATATTCATGATTGTTGTCGCTTGTTGGCACGTTTCGGCCAACTCATCCCTCAGCTTTCTTCATGTGATTAATTAATGTGTAGATTATTTATCTTGAACTTCAGCCAACTGAAGTGGAAATATATGATATATGCAATAATTTACTCTGATTATATATATATATATATATATATATATATATATATATATATATATATATATATATATATATAAGTGAAAAGGTCTTTCGGTTTGGTGTTAAGAGGTAAAAGTTCAAAGATTTGACCTTTGAGACTCTACCAAATTCCTCCGCCAATTTTGAGTCTAAACACTTGAAATTTTAGATGTAGGTTACTTGGACATGGATCTAACTATATAATTTGATTTGAGCCCAAAACAATAAATATACGGTCCCTACCAAATTACTCAGCCATTTTTTGTCT
>NC_136493.1:114903522-114926022 GCF_053919585.1 Euprymna scolopes | reverse complement strand
GGAAAATTCAAGATGGCGGCCGATTCTCTCTTTAACACGGTAAGTTTGGAAAAAGGTGTAATAAATAAAAAACCGGTTAAAATACTGTTAAAAACTCGCTCAATATATGTTACCGTGACATAGGTTGACATATATTCGGCGGGTTTTTAATAGTATTTTGTATAGTTTTTTATTTATAACACCTTTTCCCAAACTTACGGTGTTAAAGAATGTGTGAGACGCCATCTTGAATTTTCCAACACATCGGTAAACACTGTATTCTTTTCGAGCTGAATAAACATGTTAAATTGAATAAAAACACGAAAAATATATCCAGTTTTTATCGGTTTTTTACCTTCTCTGCAGAAGTACAAAAAAAAAACAAACAAAAAAAAAACGGAAGGTACTTTTACAGAATGTTAAACTAACCCTAACCGATGTTTTATGTTTAGTTTAGGAAAAGTCAGAAGAAATAAAAGTCATTATTTCATGAAATATACGTATTTAGTTGAAGTATTGTTTATGTCAATTCTTTCGAAGAAATTTAGCAAGAATACCTGTAAACCAGGAAATCGGTAAAATGTCATCATGGATGAATACTTGTCTATTATAATTTCTACCCTTGACAAAAACTTAGCCATAACAAAAGAGATTTATTGTTCAGATTGTTTTTGAGATTGATTTCTAAAAAGATATTTTATAAATAAAATCGACTTTAAACTTAAAGACTTAAATTACAATAATTGAATTTAAACATTCTTATTTCAATATTTGGCACATAACACCTGCAAAAATGATCACATTGTCAGGATTTCATTTTATTTCAGAATCGATGGCAAATACTAATATTTAACATTAGTTTATCATTTAAGCCGATAAAAAAGCCCTTTTTTTTCCGAGTCATAAAAGGATTTGGAGTTTCCTAATCAACCTTTCGGGTGCAGTTGCACGCTCTCAAAATAACTAAAGTGTTGGCTTTAAAAAAATTGGTTTATTAAAACTAAACAGGTTTAGTTTTAATAAAAAAAAAAAAATTTTAAAAAAATCGCTTTGGTAATTAGATATGTTGTATGGTTATCCCTAATCGCTGAGTAAAACCGCTAACGAGTTGAATGATTACGACATAAAATTAAACTCGGGTTCCTGAAACGGAAACTTCGTTTGTTTTTGTTTTTTTCTTATCAATATATTTACATTGTTATTTTGTTTTCATTTTCAATCATTCGAACAGTTTTCTTTTTCAAGTAATCCAAGTTACAAAATTCCCACTGTTTACTATGCTAAAATCACAATGACTAATGTATACCTATTAACCCTTATCCTTGAGTGGCCTCTGGGCCTTGATAAGTGGTGACACCCATGTAAAAAAAAAAAAAAAAAATCACTCGAACAGTTTTCTTTTTATAATGTACAGTTTTAAAAGTTTAAAAACGATATAGTTTTTACTTCAGGAAAATTAATGGGTCAGTTTTTACGATGTGCCCTGTTAAAATACTGTTAAAAACTCGCTCAATATATGTTACCGTGACATAGGTTGACATATATTCGGCGGGTTTTTAATAGTATTTTGTATAGTTTTTTATTTATAACACCTTTTCCCAAACTTACGGTGTTAAAGAGGGTGTGAGACGCCATCTTGAATTTTCCAACACATCGGTAAACACTGTATGTTTTTCGAGCTGAATAAATATATTACATTGAATAAAAACACAAAAAAGATATCCAGTTAGGTAGAAAAGTAACTTATCTTGCCTTTGATAACATTTATTTATATATTTGTTTTTGACTATTTTTTCGAATCTATGTGTACAGTAATCTTGCCAGGATGCGGAGGAAAATGAATGAAGGGGGAGGGGAATAAAATAAAAACATTTTGGAAACAGAGTAAGTTTGAAAGAATTGCTTTGCACAGAAAGAAATTAATGAAAAAATAAAATTAAATTTCTTTTCTTTCTTGATTTTCTTTTTAGTTTTTTATGAAAAAGGAAGTCAAAATTAAGACTATAAAAAACAATTTTTATTAAGAGCGAACCTCAGTCGTCAGGTCTGTAAAAAAAAGACGTGGAATAATAAATGTTTTCTAATACAAATTGTTTTTACTTATGTGTTCATTTGTCTCTTTGAAGTTCGTTTGTTTAATATATCGGTTTGCAATATAATTTTGTCATTCTGTCAGACTCAAATTTTAAATCTATATATCTATAAAAGTGAAAGTGTGTGTGTGTGTGTGTGTCTGTGTACATTTCCCTACGAAATAACTCTGTCAATTTTTAGTCTACAGACTCGAAATTTGATATACAGGGTACTGAGATTTGGAAAAATCTATGTGATCGGTTTTTAGCCAGAAATTTGGCGATTAAGGGGTCAAAGTTCAACGATTTGAGCTTTGAGAACTCTACCAAACTTCTCCGACAATTTTGGGTCTACACACTTTAAATTTTAGATATAGCTTCCGTGGACATGGATCTAACTTAATAACTTGATTTGAGCCCAAAACAATAAATTTTCAGGGGTCATAATAGGGGTCAAAGTTTAAAAAATTACCCCCTTTTTTTTTGCTCAGCATACACCTCCAAACACCCGGGCAACGCCGGGCACCCATGCTAGTATATATATATTCGAGTAAGGATACAATTAATTCTGCGAATATACCATTTTATATATATATATATATATATACATACATATATATATATATATATAATAGCAAAAGTACCCGTCGTTTACTGGGTTCAAAAACAGCCTTCAGAAAATGGACTGATTTATGAAAGTATGATAGGTTATGAAAAAGAAGGGTTGTAAATTTGGGTTGAATTTGGGGGTATCAAAACCAAATCAAAATATGATGAAAGTAAAAATAAAATAGATAAACCCCATGATTTATTATACCATACCTGTTCACACTGAAACACTTATCACAATATTATGTGGATATATATTTAAAAAAAACCTTGTTAAACTTTGTGACATATCTCCATTCTACGGAGGCCAGGTGTGAACGAACACCACATAATTTTATCATACCATATTTCTTCAAACTGAAACATAATTATTAAAGTATACTTACGCAGATAGATATGAAAAGTCCTTATTAAAGTTTGAGCCTATTTCCATTCTATGGAGGCCAGGCGCGAACGCAGACCCCACAATTTTATTATACCATCCCTATTTAAGTTAAAACATACTTATGAAAGTATTCTTATGTACATCTATATCAAAAACACTTGTAAACGTTTTTTTTTAATTTTCAATTTTTTTATTTCCATATTTTGTGGACCAGGCGCGAACGCAGTCCCCACAATTTTAATGCACCACCGTTCTGCCAGATCAAACATACCCATTCCTGTGTCTCGATACATCTTCTATCCTTATATGTGATCAGTTGTTTAAAATAGTCAACCATATAGGGTCCTATTCGTGACCACACACACACACACACACACACAAACACATTCAGTTTTATATATATATATATATATATATATATATATATATATATAGTAATTTATAAAATATATATGGCGATTAAGCTACACTGAATATTCTGCGTTTCATCCACTATAGGATTCGTCAGGCTTATGCGCGAATTCTGTGGTTGCTTCTTGTTTTTATATATGTTGAGGATTTCTAGTATGCCAATCAGCTTTCTAGTATCCAACGCGCCCCTTCCTATCAGCCAATGGGCATGCATTTTATAGAACAAAGGATCTGTTTTAGAACTAGGTTAGTGGTTTAAGGTAGACGTTTTCCTTCCTTTTATATATATATATATATATATATATATATATATATATACCTATGTGTACACACACACATGCACATATATATACATATATATATATATATATATATATATATATATATATATATACATATATGTGTGATCGTTTATGTATATTCATGTTTATTTAATTTATTTATTTGTTTGTTTTCTATTGTTATTGTTAGTTTTAAAGCTATTTTGTATCGTTATCCTAGAGTAAGTTTTATTTTGTGAACACAGTTGTTTGCTATTTCTCGTCTACAGTTTAATAGATTTTGAGGTTCTTTAAAGTACAGGATAGCAAAGTTTTCATAAAGGCATAATTTACATGGGTCGTCTATATATATATATATATATATATATATATATATATATATATATATATATATATATATATATATATATATTGGACTCTCTGTCATCGATTTCGACTGGGGTTCCAAGAACTTATTTATTGTTTAACTTCATTTATGCTTCAGTCTCAGACGACATTTTAGTCCTGCAAGAGACTTACAAATTAGTCCCACAAAACGTACAAGTGTGTGGATTCAGTGATGCAGTCGATGGTATAGCTGTTGACCATTTATCTCTTCCCCCTTTTTTATACAGATTCTTCAAACTGTCAGAATGAAAACAGTGAAGACCCTAAAAAAAAAAGGTTATTTCCCTCTTTGTGATCCAATGCCTCGTTCTTAAGACTGCTCTTTATCTTGCTCTTTATCTTGTCTTTCTACCTCCGTAATGTTCGCCTCACGTTTCCTTTTGTTCCGTCCAACTGATTGTACATTAGGATTTTTGGTAGCCTGTCATTAGACATTCTCAGGACATGGCCAGTCCACCGCAGTTTGCACTGAATATATAAATATATGTTTAAACTACTCGGAATTGGAATAGAATTGAATTTAGAGAGCAGATATCAAAAACACTTGGATACTTATTCTGATAAAGCTATGTAATATCCCCAGTATCTTAACATTTTAGCCTGCATTTTCATGGCAGTCCATATACATGCGTATGTATGTATATGTAAAATTTTGGAGAGAACCCAAGTCGATTGCTTGATTGTTAAGAAAAATACTAAAATTAAGAGCGGATTATTTATTTATATATGTGTTACAGAAGATAAAACATCGATACCGTCGGTTTTAAATCGAAACAAAAGATACATATAGTTGGTCTCATATGCCGAACTTTTGTCAGCTTCTATTATATCTCTCTTTCCGAGGCGAAAAACATAAACCTAGACTGAAAAAACTTCGGTATGTGGGACTAACTATGTTTTCTTTGTTTGGATTTGAAACTGGCGGTACCGGTGTTGTCCTGATCATCTGTAATCTATCTATCTATCTATCTATCTATCTCTATATATATATATATATGTGTGTGTGTGTGTGTGTGTGTGTGTGTGTGTGTGTGTGTATATATAATTCCAGGTTTATGTTTTTCAGAAGTGAAGCAACCATAGAAGTGTTAACGAGATTTTTGCAAGAGTACTCGATACCAAAGTAAGGCGGGTGTGCTTTTTATTTGTTTTACATAAGCATTTATATGTCGCTACACATTTATGAGCATGTTTAGGTCAGCCAGTTACGATTAACTATAAACCTCTTCAGGCGACATTGCTTATACAAAAGTTCAGTCAGTCAGTAATCTGGTTATTTGTAATTGATTGACCAAAACATGCTCATGAATGTGTAATGACATATTAATGTTTATGTAGTTGCCAACCTGATAGGTCCTAAACTGTCATCTAAGCTTCAGCCTCTGTCCCATCGACGAAATGTAGCACCCCCTTGCCTGTTCTACAAGTACTTTAACGGTGAATGCTCTGAGGAACTGCAAGCACTTGTACCCCCTCGACGTAAATACTCCCGACAAACCCGACAAGCAGAAAAATGTCACCCCTTCACAGTTGAAATCCCTAGATGTAAGATAGCTTTCTACTCCAGTAGTTTCTTCCCCAGAACCGCTAGACTTTGGAATTCCCTTCCGGGTTTCTGCTTTCCCAACATGGACATGCAGAAGTTGAAGTGTAACGTGAACCGACATCTTGATGCCCAATTCCCCACATAGTACCCCTGTAGCTTGTTTGGGGTGAAAATATAATTTATATATATATATATATATATATATATATATATATATATATATATATATATATATATATATATATATACGAACAAGTGAGTGCGTCAGTTAGTGTAAGCCAGCGAATTACTGGTTGTGTATGTCAGTATGGCGCGGGGGAAACGTTGGGGGGGGGCGTCTAATGTTTCTTACAAAACTTTGTGCGTGTACGACGTTGAGCGTGCCAGATGCCGCTTTTCCTTTGCCAGTCGCGACTAATCGATAACTTGATCTACGCAGATTGAAACTACACAAGAAGCAATTCTATAATGGTACGGCCATGTTGACGCGCCATTCGTTCCTGTAGATTGGCGCCTGTCAGGAAAGCAAAAAAGAAAAAAAAAAGAAAAATAGATAGACACGGCAGACAAGTAAGCCAACAGACGGACATGCGGACGGACAGTGAACCAAAGAAAAGCTAAGAGCGAAAAAAAAAATAACTAGTAAGAAATCGTGACAGAATTACAGGGAGAAAACAAGAAAGCAGTGAGCAGGCAAAATGTTTGTCTCGCTCTCTTGATGTAGGTGAGCACAAGTAATATTCGAGTAGCTCTATCGTGTTATATTCGATAGTTTTTAATTTGTTTTCTATTCATTGGAACTTCCACGGTCTCATATATACACACACACACACACACACACACACACACACATATATATATATATATATATATATATATATATATATATATATATATATATATATATATATATATATTGCAATAAAAGTTTTCCAATTTGGTATTGAAACATAGATATAAATAACGCAAAGTTCTTTTAAAAAGCTCGATAGTGCAATACTAGAGCTATATATAATTTTTATGATACACCCCTTCCACCGAAATAGACACACATTTTCATGCTGATTTTAAAATACATGCATTTTAAATTAAAATAGAAAAATGCCAGCATGAAAAGTAATATGATTCAGCTTAAACATAGAAAGGACTAGTTGTTAAAACTGGAGAGGAAAAGGACAAGATATTCTAGTAAAAAAAAATATAATAAATTTATGACTTAAAATATTGCAGCATTAAGAATTGATTATATAATGTTATGAATTTATTTATTTCTTAATTCTTAATGCTGCAATATTTTAAGTTTTAAATTTATTGTGTTTTTACTAGAATATCTTGTCCTTTTCTTTTCCAGCTTTAACAACTAGTCCTTTACTTTTCCATGTTTAAGCTTAACCATATTACTTTTCATACTTGCATTTTACTATTGTAATCCATGATTTTTCAAGACTTCCAATAAATTCACTTGTCCTATGTGTAATTTCGGTCTTATTTTCTTTCTTTTTCTTATTTTTGATCCCTCTTAAAAACATATTTAAAAACAATGTACGGCACTCGTCTGCTTTCAATAAAATCACCCAATTACCTCCCTTTCATGCTTTCATTCTCTCTGTTTCACTTTTTACTTCTCTTTTCGTGAGAGCGCTGAATTGGTATTAACAGTAGTCGCTGAAGCGACGTGGTTGCTATGGAAACCAGTCATAAAACGCGTCGCTTACCTCCTTAACCGCCTCTTTATTCCTACCCTGTCGTGATTACACATCTGAAGAAGGTCACATGATGAATTGACCGAAACATATTTTTATGATTTTGAACACCAGAAAATTCATCATAACTTTTGTTTTACTGAACGAAAATTGATTTTATTTTCACAATATAGTTGAGAATGTGATCTATAAACTGTAATAATTGTTTGAAATTTGGTCGAAAAATGAGTGAGCGGTGAAGCTTTAAAGCAGTTCTAAAAGACTAAAACTGCCACTTAACCATATATTCAAACACTACCGGGTTTGAATGATACAAGCACATAATTGTTTAAGCCCATTACTGATATTTTTATGTTCTCTATATATCTTGTTTTATTATCCTTATACTAGCTAGGCACTCCTTTGCGCGAAATATGCAATAAAAGAAACAAAATTAACTAACGTAACCTCTAGACAGTTCTTCTTGCTAACAAACACAATTTGGGGAATTATATATATATATATATATATATATATATATATATATATATATATATATATATATCACATATTGCTCATCATAGAGATAACTAGATAACTATTCATTAACCAGATTCTCTGTATGAATACAATACAGTATAGTCATTACTGTAAAAATAGTGTTACAATACACTGACATTGAATGTTCCTATTTTCATTTTCATTTATGCTTGTATTAATATATATATATATATATATATATATGTCTATATATGTATATATTATTATTATTATTATTATTATTATTATCATCATTATTATTATTATTATTACAATAATAATGTTTTAAATAATTTTTTTAAGTTTTAGAAAATTTCAATTAAATTGGTAATGTAGAAATATGGTTCTATAGACTTTGAACGAACCAAGAATTACATTTTATATATATAGATTATTATTATTATTATTATTATTATTATTATTATTATTATTATTATTATTACAATAATAATGTTTTAAATAATTTTTTAAGTTTTTAGTGGGTTTGAAAACAAACATGAAAATAAATGTGCGGTCTAAGTTTCTAGGAAAACCAACTAAATTCAACAATTGCAGACTTAGAACTTGAATAAACTGACTTTCCGCTAGAAAAGCTACAACGATAAAAGGAAATTCAACCTTAAATTTTAAATTGATAGCTCTCCGCTGTATCCTCATTACCAAAAAGTAGTTCAGTGGCAATGTGTTTTGTTTGGGGTGAAAATGTAATAAAAACAAATTACATAGTCGAAAATGTAATAAAAACAAATTACATAGTAAATAAGAATTTATTTGCTTATGGTAAAAGTATAATACTATTTCAAGTACGAAGAAAAATGTATTATTATTATTATTATTATTATTATTATTATTATTATTATTATTATTATTATTATTATTATTATTATTATTATTGGCTCACATGGAGCTTTCACACAAGTTAACAAACGATCTGGTTGGAAACCTGTGGTGTTCTCTGGAAGCTGAGTTACAACAAGTCTCCCCGGACGTCCAGTTCTCTCCACCTCCTTCGATAGCATTTGCAAATGAATTTGCATCATCGCAACAGCATCTTGCCATTGATTTCTCGTCGGCAGTGGCCATTGGTTTATACTGGAATTTGAGTGGCACTCAGCCTCCCCAAAGTCCCAGTTCTCTTTGCGATTGTCCAACCGAGGTCTGGCTGGCGCTCTCTCCTCGATCTTTCAGTCCTTCTTGACCCTTCTCAGCTCTTTGGTGTCACTTTTTTATTGGGAGGAGCGGTGGTGAAACTATGGAGGGGGATGCATGATGGGGGTGTAGAACTTGTAGATATGCAGCTTCGGTGTTCTTCATTCCCAGTAACGCTTATTCGTTATATGGTCTTCTTGTATTATTCTCCGTATTCAAGGGTTTTCCTTAATATTTCAGTCGTTTTCATTATCGTTAGTCGTTGTACTTTTGAAGTTATTCCTCTGATTCCAATTTCTGACATTCTCTTTTCGAAGTTTTTTCGGAATTGTTCCTAGTGCTCCTACTATTATCGGTACTATTTTGATTTTCATCATCATCCAAATCCCTTTTAACTCTCTGGCTAGCTCTGTGTATTTGCTTCGTTTCCCCTTTTCTTTCATACTCACCCTGTGGTCAGCTGGGACAGCAAAGTCTACGATTTGACAGAATTTTTCTTTATTTTCTTTTAATTATTACATCTGGTCTTCTTGCTTGGATGGGTTTGTCCGTCTGTATGTCCGTGTCCCATAGGATTTTGTGGTTCTCGTTTTCGAATGCTGTTGCGGGTTTATGCTTGTACCATTTGTCTGTATGTTCAAAATGCAGTCGTTTACACAATTCCCATGCACCACTCTCCCAACTTGGTCATGCCTGTTTTTGTATTCCTTTTGGGCCAGTCCTTTTGCTGCATTCACTTACTAGATGGTTTATCGTTTCGTCTCTTTGTCCACAGAGTTTGCATTTGCTGTTTTCTTGTGTTTTATCTATTCTTGCTTTCATATGGTTGGTCCTTATCGAGTTATCTTGTGCTGCAATTATTAGAGATTCAGTTTCTCGGTTTATATGCCCTTTTCGCATCCATGTCCAGGTGTTTTCGTTATTCTCATCTTTTGTCATTCTTATGAATCTTCCATGGAGTTGTTTCTCTTCCCACTTATCTTCTCTCTGTTTTCTGTTTTGTTGGGGTGTTTTTTCAGTGTCTCTCGCTGCCATAATTATCCTTTCAGTGTTTTGCATTATGTATTTTTCTAGTTCTTTTTTCGTGTCCTTCACACAGTCTTCTATACAGATCAGTCCTCTCCCGCCGTCTTTTCTTTTCAACTAGAGCCTGTCAATATCATACGTTGGGTGTAGGGCATTATACATAGTCATGAGTTTCCTGGTTTTCTGGTCGAGTTATCTCAGTTCTTCTTTTGTCCACCCTATAAACGGTCCAGAGTATCTTACTAGTGATACTGCCCATGTATTTATACCTTTTATTAGGTTTCTGCTATATAATTTCGTTTCCATGAGTTTTCTTGTTCTCCTGAGGTATTCCTTTCCAATTTTCTCTTTCATTTCTATTGCTTTGATGGTGTCCGCTTCCAGAATTCCCAAGTATTTATAGTCGTCTTGTTCCCCTAGTGCCCTCATTTCTGTTTGGTTGGGTAGTTCCATGCCTTCTGTCCTTTCCAGTTTTCCCTTTCTTATAACTAGTTGTGCGCACTTTTCCATTCCAAATTCCATTTGTATATCTTGGTTGAAGATCCTGATAGTGTTAATTAGTGTCTCTAGCTCCTTTTCGGTTCTTGCAAAAAGTTTCAGATCGTCCATGTAAATCAGGTGGTTCATTTTTTCCTCTGTATTGGAGAACTTGTATCCGGCTTGGCACTTTCTCAGAATACTGTTCAAGGGCATCATGGCTATGATGAACAGTAGTTGTGATAGTGAGTTTCCTTGTTATGTGTTGTCCATCAGCTGTCAATTCCAGTCTCCATGTTTTCATTGCATTTTCTATTACGTTGGTGATCCTGTTTGGTATTTTATACATTTTATTATCCATGCTTGAGGGGATCCTTTCGTACGTTTTTTTTTTTTTGTAGTCGATCCATGCCATGGGTAAATTCTTTCACCTTCTAACCTCCTTTAGTATCTTTTGATCTATATATAACAGGGTATGTGTTCCCCTTTTTCCTTTTTGGCATCTTTTCTGCTCCTCGGGGATGAGTCCACGGTTATTCAGGGAATGGTAGATTTGTTCCCTCAGTTGTGCTGTCAGTATCTTCCACATGGTAAGTAGGCACGTGATTGGCTTATAGTTGCTAGGGACGGTTCGTTTCTTCGTGTTCTTGTGTAGCAGTGTGGTTCTACCTTTTGTCATCTAGTCTGGTACGCTTGCTTCCTGTATACATCTTCTCAGATTTTGGGCTAGTCTTTCGTGTAAGGTTGTGAATTTTTTTAACCAGTGTGCGTGTCTCCCGTCGTGCCCTGGTGCTCTCCAGTTTGCCATTTTTCTTATGGTTTTCTTTAGGGTTTCTTTGCTGATTTCATTCGCTGTTCCTTCTTCTATTTGTTGTAACTCTTCTTTCATGTCTTTCAGCCACTCGATATTTCTATCGTGATCTCGTCGCTCTTCCCATATATTACTCCAGTAAAGTTTTGTTTCTGTCGGATTTGGTTGTTCTGTTTTTGTTTTTCCTCCGTTCACATTTTGGTAGAATTGGCTTTCATTAGTTTCAAATGTTCTGTTTTGTTTGTATTGTTCAGATTTATATCTATATCGTTTGAATCTCGCTTCTTTTGATTTTATTTTTTGGTCCAGTTCTTCATGTTTCTTGTTTAGTCTCTCCCTGCCAGTTACATTTCCAATATTCCGTTTTCTCCACATTGCTTTCTTCCTGTTTATCATTTTGGTTTCTTTTTTATGTTTGTGTATTTGAGTTTCTAGTCTTATTTCCAATCCAGGTTTTGTCGGTCCGCTTGTCCTCAGTTGTTTTTCTTATCTGAGATTTATACTTACCATTTTGGCACCTGCGTAAATGAGGTTGTTTAAGTCTGTGATTGTATTTGTTGGGATGTGTGGGAAGAGCTTGTTAACCTTCTCTGTTTCTGGTTTTAATTTCTTCTGCTCTTGGTTCCTTAACGATGGGAGCTTTGTTTTTTCCTCGTTCATCAGCTGTATTATTTTATTTGCTTCATTCTCTGTTAGTTCTGTTTCATTGTTGTCGGTTTCCATGTTTGTAGACTTCGTTCTTTGTTGGTCCTGCACCTTTGGTGTTTTTACTTGTGAAGCTTCAACTTGTGGGATTTCTCTACGTGCCGTTCTGTTGGGAGATGCTTTTTGTTCAGTTTCATCATTTATTTTTCGCTGAATTTCTGTTAGTTCTAGTTCAGAGAGCCAACCTTTCTTGAGTATCAGTCTTGCTTGATCCGCAATTCTTTGTTCTGTCGTATGTTAGTCACTGAATAGGTCCCATAGTTCTTTCATTCGTTTCCGATAACCTCCATATCTATATTCAGGATGACTTCTATAATAGCATTCCATTACAAGTCTATTCTCTTTTGTTGTTCATTCCTTTCTTCGTTTTTTTTTCTTTTGATGGTTATCATGGCTATGCTGTGTTTGTTCGGTATCATTTTGTTCCCTGAAATTAGAGGTTATACTTACCTGTTCAACGTCCATGTTATTTGAGTTTCTGAAACTAGAAAGTTGGCCAACATTCTCAGGATGATAAACGGGTCCCCCATGCTGGCTACGGAAGGAGCACCTGCCGATCATGACACCCAGATATTTCTTCTGGGTCCCATGGTTTGGATAATTTGTAATTGACATTTTTCATATTTTGGTGTTTGTGGCAGTACCGGGCCCAGAATTATTTTACCTGTATTTCTGACGCAGGGATAGTGTAAAAGCCCCATGTATACAAGAGGTATCGTGCACTATCACACATACATATGGGACATGAACAAAAAAATAAATAAGTATATAAATAAATAAATTAAATTAAAATTTAAAAAAAATTAAATTTCCAACTAAGTATTCTACTTAGTAGAAGTCAGAAGTAGTGCTCTGAAAAAGGGCGTTTGAAGATAGGTCTACCTTACACCATACTGCTTATCCGCTGGAAATGTTGGATGGGAAAAGAGGAAGGCAATTTTCCCTGTCGCTGTGGTAGTATTTAATTCCCTCGTTCATAGACGAGGCAAATTTCTACGTGTATATCGGTAAAAGGACTGGTTTCTGTTATAAATTCGAACTTAACTAGATAGTTCGCCAGTGGCCCGTCTGGTTATTTTTGCATTCATTTTTAGAGGATTTTCATTAAATTTGCATCGACAAACAGAATTACGCGTTTATATCGAAACAAGGACTGTTTTCTGAAATAAATACGAAGTAACATTTAACTTAACTTTTAATTTAAGGAATGATTTCGAGCTTTTTTTTCTGTATTGGTGATATAAAAAAAATAAATATTTATCAGGATAAAACATTAAAATCGGTTAAATCTAGTAAAATCATTTTATTAATGCAAACCGAAAAATTTTCATTTGTTATATTTGGATTATTCGTAATATTATTCACATCTTGGTAGCTGTAACGTATCGGCTGACTTTCTTCAGATGTCTTTTTTCGATCTAACGAATCTTTTATAAAGAGTAATATGCTTTTCGGTTGATCAGCTGTGTCTAACTGTGTCGGATATATACTTGAGAGTCAAAACAATGAAAAGAATGTTATGTGGTCATAGCCATAATCACTACATAGTACGAATCCGAAAATGCTATTGTTGGCATTGGTTTCCCCGATATTTTTCTAGCCAGAATTCTTTCTAGAAAGATATCAGTCATTTACGCTAAACTTACTTACATCCTAATTGAAAGTGAGATTAGTGGAACTAACTGAATTCGAACTTGGTACGCTCAGTACGAATCACCCTCACCTCCTATTTCTTTCAGTAAAATAATGTAAGATGGCCGGAGTGTCACTTATACATGAGAACCCTATGCACGTTCACACCGTTTGTTGTAGAGTTACCGAGCTTGCCATGATAACCCCTATGTCAGCGAAAGAAACACCATAACGTGTATAGATCCTTTCATTATTTACTCTCGCCATATTCTCTAGGACAAATATTGATCTGCTCTAGTATATTTACCTCATCAGGAATGTAAGTGCATCAATAAATGATCAATAGTTTCTAATTACTTGCGTTATTTTTTTTATGATATTAGGTTGGAATATGCATTGGACTTGTGCAGCAAGCGAGAAAGCAAATAGCAAATTAGACTACGATCTCAGAAGTGCCTTGCCGACTGAAATCAACACGGTTTATGTATTCACTCTTTTACGGGCTGTAATCCTCATCTTCGTACTTGTTTAGCCATGTTTCGACCAACTCATTCTTTGGCCTTCTTCAGATGATTAAACGCGACGGGATAAGAATGCTGAGTCTTGTGACTATATCTCCAGGAATTACTGCCTTCCATAATTCATTACTGAAAATACAGTTAAAGGGCTTGGCATTCCTGTCCCGTCGCGGTTAATCACCCGAAGAAGGCCAGAGAATGAGTTGGCCGAAACGTGGCGAAACAACAATAACTATGAAGATGAGGATAACAGTCCGCAAAAGAATGAACATAGAAATTATAAAACCTCATCTGAAACGGTTGCAAAAAAAGAATATATGTGTGTGTGTTTCCTTATACTGGATTTTCTGGTTTGCGTTACCACCCCTGCAGAATATGATTGAGCTTTGCAAAGGGAAAGAGAAAAGCTTATAATAGTATTACCTAGAGCGTTTCAAGTCAAGAAGCCAGTAGGAAAATGAGGGATGAAGAAAAGGAGAGGGGATAGAGAGGGTGGTGGTGGTGGTGGTGGTGGTGGTGGTGGTGGTGGTGGTGGCGGTTGTGTTGGGTTTTTTTCTTTTTTTTGTTTTGTTTTGTTTTGTTTTTCGCTTTATCGAACATAACAGATTTGTAAAAAGTTAAAAGACAAAAAGAAAACAAAAAAAATAATATACAGTGAATTTGAGTCAAGAAACCAATGTTTTCAAACAGTCTTATCTGGTAGTACTGTAACAAAACGCGGAAGCGCGTATACAGATACCAAGCTGTGTGCGAAGTGACGTCATGGTAGGGAAAAAGAAAAGGACTATAAAAAGAACGCGTGCATAGGCAGACGAATACGTTCGAGAAGGCAAGAGTCAGAGAAAAAGGAGCACGATCACTTATTATTCAGGGAAGTACCTGGAAATAAATGTCGTTGTGTTATTACTTGTTTTCTATTCTTTGCGGCGTAGTCTGTTACAACGTGTTGGTCCCCGAGTGTCTTCTTGTTAACGCGTTTGTAAACATGGGTAACGTTACAGCACCCGGAAATTAACTCGGGATTTTTATTTGACTTTATATTTTAAAAGTGATGCAAATCTGTTGGGTTTTTTTTTATCTGTTGTTCATCATATGAATCATCTTGCGTTCCTATGCAAATTGATGCTCTTTTGACGTCATGTATGACCCCCTTTTTTGAATAGGGAGAAATCTATGGGAACCTATGGAGGGAAAATTGGAACTTTTATTGAATCTCATTTTCGGTATGTTTTGTGCTTGTGCATCAAACAAAACACGTTTAATATGGCGTAAATGTACAAAGTAAACTAATAACTGCTCTATCTTCTCGTGTTAGTAGTTATCATATTGACTTATTTACTCGCCAGAAGTTTAACACGAATCATTATCGGCGATTGCTCACTGCCAATAACAAGAGTTTGCGTGACAAGTCTTTCCATATTTCTAGCACACTAACTTCTTTCAATAAGCGTTGCAGATCGTTTTGTGTTATCGCAACAGCTGTTTATCATCGGTAACAACCCTTGGTATTCGGTGAAAGTTGAACGGTAATGAATCTTTCCTAGGGGGCTAGTATATTGACAAGGTGCCGCATGGTGCTTTCTGAGTGACAATATTACCCGGATTTCGTACATTCTCGGCCTCTTTTCGATGGGATTGCAAGAGCCATTTACCATTAATTTCTTTTCTGAAATCAGATTGACAAGTATCCTCTACAGTCTCAGTATTCTCCACGCGTTTGCAATGTAGGTCTAGGTATTTTCCATCTCCTCTCTCTTTCTCTTTATCTCTCTCTCTCCCCCTCCCTTTCTCTATTTTACACGCATAGATACCTCAGTTTCCCTACACCGTTATTGTTAAAGTTACTTAATATACTCTAGGTTAGAAGAGAGGGAATCAGGAAGATATTGGTCTTTGCCAACCTTTGAAATGATTCCATGTGTAGTAGTGTCATCTGCATAAATATCTACGTAGGATCATAGAACATGATTTGGGATATTGTTGATGAAGATCAAGAAGTCAGATGGGTTTAGACCACCGAAAGATGAGGCCTGTTAACTGAAAAATTACGTCACATTCTCGTAGCGGCATATACGCAATAAGAGATTGCGTTTCTGTTTGCACGTATTTTCTTTTCCTAAAGAGATAGATAAATTCCCCATTTGTATACGTGCATTTAGGACAGCTTATTTTAATCCAACAAAACAGCAAAGTAAGTGACATTATTTTTATTAATTAAAGGCGGGTTTAATTACAACTGTATTTAAGAAATTTCATGACCTTTGATAACATTATTAACATAAATTAAAGAAACAATCATTTTAATGGTAATTACAGCAAACATTACGTTGAATTAAAACAATTTTACATGATTTTTTTCAGTCGCAAATGGATAATTTAACTTCAGAATTCATTAACTAATCAGTTTTAAAGTTTCGATATTAACAACAAATAAAAAAGTAGATTAAACTTTAGTTAACAGACCAAGAAATGGAAATAACAGTTATTTTTAACAAGATACAAAACACAAACGGAGTAGAATAAAACAAATATATAATAATGAACCGTTACCAAAGACAAGATACGTTATTCTTCTTTCAGCATAGATTTTTGTAATTATCTTACCCTTTTTTTTTTACTTCAAAACAGTAGTGCCTATGTATTCATAAATATTTTACATATACGGCATAATCGCGTTGACACACCGTCAGATCACCGAAGTTAAGCAACGTTGAGCCTGGTTAGTACCAGACGGCTGACCATTTGGGAATTCTAGGCACTGTTTGTGCTCTCTGCTTATATCGGCATTTGTTTCCAGTTGTCCTGTACATACACTTCATTTGCCATTGGTATTTAACAATGTCGACTCAGGACGTGTGTGATTGGAGATTGCGCGCCCTCTGCCATAAGAATTCCACGCGCTGACTCCTCTTCGTGTGTATCTATAGTCTGGTAAATACTAAAGGAGCCCTATACATAGATATTTACATATTAATATTATAAACATACACATATTAATTTTATATACATATTTATAGAAATAATAATATTATAAAACTTTATACATTTTATATTATTATACATATTTATAGAAATAATAATATTATAAAACCATATACATACATATTAATATATATATATATATACATACATAAATGTACATATTAAAATATATATATACATTTACAATTATATATTTACGCAAAGATATACATGTTAATATTATTTATATACACACTTGTGTGTATGCATGTATATATATATATATATATATATATATATATATATATATATATATATATATATATATATATATATATATGAATAAATGATTAATAAAACATGTTAGAAAACATCTTGAAAAAGAGTTAAAAACATATTTAATTTTAAAAAGGAAGCACAAGATAAGTGGATAGTCCTTAATCCGCGGAGTTTCGAAGAAATACACTCCTTCTCATCAGAGGGCAGGAATTAGCAAAATGCGGGATCGGATTTTGCATGTAAAAGTATTTAATGAAACCACAAGTAAGTCACAGATCTTACTTGGTTAAAAAAAGGGTGAGGTAAGGGGAATAGGAGGTAAAAGAAAAAATGATAAAAAGATTTCACATGAATGGATGAGAAGGAGAGTATTTCTTTGAAACTCCGCGGATTAAGGACTATCCACTTATCTTGTGCTTCCTTTTTAAAATTAAATATGTTTTTAACTCTTTTTCAAGATGTTTTCTAACATGTTTTATTAATCATTTGTTCATATATATATATATATATATATATATATATATATATATATATATATATATATATATATATATATACATGCATACACACAACCTTTTCGGTTTTATTGAGCTTTTACATCTGGTTGAGATTACTTTACTTAATACGTAAATATTAACTCTTTAATATTAATAATATATTTTAAGTTTACCATTTTGATTACCTTGGTAAACTTATTATAATTTATATATATATATATATATATATATATATATATATATATATATATATATATATATATATATGCAGCTATTTCATTTTTTTATTTCATTGGAATAATTATGTAAAAAATGTTTTCAAATAATTCACAATAACATAAATGAATTTTAGTTTTTTTAATCAATAATAATCCGCGATGTTTATCATTAAACAAGGCAACAACGTAAAACATTTTTAAACATTATTTATTGTCAATATTGAATAACGTTAAATTAAAGTATAAACCGTGTTCGTTATTTTTCTCTTGTGCAATATATATTTAAAAAGAGTTTCTTTTTCATCCTTTGTTCGAAAAACTCTTATTTATTATCGACAATCTAACTGCTCGATAGATTTTGCTTGCTCTGCATATTGGGCGTGACGTCATTTTTAAATTAACAGGCTCTGTCATTCGGTAGGCATGGTTGGGCTCAGGACATTTAAAGTATACATTAATGATTAGCGTAAATGTGTAGCGACGTAATGAAAAGGAAGTCGCCTTCCGGAAGTGATGTATCATAATGATATATTATAACAACAAAAAAGGCCAAACTCATCACTTTTCCTCTTTTACTCTTCTGTCTCTTTAACACACACACACACACACACACAAATACACATTGGTTTTCAATCCTCCATTATCTATCTATATAAAATGGCCGATCTTGGACGAATGTCCTGGTTCCTCGGTATAAAATTTACCTGTGAAAATGAAACTATAACTAGGAACCAATCACGATACATTGAAAAAATTCTGTTCAAGTTCGGAATGCAAGATTGTAAGCCGCGTTCAACTCCCGTCGAAATGGACAGTAATAAATAAAAACATAGGGACCGAAACAAAACCCATAGATAATCGAATATACAGGGAAACAAATCCTTCGTTACCTAAAAGGAACCAAGGATTTGTTTTGCACGATTAAGGTCTTTAATTGTCGGTTTCGCTAAGTTTTGAGATAGCTTTGTTACAGTGTAACATATGTCAGGCCTTGTTGCGGTCATCAAGTAGACGAGGCTCCCTACCATTTCCCTGTATATTCGATTATCTATGGATTTTATTTTATAAGAGACACATTGGATGATGGAAGGAAAGCATTGAACATATTAAGAGAACATTATTTATCAAAAGGGAAACCGAAAATTATTTCCATATATACAGAACTTAACAGGTTAACTACGCCACGCACCGCATTTGATTCTTGGTCGCCATCTTGGTTACTGATCTGAACTACGCCGCCATCTTTGTTCAACACAATGTCTCAAAACTTATCAGGTTATGCGCCCAGCCACCGTCTTTTCTTTGACGGATCGGAATCTAAATTCGTATTGTGGCAGGTAAAATTTCTGGGATATCTAAGGATTCGAAAACTACACAGTCATACAATCTCCAACAGAGAATCCAAACGACCCCGAATTTCTCGAAGAGAACGCGACTGTTTTTGCAGAACTGAGTCAATGTTTAGACGATAGAAGTCTGTCTCTGATTATAAGAGACGCATTGGATGATGGAAGGAAAGCATTGAACATATTAAGAGAACATTATTTATCAAAAGGGAAACCGAAAATTATTTCCATATATACAGAACTAAACAGGTTAACTACGCAACGGACCGCATTTGATTCTTGGCCGCCATCTTGGTTACTTCTCTGAACTACGCCGCCATCTTTGTTCAACACAATGTCTCAAAACTTAACAGTTTCGATCTCAGTTTAAGTTTGTTTTTTGCTTTTTTTACTTACAAGAAGAGAATTGTTTAGAAAAACAATAATAGTCGCGTGCACATGTCTCAGTTTCTGTCTGGAGTTTCTTGTTTGTTTTTTATTTGTTTTTGTTTTTTTTACTTCATTTTTTTTAGGAATTTAACGTTACGTTTAATACCAGAAAACGCCGGGTACGTCAGCTTGTTATCTATATAATAAAGTTCAACGTCTGTGTGTGTGTCTGCCTGTACACGAATATGCTCCTATAAGGTTTACTGTTATACTAAACTGACCACATACAATGTTAGAAGTATCAAGGGTCTGAAATGGGTATGATAAAGTCACCCACCACCAACTGGTCGAGGTCCCAGAAGGGAAACTCTATGCACGCTTATGCCATTTCACATAGAGCTACTAAATTTGGCAGAATAACTCCTCAATTATAGAGGGAGGTTTTATCGAGTTACACCGCTCACCCCCACCAACGGAGGTGGGGCCCCGAAGGGTCACTCATAACTGGAAACCCTGTCCACACTCACACCGTTGGATTTATACTCGTAGAGTTACCTAATATGGAAGAATAACATACGATGAGGTGGGAGAAGGTTTTGACGGTCACACCGTTCACCATCACCAACAGGGGTTGAGGCTCAGGGGTTTCACAAATGAGAACCCTATGCACGCTCACACTGTTTGATAAAGAGGTACCGAACTTGCTATGATAACCAGAAAGGGTAAGTTTTACGAGGTACGTCGCTCACTTCCACCAACGTAAGTGGGGCCTCATGGATGTCACTTATAATGGGAAACCCTAATTAGTGTTTATAATGTTGTGTCGATAATGATTTTCACTACTGCCCCCTCATGTTCGTTTGAGGGGGTTGCTTTGGTTTTAATACCTTAAAAGTTTGAAGCTATTAATACCTTAATACCTTAAGAGTTTGAAGTTATTTTTACACGCCCCCCCCACCTCTTTTTATAACCTTTCATGCTTTCATAAATCAGAGTTTTTGAAGTGTCGTTTTTAACCTAGTCAACGACAGGTACTTCTGCTAGTTTATATTTTTACAAATCTCACTAGTCGTTATCAGTGAGTTATCGGTAACTCCTAGTGGTTGTTTGTGAGTTCTTAAAAACAATGCTTTCTCAGTCTTCAGTACTCTTTGTTCCATTTCGGTTAAGGTGTTCATAATGCTATCCCTCTTCGTTTTTTTTTTATCATATTTTGTTCTGTTTTTTCTTTTGTGCGTTTTTTTTGTACTTATTTTAAAGTGTATTCTTATCATAACAATAATATAGATGTGTGATATCATCCTTAGCCTTTTTTTCCAAGAAACACACAGACATTTAATATAATTTGGGTATAAAACTTATATATATATATATATATATATATATATATATATATATATATATATATATATATATATATATATATATATATATATATATATACGTGCATGCATATAAAATGGAAATTAATGGAACTTTAAACAATAGAAGGGCCACGGGTCACCAGTTAGTAAGTGCTAACTAAAACATAAACAAAGTTGTATCAATGATTTGTTGAGAAAACGATATTTTATATCCATCAGTTTATAATCATATAAAAGTTATTTTTAATTAGTAAATGTTCATCGTGCAAAGACGTGTTTTGTACAGAAACTTGAGTTATTAGTAACAAAGTAGAAATGTTCATAGAATTAATATGCATGTGTATGTAATATACGTATGTGAGTATTTGGCAGCGCGACATGGTGAATTTTTGTTGGTTTACCTTTATCTTGTTATTGGGTGTATAACTGTGAGTCATAGTTCCTTTCTATTCACGTGACTATCACTAATATGTGAGAATGTGTGTGTCAGATAAAGAAGCCTGATTCGTGGGTCATTGAATTATTTTCGCTTGCATCTCCCGATGAAAAGCATGAGGAGGTGGACAGAACACGATCTTGGGGGTCCTGTTCGATGCGGCCGGCTGGTCTAATCTGCCTCTTTTATTTATTCTTTTTTGTGGGATGCTGTTTGTTCCCTCGTTTTATAGGAGGCTCTAAGTTTGCGTCGGCTTATTATTTCCACGTAGAGCTTTACTTTTGGTGATTTGAAACGATTTTTATTAGTCGTAAAAGCTTTGAGTTAACGTGTTCCTGTGAAAACTTTCTTGCTTTTGGAAGTGACGTCGCGATCAAAACGAAACGGAGAAACAAAGGGGTTTAGATACTAGAGTCATTTGTTCTTTTAGCGTTCGTCAGAATCCCCTCGCGATTCAGTCGCCACAGACTTACTCGAGTACAGTAGTGAATTGAGATTTGGTTGAGAAAGGCTTGCGATGTTTTACCCTCTCCGTCACAGTGGGTATTTATTTTTGTATGACTTACTGAAAAGCAGAAAACAAATACATTAAGAATAAACAAATATTGGATGGTTAGTTTCTTTTATCTCTGATTATTATCTGATTGAATTCGCAGGTGTAAAATCCGCAGATCTTTCGTAATTAAAACCGTTGCTTTAATTGAATCAAATTAAATAAATTAATTAACTCTTGAATTATTTAATTATCGTAACGTTGTTGGCTTTATTATAAAATATATTATCCAAAGAGGCGATAGAACATGGGTTCATTTCGTCTATT
>NC_136493.1:114898522-114901022 GCF_053919585.1 Euprymna scolopes | reverse complement strand
TCAGAATTATGATAATGCGCTTCCCTCTTGCACACAGTAGGTATGTGACGATTTTATCTGTGTATGCGCCTACCATGGGTCATGATGAAGACACCATCACGGCGTTTTACCGAGATCTCAGTCGTACCATTTCCTCTATTCCTTTATCTGAGAAGATCTTACTCATGGGTGATCTAAATGCAAGGCTTGGCCAGGATCATCACACCTGGAACTCACTCGGCCGGTTTTGTGTAGGTAGGGTCAACAGAAATGGTCTGCATCTTCTCCATCTATGCTCTCAGTTTGACCTTGCTATTTGTAACACTTTCTTCGGCCACAAAGAGGTCCATAGGTTTACCTGGACCCATCCTCGTTCAAAACAAGGTCACTTGATCGATTACATTATTTCCAGGAAGGCAGATTTGCGGGACGTATGTAGTGTGCGTGTTATGCGTGAAGTTGAATGCAGCACAGATCATTTTTGGTACGCGGGAAGTTGAAGGTCTGTATAAGGAGGAAGTGTAAGTTGGGTGGTGTTGGGATGTGTCCAGGCTGGCTGATCCAAGTGTACGTGAAAAGCTTCGATCCGTAGTTAATTCTGCTGATTTTGATGGGTCGTGAGTGCATTTTAAAAATACAATCTATGAAATAAGTCTAGATATTCTTGGCTTCCGCAAATCTAAACATCAGGATTGGTTTGATGATAATGATTCTGAAATTACTCAACTCTTAAGTGCTAAAAATGAGTTGCACAATAAGATGTTGTCTGCCTCTCATGGAGGTCGAGAGTCCCTCCGACAGTCACTTAAAGCAAACAAGGGTATTCTTCAAAAGCGACTTCGCGAAATGAAGAATCAGTGGTGGGCTAAACTCGCCAACCAAATCCAGATGGCTTTTGATTGTAAAGACCTCAAACGCATGTACCATTTGCTTAAAAAAGCTTTTGGTCCTCGAACACTATCTCCCCTACTCTCAAGTGATGGAATTGCCCTTATAAAGGATCCTAACAAGATTCTTCTTCGTTGGACCGTGCATTATTCTGATCTCTTTGACAACCCCTCTAATGTTGATGAGGACGTCATCAATGAATTTTTATCACATCAGAAGCTTATCCATGAAATGTCTGTGTTCCTATCTGAGAATGGAATTAGAGATGCAATCAAGGAAGTGAACGTTGGGAGGGCTCCATGGCTTGATGGTATTCCTGTGGAAGTCCTCTTACATGGGGGTGATAAACTTGTTCATGAAATTCATCATCTTATCACTGATGTCTGAAGGGGTGTTCCCGTCCATCAGGATTGGGTTGATGAAATTCTTATATCACTGTACAAGAGAAAGGGGTCCAGGACCGACTGTGGAAGTTATCGTGGGATAAGTTTGTTGAAAGCAGTTGGCAAAGTATTTTCCAGAGTTCTGCTCAATAGATTGTTAAAGTATATTTGTCCATTCGTCATTCCAGAAACCCAAAGTGGCTTTCGTCCGGGCAGAGGAACCACGGACATGATCTTCTCTGCTCGGCAGTTGCAGAAGAAATGTACTGAACACTGCGTTCCACTTTATCAGGTTTTTGTTGATTTGACTAAGGCTTTTGATACGGTGAACAGAAGTGTCCTATGGATAATTCTGGGGAGGTTGGGATGCCCACCTCAATTTCTATGATTACTCAAGGAGCTCCACACTAATATGAAGGCTCGACTGAACTTCAACGGATGCCTGTCGGAATCCATATTGGTTGACAATGGTGTGAAGCAGGGTAATATCCTAGCACCTACACTTTTTTCAACTTATTTTGCAACTATGTTATCGTATGCTTTTAGGGAATGTTCTCTAGGTGTTTGTTTGCGTTTCAGAACCACAGGTAGGGTCTTTGATCTTCGTCGTTTTCATGCTTCTACAGGGACCTTTCAGCACCTGGTTCGTGAATTGCTTTATGTGGATGACGCCGATCTCGTGGCCCATGGTGAGAGGAATATATAGGGTATCATGGATCTGTTTTCGGGGGCCTGTGCGTCTTTTGGGCTTACTATTAGTCTTAAGAAGACTAAGGTCATGTTCACACCTCCACCCAGTAGTTTGTATGTGGAACCAAATATTTTTGTCAACAACCAGAGCCGTGGTTGACACATTCGTGTATTTGGGTAGTACTCTCGCCAGAGATGGAACCCTGGATGCTGAGGTCAACTATAGAATACAGCGTGCCACTAAGGCTTTTGTTGGCTTAGAGAAGCGAGTATGGTCTAACAGGGGTATAACTATCCATACAAATATCAGTGTCTATCAATCTTGTATTTTAGCATCCCTGCTTTACGCTTCTGAGGCCTGGACAACTTATGGTAGACACATAAAAGTCATGGAGAGAGTGCACCAGAAATTCCTGAGACACATTCTGGGCATCAGGTGGAGCACTTTTATAACTGATGTGGATGTTCTCATGCGGCTGATGTGTCTTATATCGAGAAGTTGATTATACGCAACCAGATGAGGAGGGCTGGACATCTGACAATGATGGAGGACGATAGAT
>NC_136493.1:114873522-114893522 GCF_053919585.1 Euprymna scolopes | reverse complement strand
GTTTTGCACAAGGAAATAGAAAAACAAAAATGCATCAATGTTAGGTGCATTTCATCCCAGGAAGCCAATATCTTCAGACAGCCTGATCTGGTAGCACCAGGTCGGGAGTTGAGCAGTGAGATATCTGTTCACATTACATTAAAACTCCTGCATGTTTCTACAGACAGGGACGTTTGAAACATTGAAGGAATTCCAAAATTTAGGAGTCCGGCGAAAGAAACAATTAGAGTAGAAGACTTTCTAGCATCTAGGAACTTCAATAATGAAGGGGTGTGATTTTGCTGCCTGTCGAGTAATTTGGGAGTATGCATGGAAGTAAACACAAATGTATCTATTTTGTTAATGAGAGAGTGTATTATGAACTGTGTATTTGAGTTCGGTGAGTGACGTGTATGTCCTGTCGCTAGGATTAGTAGCATGTGTGTGTGTGTCTTTTCACGTGTGTGCACTTGTTGAGAGCTTTTTGGCGTGAAGAGATCCGATCAGGATTATATCGATCACACTTTGCATAGGGAATAGAAACAACAACAAAAATAAAGCTTTGTGTTTGGGTTTTTATAGTACGCGCTGAAATTCGAAATGACTATTTTTGCGTCTTTAATTGGCGGAAATAAACTGCTGGTGGGGCATTTTGTCTAATCGAAAGTTTATGGATATAAACAAATCTACTGTCGCTTTGCTTTCAAAAAAAGTTGATGTACATTAGAGATTTTAGTGTTTGAGAGATGTTATCATGGATATATTGTAAAGGAAACGCTATTCAAATAAGATGGTAACAGTTAATTGACTTGGTTGTCCCGGGTTATTGTTAGAATCCGAGTGAAACTAGGTTAAGACTGCTAACATCCCTCGTGAAATTGTGTTTGCCGTGGCGCAATGGATAATGTTCTTGGTAAAATTCCGTCATAAAAGTTACACTCTTCTGGGGGTTAAATGTTCAATTCTCAGTGTAGATGATACCTAAAATACAATTGCGAATTATTTAAGACGTTTATCCAATTATGGCTGACGGAACGAGAACATGCTACCGATATGAATTAAATAAAGAGATCCGTTTGAAATTCCGTGCAGATTTCTGAGTTCGACAAGATACACATGAAGAAGATCGAAGATTGCATGGTACAAAACGTAAAAAATAACACTGAAGATGAGAATAGTAGTCCGGAAAATTTATATACTATGAATCATTCGTGAAAGTTAAACAATCACTCTGGATGAACTCAAACATGGACGTCAGTTCGCGCCGATATCTACCACACCGTTGCTACCCTCATAATACATGGGGAACGTATTTGACACACGCTGCGAAGAGTATCGAATTTATTCAGCGAAGCCATGACAATCAGCATTGAAGTGCGAATCGTAAATCGTCAATTCTGATTGACTAGACATAACGGCGACGTGATAGCATCTTTTCTTTATAATCGTTGGATTCTATATTCCGAACTAAATCCATGGAGACGAAGTAGAAGAGGTCAGCTGATCGCACGGAAAGACGTTCTTAAAACGCTAAATAAAATCCGACAAGATACACTTAAACGGGATTCTTTTGTCTCCACATAAGAAAAACATCCTGTAATTCCCTCCCCTCCAAAAACAAACATGAAAAATGCGTATCGTAGTAAAAAAAAAAAGCATTTTATCACTAAATTGAATCGAATCCATTGAGTATTTACATACAAACATTCATTTCTGTTTTTGAATTTTTTGAGATAAAGATACATATATATTTTTACATAGGTATCACCACTTATCAAGGCCAAGAGGCCACTCGAGGATAAGGGTTAAAGCGTGTACGGTAGAAATTGGACACTATAGTAATTGTTAGTAATGGAAATTCGGTAAATTTGTTAACTTATATGGGACGGCTCATCAAAAACTTGTTTACGTTAGACTTGAAGACAACCATATTGTCAGCTGGAAAGCAGGAAAACTGAAGACAATTCCATAGGCGTGCGGTTCTAAGAAAGAAGCTTTGCTCACGGAATCTACGTTTAGGTTTAGGCACAGATAAAGGGTGGGGGAAATTATTGATAGTCTTTTCAGCTAGACGGGTGTTTCTTGTGAAAGTTTGGCGGGGGGGGGAGTCATAGATTGGAGCTCAGTCGAGCACTTGCCGTGAAAATAACGATAAAGCAGAGACAAACAAATGTATTGTATTCTTTGGATCATTCAGATTACTTTTCTCATCTTGAGTGTTATTATTACAAGATTTCGGTCAATGTAACCTTCGATCTTCTTTAGTTGTATAATGTTGAACTTAGGAATAACATTTAAGATGGAAACACCCGTCCGAATAATACGAAAGATCGTTTCTATTGCTAACATCATTGGAAAAATGGTTGGATCATTGTACCGCTCCACTGCCGATTCAGTCCTCTATCTGTATAAGAGCCAAGTATATCCTAAAATAAAGTACTGTTGCCACATGTAGGCAGGGGCTGTTCGTCGCGGCCTATCTTGCCTTGATAGAGTTCAATACTGGCTTCGAAACCTAGTAAGCGTTGCCCTTTTCTATTCCATGCAACATCTCTCCAACAGAAGAAGCATTGCGAACCTGTCTCTGCTCAACCGTTACCAAAATTTCAACTAGATGTGCATGATACACACGTGACATTAAGTCCTGTGTAAGTTCTGATAACCCCAAGTTGTTTACTATTTCAGGACATCTTTGATTACACGTGTATGTAAGGAATAGGTTTGGTTTTCCGTATTTACTAAGTTTTAATATATATTGCTCAAGCAAAACATTTACAATAAACACTTGTCTAACTACAACCACTGCCAATACTTTCCCCGCCTCTCTATCTGTGCCTAAAACTAAATGTAAATACCATGAACAAAGTTTCTTTTCTAGAATAGTCCATCTCTATACCGTGTGGTCACTTTCCAACTGACATGATTGTTTTCAAGTCTAATGTAAACAAGTACTCGTTGAACCGTCCTTTTAAATAATAAATTTCTACGCAATTTCCATCAGTATCGATCATTATGCTGTTGTCTCAAAGACTACCTGACTCTCATTGACCCTTATCCTCGCGTGGTTTTCGAGGTTTGATAAGTGGTAACTCACTTGTAAAAAAAAAAATTAAAAAACGGCGGGTTTTTTAATTGTTGTTGTTTATTTTTACTCACGTTCACCCCTGACAAGGCATATCGCTTCTTGCACGTAAGGGGCTATAATTTAGACCAAGCCTTGGAAAAATTAACAAGATGTTGGTTTACGTTACATTTAAACTTCTGCATATCAGTACAGTAAGAGAAGCAGGTAGCAGAAAAGAAATTCCAAAGTCTAGCCGTTCGAGGGAAAAAAACTATTAGAGTAAAACGCTTCCTAGCATTAGGAGCATCAACACTGAAGGGGTGGGATTTTGTTGCTAAATGTGTTTGTGGGGGACATGTACGTCGAGTGAGCACAAGTGCAACGAGTTCATCAGAGCACATCCCATTAAAATACTTGTAAAACAGGCACAGAGATGCAACACTGAGGCGATGGGACAGGGGTTGGAGCTTAGTTGACAAAGTGGGACATATTAGATTGAAAACCCTTTTTTGGATCCTATCCAAGAGAGACAGAGAGGATAGTGGTAGATACACTAGTCTATATGTGGCAACAATAATCCATGCATTGGCGAATGGTGGCCTTGTAGAGGTACATAATACTATCGAGAGTTTATACCACTTCAGAGCAATATTAATACTCCTAAGATGTTCCTCATCTTTCAGCTAATATTCATTCTCGTCTAAATAACCCTTATCCTCACGTGGCTCTTGATCTTGATAAATGATAACCTCAACAACAATACAAAAACAATGCAAAACACAAAGTAAAAAAAAAAATGATAATTTTAGAAAATAGTTTCGGTATCTTCGGATTTGTTTAGCTCGACAATCCATAGCACGTTTTTATTTCACTCTAGTCGATTTCCCTTCCTCAAACGGTTCTGTAGCCTTATGAACGTCGTTATCCACCTGTTCAGGTCGATAACGACGCATTTTCGTGTGGTTAAGTTGATAATGCAATCTTCCAGCGACTGTAGGTTCATGAATAGTGTGATATTGAATTTCCAGAAGGACGATTCACCTATAATTAGATCACATTATTGCAAAAATGACTGAACTGCGATACATCCATCCATCGCTTTATTTATATATCTATTCACTTTTCTATTTATCAGAATCTTTCTTCCCCCCTTATATATATATATATATATATATATATATATATACTCATGTATAAAAACCGATTTATCTATGTGTGTCTGTGTGAGTTCGTTCCCTATTGCTTCCGAAACGGCTTAGCCGATTTTTTTTATTTCAAACAAATGTACTTTATTTGTCTAGAAGTGTTTTTAGATAGGGTTTGTGTCGGAATGCCTCTGATAAATCTCGAAAATTGTTGCCCGGGATTAAATGATGATCGACGAATGTTTCACACTCCCATATCGATTAAATCGCCCATTTTTCAATCAAATTGGTTGATTGTCTGCTCTAGTTGGGGCCTAATCGCGATGCATACAGGAGAAAGTTCACATACCTCTCGCAGTGACTAAGTTAACAATACATTGTAGTCTACATTTCACTGTAGAGAACTTACTGTTGATTTTATAAAATTATTTTTTCATATGAAATGGCTTAAATTAAAGTTTAAAATGCGAACTTGTGTTCTAAAGAGAAGCGTTCATTTCGAACGCCCCTGGCATATACAAGAGCTTACTGCAGATTTTATATGTCGAGCCTTTCGGCTTGTGTGGTAATAAAACTTCTAAACTGCACTTGAGATGTTAGGCTGTGTAAGGTGTTAACTTCGGTCAAAATCGCCAGTTTCTTTTTTTTTATTATTGTTTCGATTATCGACACTTATCGAAGACATTCCGATAAATTGTCTATCTAAAAACACTGCCAGACACATAAATTATATTTATGTGAGATGTCATAAAAATCAGTCCAGCCGTTTTCGAGTTCATAGGGAACGAACTCATAGACACGCAGACACGCAGACAAAGTTCGTTTTATAATAGTAAAGATATATATATATATATATATATATATATATATATATATATATATATATATATATACGAGACAGAAAGAATACCACACAAAGATGATCCTGTCTGTTATATTTTTGCTTTAAACCATGATAGATACTAATGGAAGGCAGAAACTAATGGACTTTAATAACCATGCTTTCATGATACACACACACACACACACACACACACACAATATATATATATATATATATATATATATATATATATATATATATATATATATATATATATATATATATATATATATTGCTTTATTCGTCCAGTAACAATTTTTCTCAGTTGTGGGTACGTCAGTAATCTAAAGTAGGTTAAGGTATTTTCTGCCCGTAATGTAATGGTGTCTACCTTTATGAGTAAATACGTGCACTTAGGCGCACTTATATGACTTCAGCAGTGCATAAATATACTTGAAATGTCTGCCTGTGTATTAAATAATACGCTTATAATACCAAGTCCTCGAAAATAGAACACATTGAGTTCAGTTGAGTTACGGCCTCAGATATGGTGATTGAAATGTACCAGTTCCGCACATACGCATAAATCCCTTCCAAACAACACACAAATTACATTTTCGCTCAGTAATAATCTAACATGTTATGTTCGGCACAACTGATTATATTTTCGTAGTTTAAGTTTATTCGTATGCATTTAACACGGTACGATTTTTTTTTCTTGGCTCGATTGTTTTTTGAAGCAGAAAATTTAAGAAGGGATCACGTGATTGTTCCAAGTATATATTAGTGAAAATCGACTCGACTGGACTCGAACGTAGCACATCCACCTTGAAACCATCGCCATTTTCTAACACAGGTTGTAAACGAGTCTCTATTTCACTATAGTTGCCGCCATATTGAAATAAATCACAATAATTATTGTCTCGATTGATGTCTGAATTTATCTTGAATTAATTACGTTTAGTACATGGAATTTTACCAAAATTAGTGAAGTACGAACGGGAATTCTCGGTTGAAGTTGTATGCTATTTTCTCCATCAATATGTATAATTGTGCCACGTTCCTCTTCAAGCTATTTCAGGCCATTTAAATATAATTACAATTAGAATATATATAAAGGGACTAAATATTATCCTATTAATTAATATGTATAGCAAATATATTCTTCCTTTGATTGCACATTTATACTAGTCTTGGAGGATGGTTTCATTACAAAAGAACAAATATTACACTAAACCCTAAAAGAGAAGGTAAATACTGGGGTGATTGTCAACTAATGCACAAAAAAAACAGATATACTATCCTCCAAGAAAAAAGAATACAATATTTGCGATGATGGTGTCATGACAATAGAAAAGTTATTACAATTTATACCACAAAAAATGGCAAGTAAGTCCTGAGAGAATAGTACTATGCCAACAGAAAATATCAGGTTGTTGCTTAAGTTCCCGCCGTTTCAGAAACATTCATTTCGAACGCGCCACTGCCATATCCCCTACTGTTGGTTTTATATATCGGGCCTTTTGGCTTTTGTTGTACAAAAAAAAATTATACAAAACACTGTTAGAAACCCACCTAATATATGTTACCGTGACATATATTGGGTTGGTTTCTAACAGTACTTCGTATATTTTTAGTTTTAATTTATTTTTGCAAACTTCGCGTATCTAACAGTTAGCCCGTCGCCATTTGTCTTTTTTTAAATATACCAATAAACACTGTATGATTTTCGAACCGATTAAACGTTTTAAAATGAGTAAAACCACTAAAAACTTTTCCAGATAGGTAGAAGAGTGACTTATCTTGCCTTTGATAACATTTATTTGTTATATATTTGAATTGTTGGCCACTTTTTCGTACGCCTGTGGATTGTAATACAAACCCAATCATCCTTCAGAGTATATGAAATATAGCTTGAATCAAACCGTGACATAAACAGATTTTCTATCGATTTTTATCTGCAAACAATTTTAACTGGGTTGAACCACAAACACAAAACTATAGAAAAAAAATAAAAAAATAAAAAAATAATAATAATAATAATAACAATAATAACAATAATAATAATAATAACAATAATAACAATAATAATAATAATAACAATAATAACAATAATAATAACAATAATAATAATAACAATAATAATAATAACAATAATAATAATAATAATAATTATGATACATTCTTTTAAACAATCGGTCTTTTTTTTTACTCTTAACTTTCTGTTGGAGGTGAGACAAAATGCGTCTTTACTGTCAGTTTAAGCATCCGTACTATCCACCAACCACCATCTTTAAAAAGGCAAGACGCCGCCTACCGTCGGCAAATGGAAACAGCTTTATTAACTGACTTTCGACAGATGTTTTCGTTTTTATACGTTCTTATTCAGTGAATTGCTTTACTGTTTATGCATTCTGATTGGTCATGTTAAATTTTTTTCTTATTCTTGATTGACGAAGTATGAAGGCATTTCAGTTGCGTTTTACAGAGTTCTGACAATGTGTCAATGTTTCTGTTTGTTATTTTTTTCTATGTATTTAGATTTTTCATTTGTTCATTTTTTTACTTTTTCCCCCCTTTTTTATTCTGACATTTACCTTATGTAGTCTGATAGTTTTTCTTAGTCACGTCTTATTAACCATGTTCATCGCATATCATTATTTTTGTCTCCTTTGTCATTATATATATATATATATTTATATATATATATATATATATATATATATATATATATATATGGGGGATGTGTGTGTGTATATATGCATATATATTATAATACCGTATTCCTTCTATTTGTTTATTCTCAATGTAATTGATATGCACAAAAAGTATATTGTTTTACAAATTAATTTTCATACTGAAAAAAAAAGACTTATATAATTATTATTGTAGCATGATTTCTATATATACTATGTATTCAAAAGTCATCTACATTCAATGAGTAACTAATTTTATGAAATCGTTATGATTGTTCTCTTGAGAAATATTCTTTATAGTTGTTCTATTTGATTCATTTTAATTTAATTTATATTTAATATAATGCAATTATTAATAACTTACAACAGTTGCGTTTAAACTGAGAGTGAGCTTATTTATTTAAGCTGTCAGAGTTATTTCCAGTTTAAACAATAAAATTCACTTCGCGTTTGATTTTCATAATCCAAGATGGGTGTGTGCTATGCTTCCCGAAATCAAACATGTGATGATATATACAGCTAGTATATATATATATATATATATATATATATATATATATATATATATATTATTATTATTATTAGAAATCCGTATCTCTGTCCGTTTGTTTGTTTGTTTGTTTCTTTGTTTGTTCACGATGACATCATAGCATATACGTTATGCATAATATAATAGCGGATGACGTCATGTATGATGTTACGTATGACGTCATGCATGGGGGCAAAAATGAAAGTAGATTCCCGAGAAGCTTGCTAGTATATATATATATATATATATATATATATATATATGTATATATATATATGTATATATATATATATATATATATATATATATATATATATGAGTTTTGCGACTATTTACGACACTTACGGACAGTTGGAGACTGTTTTGAGTTTGCGACAGTTGACCACAGTTACATTTGAGGAGAGTTGCATGTTTCACAAAGCTGAAGGCAGGTTGTGAGTTTTTTATAGAAAGCAGTCGAAGACTTATTAGTCGAATAATCTATATAAATAAAATAGTAGATGTATGTGTATCTGTCTATCTGTGTGTAACTATGTACTTGATAAACACTTAAAATACTGGTCTCATAACGCTGAAATTCACAGGAAATAATAATCATGCACCAAAGATGGTTTGTAACAAGGAAAATCTATGGATGAATGAGTAACGCGTACAGACATATATCGACAAGCTGAAATGCAAATTATTCATTTCAGCTTGCCGAAATACTTCATTCTGCGCATGCTCAAATTTAATTCATTTCTTAAATAGTTACACACAGACAGACATCTACTGTTTATTTATATATATTATTCGACAAATAAGTCCTCGACTACTTTCACAGAAACTTCCATTTTAAATGATTTGTTTCTATTCTTATCTTATTTCGATGACCATTTCCCTCCTGTTTTAGCATAGATCGTTTTTTGTTTTTTTTTCTATAATCCATACAAATACGTTTATCTCTTATTTTTGCGTCGTATTTTTCGCCAGGAGTTCAATCCAGGTTGATAAGTTTAGGAGTGGATACATTCTCAGAGATCGACATTCATCTTTGTTAATTCTTTCATTTTATTATGCGATTCGCCGAAGACACTAGTAAGATACAAATATCCGATGGAGTACTGCTGCCACATCTGGGCAAGAGCTGCTAAAACAGCTTATCCTGCCTTGACAGAGTACAAAATAGACTTCGTGGCTTAGTGGGGGATGCCCTTTTCTCTTCCCTGCACCTCTCTCCCACAGAAGAGACGTTGCGAGCCTGTCTTTGTTTTATCGTTATTCACATGGCAAGTGCTCGTCAGAGCTCCAATTTCTGGTCCTCCCTCGCCAATCTTTCACGATAAACACCCGTTTAGCTGAAACCACTGTCAATAATTTTCCCCACTCTTTATCTGTGCCTAAATCAAAATGTAGATTCCATAGACAAAGCTTCTTCTTAGAAGTGCACAATTGTGGAACTCTCTTCCGTTTGCCTGTTTCCACCTGACTACAACTTGGATGTCTTCAAGTCCAACATAAACAAATTCCTGATGAACTGTCTCCTTAAGTAAGGCACTTTATCAAATCTCCAATACTAACGATTACTATGATACTATCCCAATGTATTACTGTACACACAATAACCCTTATTCCCGAGTGGCTTCCGGGCATTGATAAGTGGTAACCACCATATAAAAAAATACCAAATTAGGAACCAAGTTCTCCATATTTACAAATCTATTATCAGACTTTGACAAGATGCAGAAATGTATCTACAATTTGATTGTTCCTACCTTTCTTCTATGTAACGTCTTTCTCACAGACGCGATGTTGCTAATCACGGTCTTTCCAAATCACAAGTTGGATACAAGTATCTGATACGAAATTTTCTGTCTGAACAAGCAGATCAGACTATGCATCCAGTATTGTTGCCTTATTTGGGCTGGTACATCTCTGACCTATTTGAGGATCCTTGACAAAGAGCAAAAACGTATCTGTAAGTTAATTGGTCTAATCTCCTCTCACAGACGCGATGTTCCTATTTACTTGCCTCCCCACGAGGGAAAAGTTATACATAAGTTGGGTTTTTAATGTGGGGGGAAAATCTAGCTTTCCAAAAAGCGGCACTCTGGATAGGAACAAAAATTAAAATTGACCCAGTCTAGAAGTATTTCTCCTCCACTGATTGAGATCAGAAAAGGCGAAGTGTAGAATCAGAAATTTTCCCTATTCCGATGCCCCAAAAGCTTTCACAGTTTTGATACCGATCAATCGTCCCAACACTAGTATATAGTATTTGATGCAGCTCCTTTCGTTATTGTTGTTGGAACGAATGGGATCGGCTAGTTTTGTTTTGTTTTGTTTTGTTTTGTTTTTTTCTCATCTGTCAGTTTTGAGTTGATAATCATCTATACATTTTCATCGGATTTAGATGATTAAGACAAAGACAGATTAACCGATTACGATGAGATGTTTTCTGTTGACGTGTTTGTCTTCTTATTCTTATGTGTCATCGAAAACAATGTATCTTGAAGATGCTTCGGTGTGAGTCGTCACTAATGTGCCAGATTCATCGCTTGTTGCTAGTTTTTAAACAGCATATCAGCCCCAACCAATAACCAAGCATTACTTTGGTTTGGAAACAAGCCCTTACCTCAAAACCTATATGCTACGCAACTAAATCGAACTGATGTCTTTTGTTGAGAATACGACTTGAGGGTCGTCGTTGCGGTGATTTCTGACCCCTTGGTCGTTTTTTTAAGCAACGCAGATTTGAGAATGTCGTCTCTGTGTGCATATAATAATATTCGTCCGTCGGGATGACGAAGACCGTGTGATCATCAGTGGGATGATATATGATACGGCTAGGAGTTTGCTTAAAGTGAATCTGGTTTGCGCAGAGCGAGCCTCACTCTACCGTCCCAACCAGTTTGGTCCAGCGGGAAGACAGAGCTGAGACAGCTGAGGACCAGAGCTACCGGAAATTTTGACGGTCTTTTACATACAGTGCCTGTAATTTCCAAATGATCACTCACCTGGTACTGGTCAAGATCAATGTTGCTTAACTTCGGTGATCTCATCTTGGTCATTATAATTAATGTTTCGACTATTGTACATCCCTGCCTTCATCAGTAGTTAGTAATCGGCAGCAAATCTTCCAGGAGGCCTTTGCAAGTTTTGATGAAGTGTTTTTCCTATTTATCTGCCTCCCCACAAGGGCAGAGTTAGACACAAGGTCGGTCTTAATATGAGGAAAATCCAGAATTCAGACAAAAATGAAAATTACTTCAGTCTAGGATTTCTCCTACATTGACCAGGAACAGAAAAGATACTACGATTTGAATTATTTATATGCAGAAATATAATAAATAATCGTTTTACCCCTTTAAAAACTGACAAAAGTTATAGACCGTTGATTTTAAATGAGTTTTTCATGCAAAATAAATGGCTAGATATGATTTAATTTGTGCTCATTTTTGCATTAACTGACAATTTCTTTTAAGCCTACCAGTGCAGCGAACGGATACCATAATATTTAGTTCGCTGCACTTTATTATAACAAATTTAATCCAGATCGGCCCAGTAGTTTCCGATATGACGGACAGACTGGCTAACAAAGATATACTAAGAGAAATATAATATATATTGCATGTACAACAAATTAGACAGCCATTCAAAGGTGTGCGGAAAATTGATGTGGTTAAGCATCTCTGCTCGCCAAAAAAGCCTGAATGCCGAATTCAGTCGTTTTGGCTTCAGTTTTTATGTTTGAATTTCTGAATATTTTCGAATATGTATAGATCAATTTGTTTTGTAGGCGTATAATAAAGATATGCCGCTTACTGAAGCTTCCAAATCGTGGCTTAACCACCTGATGTAATTTAAGGTCAGACCAAGGACAACCGCTATTATTGAAACTATAATTTAATTCCAGCTCTTCTCTCTCTCTCTCTCTCTCTCTCTCTCTCTCTCTCTCTCTCTCTCTCGTCTCTATTTTCCTCCCTATCTATTTATTGTATTTCGACCTCTTCCCTCCCTCTCTCCCTCTCTCTCTCTCTCTCTCTTTCGGTTCTATTTTCCTCCTTATCTATCTATTTTATTTCTACCTCTTCCCCTCTCTCTCTCTCTCTCTCTCTCTCTATTTCTCTCTCTCTCTCTCTCTCTCTCTCTCTCTCGTCTCTATTTTCCTCCCTATCTATTTATTGTATTTCGACCTCTTCCCTCCCTCTCTCCCTCTCTCTCTCTCTCTCTCTCTCTCTCTCTCTCTCTCTCTCTCTCTTCGTGTGTGTATTTTCTTCTTTGAGGATAGTTCCCATTTTCTATAATCAATAACAAATACGTTTATCTCTCCCTTTTTAGTAACCATTTTTCTTGCAAAGTTCAATTCGTTTTGATACGTATCAGAAGTGTTATCATTATCAGTCCAGGGAAAAATCAATAATTCTCATAATAGACCAATGTTGGGAAAGAAATACGATAGAGGAAAAACTCTCCCTTGGCCTCTTGTGTCCCCCGAGTTACTCTGTCCCTGGAATTCTATTGTGCCGAACCAAAAAACAGAAACCTATCTCGCACCATTTCTACAGACGAAACGGGTGGTTACGTAGTGCGCTTTGATTGGCCAGAACAATATTGGAACCGTGTACGAATCTTTTATCGTTTTGACTGCAATTTTTCTTTCTATTAATATATACGTTTGTGTTTAGAAATGTGTGATAGTTTGTAACATGTATGAAATCGTGAGTCTTATCAGTAAAGCGAGGACCTGCAAGTCGAACAGGTATGACGTTGCAAGAATTGAGACTCCCAATTAAACTGGTTATTGTAATTATACTGAAACTGATTGTAATTATACTGAAACATAGTTATACGTATTATTTGGATTTTTCGTACTACTGTTCTTATCTTGAGTTATTTTCACAACGTTTCGGTCGATATAACTTCCGACCTTCTTCAGGAGCATTTTGTCGAACTCAAGAATGTCTCTGTCGAGCTTGAGAATTTGGATGGAATTTTGAAGGGAGCTCTTTAATGTACTCCATGGAGATAGCATACTCTCATTTCGTCACCAATGGCTGGATAGAGGCCCTAAGTAATTTGCAATTGCATTTTTGGATCCCCCACACCGAGAATTGAACCTTCAAGCTTCAGAAGAATATCACTTTTACAATTGAATTTTCCATTTACTTTATCCACTGCATTACATTGAGAAAATGACATTCAAGATGAGAACAGTAGTCCGAAGAATCCAAATAATTCGAATAACCAATCCTCATCTCAAAAATTAAAGAATGCGATATTCATAGCTTTTCAGTTTTTATATATTAATATTTTAAAAAGAAAAAAAGTAAATCGATATATATATATAAATGTTTGTTTCTTTTCGTTAATTTCTTATGAAGACAATCTACTCGAAATAAGTGGTACTTCAGGGTCGGTATTTATCTATCTCGCACTTATCTTTGATTAGTTTTTGATCTTAAAGTGGTATTTATAGTTTGTTGCGTCAAGTAGCTTCATGGCTTGTCTGAAGCGATTCCCGTTCAAAATTAGCATGAACATAGTTTTTCAGCGTATATACTTTTACTCTCTTTAAAATAACACAAGGCAAACCGACGAATTTAAAGATTTTAGTTTTCTTTCTTGTGTTTTAAAGATGTTTATTTTGAGAAGAGAAGGTTTTTTTTTGTTTGTTTGTTTTTTTGCTTTCGTTTTTGTTCGCTGTGTTCTTTTTTTAATTTGCTTCAGGGAATATATGTTTAGAGTTTATTTTATTATTATTGCCTTTTGTTATGACATCTACGTTTATCTTTACTAATCTATAAAATGGTATTTGTCAGTGTGTGAGTTCGTTCCCTATGGACTCCGAAATCCGATGAAAGAAGGAACAGTTAACACCTTATACAGCCTAACATCACAAATGCATTTAAGAAGTTTTATTATCGCACAAGCAGAGAATTCCGGCATATAAAATCAACAGTATGGCTTTTTATATGACAGGTGCGTGTTTGAAATGTTTAGAGCACAATTTAACCATGATACTTGACTTTTGCGGTTTAAACTTTAATTCAAGCCATTATCACCGCAGAAGTAGAAAGGCTCGACATATAAAATTAACAGTATGTTCTTTGATATGACAGGAGCGCGTTCGAAATGAATGTTTCTGTTTAGGGCACAATGTAACCATGATGCTTGATGATTACATTTTAAACTTTAATTCAAGTCATTATATGAAAATAATTTTATAATATCAGTAGTAGGTTCTCTACAGTGCAATGTTGACTATTGCGGTGAGGATTAAGAAATGGGCGATTTCACCGATTTTGATGGCAATAAAATCCTCTTTTATTTATTGAGATTGTCGGACTGACTTCCTCATCTTGGTTGTTATAGTCACAACGTTTCGGCCGTTTTGCCCTCCGGCCTTCATCAGGTGTTTTGAATCGAATATGGCCGAGTGGTCCTAGACGTTGTATCAAAGTTTACAGTTACCCAAAGGTACTGAGTTCAATCCTGAACGAAGGCAGTGAAAAGTAACATTCAAAACAGAGAATCAGCAACTATGTCCCAGAGCCTAGCTGGAGTCCGAACACGGTACCCCCGTAATAATAATAAAGGGTTGGGTTCAAGACTCCTAACAAACGGTTCCCCAGTTCGATACAAAACACCTGATGAAGGCCGGAGTCCGACAATCTCAATAAATGAAAACACCTCATCTCAAAAATATAGGCAATTACTAATAAAATCCTCATTCATTTCCGGGCAACGTCGAGTCTCCTTGCTAGCGTATTATATGTTTTTGTTGAGAAAACGCATGTTTTGTGGATGTCTTTTTCTTTTTGTTTTGAAAGCTGCGTGTTTATTTTTAAAAATGAATAATTTGTAATGAATCAGATAAACACATGACGCCTATGTAAAAAAAACAACAACAACAAAAAACATATTTCGACATTAATTAACCTCGCAATATTGATAAACTATAAAGTAGACAAAATAAAGGCAACGATTAGTATTTTCTTTTTTTTATTATTATGTGAGTGGATTAAATTGTCTATCATAATTAAGGAATCTTCCGGGTAAGGTCAGTAAATTCAGATGATTGAGAGCAAAACAATTGTTTGAATACTGTAGACCTGTTTATTTGAACGCCATTGTCATCATCCGAGTCGTTATAAATAACTCGATGTTTCGGTTGTTATACTTGCCTGACCTTCGACCATAAGTTACGATCTATTGGAACATAGATGTACTTAGTGTAAAGGACATTTATTTATGATTAACTAGGAGGGCGTCCAGCGTTGTTTGATCGAAAAATACGCTTAAATATGATATTTTAATTTAAACATCATTGTCTTTATCCGAGTCGTTATAAATAATCCGATGTTTCGGTTATCATAGTTCGATTATAGGTTACGATCTATAGGAACATTTAGATGTACTTAGATTAGTGTAAAGGGCATTAGTTTATTATACACTAGGAGGTTACCCAGCGTTGCCCAGTCGCAAAATACGCTTTAATATATTTTAATTTACGCTGATTCCGTATTTATTATTTTTATATAGCCAATTCTTTCAGTTATCTATATTGCACCATATAAGAATAATAATAAAATAATAATAATATATTGTACTATATAATAAAATAATAATATATTGTACCATATAATAAAATAATAATAATAATATATTGTACCATATAATAAAATAATAATAATAATAATAATAATATAGTGTACCATATAATAAAATAATAATAATAATATTGTGTACCATATAATAAAATAATAATAATATATTGTACCACATAATAAATAATAATAATAATAATATATTGTACCATATAATAAAATAATAATGATAAAATAATAATAATATATTGTACCATATAATAATAATAATAATAATAATAATAATAATAATAATAATAATAATAATAATAATATATTCTACCATATAATAGTTATTTCAAAAGTAAAGAAAAAAATTACTTAGGTGCCGTCAGCTAGAATCGACAGCAAATCATTTAGCGCTCTAGCCTTAATGGGTTCCGTTTGAGCTATCGTCAGATGAATTGGAAATAATAAACGAATTTAACGTATAAAAGTATATATTTGCGCATGCGTATAAGAGCATTTAAAGATGACTTACGCTTACCAAGTTTCTAATTTTTGTAACTTTGATCCCTTGGCAGCTATTTTTACCGGCTGAAAACACCTATAAAAGAGTGATCCACCAAACAATGCAATCATTTGAGCCGCCTAGCGCCACTCTGCAACCTTGCGTCGCAGTTAAAATGCACCTCGAAGACATGGAGACAGACAGACCGACATAGTGAGTTTTATAAATTAGATCAGTTGTTCTCAACCTTTTTTTACTCATGAAACCCTTTTCCCTTCTTTTTATCTTGGTGGGCCCCTTCATAAGTATTGGTCATAAGAAAATCTTCTACTTTGCACTAATATAAATTTTGAGGTTTTAATAATCAAAGAAATATTATATATTTAAGCTTTATTTTTAAATGAAAACTAATTTAATGCAAATAAAGTATTCTACAACAACTATAATAATTATGATAATAATGATAATAAGTAATAATAATAATAATCTAAATTAGAGTGATAATAATTCTTTACCAATATCTTGTATTACAATATTACAATGTTTCTTCCATGGTCAAGCTGATGGAGATCAGAGCTCTTAGGCAATTGAATTCACTGTAGCATTTATGTACACTGGTTAAAATTTTTGATAAACTGTTAAACTGGAATGTGTAATTTAAAAAAAGAGAGAGAGATAGGCATTTTTATTCTGTGAGATCCCTGCGGTTGATGTTGCTCGGGAGTTTCGTTATATCTGGTTCCATCGATGTTAATGATAGTCGAAGGTTTCCTCTTTTCATAATGTCAACTCTATTGCAAGCTTTTGATAACAGTTGAGAAACACGACTAAATCTCGATTCAACAAGATAAGATGCTGGAAAGGCAATAACGTAGAGCTGTGCTTTATCCCAGAGCACATGATACTTTGTAGCAACATCATTTGTCTTCCATACATTGTACTTTCCATTTTGAATTTTGCACACATAATTTCATCACTTTGTAATTCAATGAGAGGCTCTTGCAAAGATATGTCTATATCGGCAACATTAACTTCGAAAGGAATTGAAACCCAAGTCGGTATAACCATCATGAGTAAGTCACTAAACCGAGTTTGCATATCTGCATGCATATTTTTCATATATTCAGCATATAATGCAAGATCTTCATCTTGCAAATCGCTGCTAACACAGACCAAACAAGGAAACTGTTCAAATGCACGACGTCTGATATTATTCATATACAATTGTGGTTTCCTCAGAAAAGCAGCAATAGCACTTTTACTAGATATCAGATCAGAATCTTTTCCTTGGAGCTGTTTATTAAGTGAATTCAGTTTTTCAAATATATCTGATAAGAAAAACACATCACGTTTATTTGCAAGCAACTGTTCTCTAAGTTGTGTGTTAGCAAGAAAGGAAACAATAGAATCCTAAAGTACAATGAAACACTGAAGACAATTCCCCTTTGATAGCCATCTCAGCTCTGTATGCAATACAAGCTGCTTGAACTCTTTTCCATTTTGCTTACGTAATTCACGAAAAAGGTAATCTCTGAGAGAATTTGATTTAATATGATTAACTACTTGTATTACGACAGTAAGGGCATCATGCAGACGTGCACTCATTTTATTTGCTAGTAAGTGTTGACGGTGTATCACGCAGTGAATACAAATACTTGCGGGACAGCTTTTTTTTGTGTGCAATAAAACCTTCGTATCTGCCTGCTATCGAAGGTGCACCATCAGTAGCACAAGCGATTATATTTTTGAGTGAAATGTTGTTTTCCTGGAAATAAGTAACAACTTCAGCAAAAATTGTTTCACCTTTTGTGTCTTGTCACAAGATTTCTCGCAAAAAGCATTTCCTCTTTGGGCCCTTCATCACTGTTAAATCTAACATATGCTAATAAAATGGCCTCATTATCTCTTAAAGTGGATTCATCAAGTTGAAGGGCAAACTTTCACTTGCAAAATGGGCTATCAATTGTTTTTCTACATACTCTGCCATTTCATCAATGTATCATGACACAGAAGAGTTTATTAAAGGGATGGAATTAATAATTTCACTGGCATTTTGTTTCATAACTGACGAAATTATAACAGATATTGCTGATATAATTACTGTTTCACCAACATTTGCTATTATTTTGCTAATTTCATATTTCATGCCAGTAAACCATCACTCATTTTACTCACTTTGTTATTAAACACTTGTGACAGTATTTTTCGAACTTGGAAATCATCACGAAGTTTTTTAAAGTATTCTACTGGTTTATCTTTCTTTCGTGTGTGATTTTTTTCTAGATTGATTTTTAGCTTGGAAGGTTTCATGTTATCATTTGAAAGTACAGCCATGCATATGAGGCACAGTGGTTTCGAGTCATTATGTGGTGTTGGAATAAATTCGTAAGACAAATATTCAACGGAGCACTGTTTTTTACTTGGAGTAGCCATGGGATGTCTGGAAACACACACACACACACACACACACACACACACACACACACACACATATATATATATATATATATATTGTATTGTATTAACAAAACCAAGACTTAAAAAAAGGAGTTGGTAGCAACAAAAAGTGTATTCCATTGTAAGTTACAATTGTTTCAAGACCGGTTGGACAATTTCAAGCATTATGGCGTTTGAAAATTTTCACATAACCAGCCTTTCTTCAGACTTCTTGAATAAAAATAAATCCGTAAGATAAATATTCAACGGAGTGCTGTCAGTACTTCTTTTTACTTGGAGTAGCCATAGGATGTCTGAAAACACACACACACACATGAAATCTGCTTCATTCGAAACCTTGACCTAGATCATTAAGGACCCTATGCCGAGTTGAAAAAGTCTCTTTGGGCAAATTTTTATCATGCCAATAGTGTTGAAATCCATCTGGGCCATCTAGATTAAACTTTTTTCTCATCGGAGAAAATTACATTTTCCCACTTCTCTTCATCCCAAGTCTGGTATTTGGCGGCATATTTAAGTCGGTTAGTTTTGTGCTTTTCAAGAAGACGTGGTTTCTGCAGTCGCTTTAAATGATTGAAACCCTTCATTTTCAAATGCTTTCTGATGGTTTTAGGACTACATTCTGCTGCTGTTTGGCTTTTCAATCGACTTGAGCTCATACTGGAATTTTTTTTTTAACTTCTGATACGGCGATCCAGTGATGGGGCTATTTTTTTTTTCCCCCTTTTGCCATTTATAATTCAGTAAGATGTTTTTTATCCACTAACAAGTTGCTTTTAGTAACGTAGAAATCTTTTTGTATTCATTTTTTCAAAACTAGCCGATTGTATTAAAGTGGTCTTATCTTTTTGACCAGATGAAAATGTTTGTTTTTAAAAAATAATTATTAGATCAAGGTTAAGGTTTCGAATGAAGCAAATTTCATTTTTTTTCCATCATATTTTCTCCTTTGGCAATGGTTTCAACCATTTTTGTGATTAAAAATTCGATAATATGCGTAAACGAACGCTTACTTTTTTAAGTGGTCTTATGATTTTGACCAGGACTGTATATATATATATATATATATATATATATATATATATATATATATATATATATACATACATACATGTATATATTATATATATACACAGTTAGTAATACAATTACAGCAGTTCATAATATCTAACTATATATATTGTTATTCATTTTTATAAAATTTTCGACAAATAAAACACGTTTAGAA
>NC_136493.1:114858522-114871022 GCF_053919585.1 Euprymna scolopes | reverse complement strand
TATATATTAAAGAATATCAGCTGCCTCTTCATAGCCATACAGTTATATCGTTTATAATTACAAACTTATGAAACGAATTACTATTAAATATTCTCATCAAAAACATTCGGGGTTTTTTTTTCGATATACGTAACAAATAAATTTCTACTATCTGATATTGTTTTTTAATTTTTAATGCCAGGCCAAGTTTATTCGATACGTTCATTTAATCTACAGGTTTAGATTGGTAACTTTTTCGATAATTCCCACAGAACCAGGTCAGCGAATAGGGGGGGGGTTATTTCACTGTGAAATGAGTAGTTAAGCACGAACAAGAAGCTTTCCGGAAGAGAAGTAGTATAGTGCAGTCCATCTTGCAATTTGTCTGCGACGAAAATGCTATTGAAGGCTAGCGTTACAGACTAAAATTTATACTATAACTGTTTCGTGACGCAATGGATAAGGTACTTGGTAAAATCCATATGTAAATTACACTTTTCTGGAGGTTGATGGTTCAATCTTTATGCAGGCGATACTCTGAATACAAGCGGAATTATTTTTACCCAGCAATGGCTGATGGAACGAAAGCATGCTACTATACGAAGGATGTCGGAGGTTATATCGGCTGAAACGTTGTGAAAATAATACTCAGTATGAGAACAGTAATCCAAAATAGTAAAATAATGCGGATTTCAAACAGAAGTCTGACTGGTCAACTGAAACGGACAGGGCTTCTTTTAATTATGCAGAGACGCATCTAAAAATCAAATGAGCGATTTCTCACAGCAGAACGATGGTCACGGTAGTGTCCCTTTCTTTCTATGTTTTTTTTTTCCGCTTGGCCCCAGAGTTAAATTTGGGCCAAAAGTGATAAAATAGACGGGTGAAGGGATAAGGTGACGTGCTTAATGTGAGCAAATCTCTTCGCTCACGTCTAATCGGAACCAAACACGCTCCCCGTCTCTTGTACGACCAGATAATGAAAAACAACATCAGTCCCGTAGAGACGAACGAATCAGACATTTTTGGCACGGCCTTATTCGACTCTCAAGTGTAGACGCATTGCTCTTTAAAAACGGTGATCGCAGTGGGAGTAGGGTGGAGAGAGCCGATCACGCGCTTATACCGTAAATTGCTCGCCATTAATGTATCTGCAAACGCAGTCGAACACACCTGGCAACCAGCCGGACGCGAACGCGGCCAAAGACGGAAAGGCCGGCCCGATAGCATAAGCCTCAACGATATAAACAATTACAAAATATTGGCTTGGATTTCGCTTATAACTGGACGTCGATTAAGAAAAAGTGGCCAGAGCATGACTCGAAAGCACTATATGTTTATGACGACGAGGGATGGGAAGAGGAGATGTGGTAATAAGACCATTTGGCATTTAGATATTATAGATTGGGATTAGGGCAGAGATTGATTCAGGATAGTCGGGTGTGGCAACAGGGGATTTTTTATGCGTTTATAAAGGTTTTATATTTCTTTTGATCAAATGCTCATTCCATGTTGATTTCTTTCCGAGTTTTTTTGCCAATACCAGTGCTAGTTATTGTTCCTTACGAATGAATTGTCTTCGCGACGACAACGGGAAATAAATTACGACATACTTTACCAGATTGCCAAAACGGTTTGAAAGCCATACTTTGCGGACTCGCCATCATCCAGGGAATCAAATTGTTCTTCCGGATAAACGCCAGAGAAGGAAGAGAAAATGATTTTCTAGCACAAGTAGAAAGTCAATTTCTTAATGATGACCATAATTGCGACGATATTCCGCTAAAAGTGGAATTTATATTCTGAAGACAAAACTGCTGGATAAATTTTCTGTAATTTGTGGTGTACGGTATTTATTTTCCATCACAAGCAAGTACTAGTCTCTATAACATAGAGTGTTGTAAATCCTGTGTATACAAAATATTCTGCAATATCTTTACATACACTACGTGTCAAATTATTAACGAGATAACATTTTTTTACCAATTTCAAGAAACTTACCGGTAGTTTCGTATCAAAAGCTTCGGAAATGTTGGCACTGCTGAGCTGCGCAAACTGTGAAGTTTTCGTACTGTTCCTCGCAATGAAAACAACTTACCATCGTAATTGCTGAATCCACGGTATTTGAGATGTGTCAAATTATTAACAAGGCAATTTGTTTCGTCAATAAAATGGGCTGTAAAGGTGGTTTGAGTTGTTCTGAAAAGAGTACTACAGAACATTTAGCAAAAAGTAAAACTGTTGACGAAATCACAAATTTGACTAATTCTGTGGACCAACGTCTTTTAAAAGTCGTTCATAAAAAAGGATCGCATATCTTCTACTAATTACGTCAACGTAGAAATTGCTTTGTAGTTATTGTGTTCTAAGCATTTTTCCTAGTTCATGTAATGTTTGAAAATTATTTCAATAAACAAGTTATGGGTATATTGTGTTTACTTTCTCAACCTCGTTAATAACTTGACACACTGAAATCAACAGATATTCCTATCTTCTAATAGTTTCGCTTATACTGCTTTAAATACTTTTATTTTCTGACTGGAGTAGCTGAATAGTATTGTAAACACTTTCTCAAAGTTTCATGGATTGTTATTCATTTGTTCCTTAAATATTTAAAAAAATGTAAACTCGTTAATAATTTGATACGCAGTGTATATGCATAACAAAAACGTTAAGGTTATATAAAGTCTCGTTTATGTCTCTGTGTATGCGAGTGTTTTAAATAAACACAAACACCATACCTTTTGTCACTGTGCCATCTCTTCTTTTTAACAGCACCGGACAAGTTGGTGATTTCATAATATTTATTCTTCAATAACTCTATCGGAAGTGCATTTTCACCGTTGTTTAACTCTTTACGCCCCACTCCTCACAACTCGTATCCACTGGATTACCTCATTCCATGTCCAGCTCAGGCAAAGGTCGATACTCCCAAGGAAGCCGGTTAAACCCGCACAGGATTGGTAGCGTTTTCGTTCCATTCCGTTATCGCTTGTACTGAGAATTGAACCTTCAACCTCATGAATAACCTTACTTACAACAGAATTTTACTTAATACTTTATCCATTACGCAACGATCTTATTATGAGTCTTACAAAATTTCATGCAAAACTAATTAACCAATTTGGAGATAATCAGCAAACTAACAGAATAAGGGAATGGTGGAATAGCAGAATAAGAAAGTCACAGTATAATCGAATAACTTTTCCGATTAAGATAATTGAAAAAAAAAACATTGTTTTTTTTTTTCAATTAATTCAACTAAGGTTATTGATATAGCGTTAAGATAGTTCTAATATTGTCACTTTATGTTCAATTCACACATTTTTCATAATCATATCTTTTTTATGATTTCGTTTGATCATCCTAATTAGCTATTGTCTAACGATAACTTTTTTTTTTTCCTAAAAATCAATTCTTGTTTCTTGTCTAACGATCAATGTTAGATTTATTATTTATTTCAATCAACTTACATATTATAAGTTTATAGATTATATATTTATGGATTATATGTTATAGATTATATGTTTATAAAGGCCTCAATAGATCTAATTAAGTTTCTATTAACGCAAAGATTTAATCGGGTTAAAGATAATGAGTAGAAAAGGTTACGTAACACAATATATGTAAGCATTGGGATAAAACATATATATATATATATATATATATATATATATATATATATATATATATATATATATATATATATATATATATAGTTCTGGATAAGCAAGTGAGAAAAAGAATTTAACGATGTTATTAAGAGTCCTCAATAAAAAAGAGTAAAATATATTTTTTATTGATATAGACAAATTTACATGGTCGCGACACTGGACAAGCTAATGTTTGGGACAGATAGTCGGTCAATACCACAAGTCCTCGTCAGGCGACTTAATAAAGTTTGTCCTCTACTGAAAAAGTCTGGTTCTTAAATATTAAAAGTTTATAGATTATATATTTATAGATTATTAGGTTTAAGCACGGACTTCTTATTGTCTGTATCAATAATATATATATATATATATTATCATATTATATATATATATATATAATATTATATTTTTTGTTTGTCTGTCTGTCTGTCTGTCTGTCTGTCTGTTCACCTTTTTCTCGGAAACTACTTTTTGGCTGAAATTTTGTATTCATCTTTGTTATTATAAGGTGCAACGAAGTAAGTATTATGGTATTCGTTCAGTGCAGAGTTAGGTATTAATAGAGCTGAGTCACCCTAACACTACATTTACTATAGAAATTTCTCGGAAACTACGGGCGATCTGGCTGAAATTTTGCATGGATTTTAGTTGTGATGAACTAAGTATTATGGTACCGTTCGATGATCGTAGGCATAAAGTATTTTTACAGTAGGTATTTAAGTTCTCTCCTGTGTGCATTCCAGTTATTTCTATATATGTGTGCGTATGTGTGTGTGAATGCCTCATATCTGTAGTACAGGTACACCGCATTACCTGTGTCTATTTTGTGCGTTTTAAATCAGTGATGCTTTCGTTCGCTTCAAAATGCACTTCATGTCAGTGTCCGCTGTAGCGGCTTCCCTTCTCTTTCTCGACAAACCGAAAAACAAAATATCTTGAAAGAAGTTTCGCTGTGTTTCGGGTGTGATATTTCTGTTTGCCCAAAAACCCAATCTTGACCTTTCATTGCGTCTGCTTAGACAGATTCAAACTGCAGACAGGAATAAAAACGATGGTGGAATAAAAAAAAAATATGAAAAAAAAAATGTAACGAACGGCGAGAGAACACACGGACAAGAATAATATAAGTAAATGAAAACGGCAAAAAATAACATGGAGGGAAAAGATGACGATGACGATGACGATGATGATGATGATGATGATGACGACGACGACGACGACGACGACCATAAAAAAGGATAACTAATAGAAGAAGATAAAGGTTAAAAAATGAAGAAACGAAACTAACAGAAGAATATGAATAGAAAGAAAGAGAAAATAAAAATGGGAAGAAAATATACAAAAAAGAAAAGAAAAAAGAAAAAAAACGAAAAATCATACGAATAGGATTTTAAAATAAGAGAGAGAGAAGAAGAAGAAGGAGAAGAAGAAGGAAAAGAAGAAGAATGAAGAATGTATAAAGCGAAAAGAAATGGAATATACAAGAAAAAAGTAAAACAAGAAAAATAAGGTGCTTATGCATTTAAGTTACTGCGCAATTTTCAATACTGTTTTCACGTTAATTCAATTTTTACGACATATTTATTCATTAAATTTTAGGTTAAAGTACAGAATAGTTACAAAATACCCTTTCCCTATGTAAAGAATGAGTTTCTAAATAATAGCGTTATTGTTTAAATGCGGTAACATAGATGCATAAGTACCAAAGAGAAAGAAGAAGAAGAAGAAGAAGAAGAAGAAGAAGAAGAAGAAACTATAAAGAAAATGGAAGAAAGAAAATGAAAAGGAAGACGGCCAGTTGGAGTTTGAATAGGAAAAATAAGAGGAGAGGTAGGAGGAAATACAACGAGGAAGAATATACGAGAATAGTCAACTGAAAAGAAAAGTAGAAGACAGATGTGAGCAAAGAAATAAAGAGAGACTTTAAGTAAAAAAAGACGTTAAGTAAAAGAAGACGTCAAGTAAAAAGACGTTAAGTAAAAAGACGTTAAGTAAAAAGACGTTAGTAAAAGAAGACGTTAATTAAAAAGACGTTAATTAAAAAGACGTTAAGTAAAAAGACGTTAAGTAAAAAGACGTTAAGTAAAACGAAGTTAAGTATAAAGAAGACGCTAGTTAAAAAGACGTTAATTAAAAAGACGTTAAGTAAAAGGAGACGGATATAAATGGAATGAAGAAGAAAAATAATATAAATTTAAATAAGGAATATATGTAGTGAATAAATGGGAAATGAATATGAAGAGAATGAAGAATATATAGCGAAAAAATGAGAATGAATATATAAGAAAAAAGGGAAGAAATCAACAAAGAATGAATATAGAAAGAAGAATATGAATACAATAACGAAAAAGAAGAACAACAAAAACAACAACAAAAAACAACAAAACTAATATTCAAAGAGAGAGAGAGCGAGGTAGAGAGATAAAGAATATGAAGTGCAAAAGAGGACTGGAAAAATATACAGGATGAAACAATAAAATTGTCTCCATAAAAAAGACGACACAATTCCATTTCCGTTTGATGAAAACTGGTTTTCTTTTTTTCTTTTTTCTTTTTGTTGCAGATCATCTACTAGTTGGTCAATTATGTACAAATCCCAAGAGCGATAGGAGCCGTCTATTATGTAACACAATCTTCAACGAGCGAGATAGGAGATGCGCCGTTGTATCACTCATGCTTTCTAACGATCCAAGTTATGACAACAGGACCATTGCCAGCACCCTCAAAATGCATCGCTGGATTGCCATGTATAACAGGGGCGTGCTCAAGGTAATGAAAACAAAGCTTCCGGCAACAGTTATGGTCTTGGGTATGATTTCAAGTGAGGGCCACATCATGCCACCTCACATCTTCGAAGTCGGCTTGAAAGTCAACACTAAAATGTACCTGGATGTAGGGATTCCCTGGTGCAATCAGGTGGCCATTGGCAGACCCTGAGTGTGGCAACAGGACTCAGCGCCTCAGCTTCAGAAGATGGGCTTCGACTTAGTACCCTTCTCGCACTGGTCCCCATCCTCCCCCAACCTCAGCCCGCTGGACTGCTTTGTTTTTGTCATACGTCAAGAGCACTAACATAGCTTCCCATAACACCAAAGCCAGCCTGATCGCAGCCATCTGCTAAGCTCCTCTCATATCGTGGTGGTGATTGAGGCTGAAGGCGGCTACATTGAATAGATGTAGGACAATTTCATCGTTCCACAGTGTATAAAGAAAAAGGAGATATATAAGAGACATGAAATGAGAAAAAATATATAAATAAAAAAAAGAATAATACGTAATGAAGGTAGAGAAAACAGAAATAGGATACAAAGAAAGGGGCGTGAAATATGAAGAATAAGAGTAGAGGTTGGAGGGAAAGAAAGGAATATGCAAGAAGAGAGATGACAAAAGTAGAATACAGATGGGAGAAGAAGAAGAAGAAGAAGAAGAAGAAGAAGAAGAAGAAGAATGGGGGAGCTGGAGAACGGGATAGAGAAGAAGGAGGATGATAAAAAAAAGAGAAAAGGGCACGAATTCTTGTTTGGTTTCTTCGCACTACAATGGAAACGTTCCGATGTTTGGATCCGACTTCCAATCACAGCGAGTGGCGCGCGTGATGTCTGCAATGAATCGCATACAAATCGGTAAATTTGCAAGAGGCACCGCTCCAAAGGTGCCGAGTGCGTGCAGCTGGAGAGCTTTACACCTATCTTCTTTTGATTCCAACTCAATCGATTTAGCAATTTCTTTGGACAAGAATATGTTTTCGCACAGAAGCAGCCGGTGTTTCACTTTGAACAATGTGTATAACTATTTACCATTCTGCACTGTCTCTTTTTTTCAGCAAGAAACCTCCAAGAGTTAACTTCTCCATGATGTTTGCTTTCAGCAATCTGTTCTTTATCTAATCTTTGCACAGCATTCACAGAATCGGAACCGAGCCGAATGAAGACAACACACCTTTCCACGTAAAGATTATAATATAATTTAGTATATACACTTATTAACTGGCCGCCTGGCGTGGCCCTGTCGTACAATACGCTTAAACATATTTTAATTTACGCAGGTTATGACTTTCTTATTCTGCTATTCCACCATTCCCTTATTCCGTTAGTTTTCTAATTATTTCCGAATTGGTTCATTAGTTTTGCATGAAATTTTTTCAGAGTTAAAAGATCGTTGCATAATGAATAAAGTATTAAGTAAAATTCTGTTGTGAGATTATTCTTGAGGTTGAAGGTTCAATTATCAGTACAAGCGATAACGGAATGGAACGGAAAGGGTATTAATCCTATGCGGGTTTAACCGGCTTCCTCCAAAGGAGTATTAATTCACAAGTGGACGATAGTAGGAATACAATTGTGAATTACTTGAGACTTTTACTCGATCCTGTCTATTGTTCTCTCACTCTTTCTCTCTCTCTCTCTCTCTCTCTCTCTCTCTCTCTCTCTCTCTTCACCCACTCTCTCTCTTCAACGCTCTCTCTCTTCAACGCTCTCTCTCTTCAACGCACTCTCTCTCTCTTCAACTTACTCTGTCTCTTTCAACCCCCTCTATGTCTCTTTCAACCCTTTCTATTTCTCTTTCAACCCTCTCTATGTCTCTTCTAATCCTCTCTCTCTCTCTCTCTCTGTCTTTTTCATACCCATCTCCCTCTTTCAGCCCTCTCTATGTCTCTTTTAATCTCTCTCTCTCTCTCTCTCTCTCTCTCTCTCTCTCTTCAACCCACTCTCTGTCTATTTCAACCCAATCTATGTTTCTTTCAACCATTTCCATTACTCTTTCAACCCTCTATAATTCTCTTTTAAGCCTCTATGTCTCTTCTAACCCTCTTTGTCTCTTTCATACCCCTTTCTGTCTCTTTGAACCGTCTCTATGTCTCTTTTAATCCTCTCTGTGTATGTATAATTATAGATTCAATTCTCTATTGATTATTATATATTACGATAAATAATTTGACTGGTAGACTAATTCGCAAATATATATATATATATATATATATATATATATATATATATATATATATATATATATATATATATATATATATATATATATATATATATATATATATTGATAATATCGTGCATCAAATTCCGGCTGTATTCGTTTACAATATAATGCCAGCTGGTATTTGGACTTGAGAATCAATGCCCTGTAAAAGTCATTCTGATTAATGTTTAATTTTAAAATATGCAAATGAAGGAATAATTTGTGGCGATTTTGGATAGTAACTCTTCTTTTGTCGTAAATTGAACTCATTAATAAGACAAAATGAAAATAAATGGTGAGGTACGCCACGTCCTCAAATGTTAACTCGATTATGTTACACTTTCATGGTTACTGTTATAGAGTAAGCTAGTCTATTATTTTAGAAATAATGAATTTACCCATATACTATAAATATATTTACTTCTAACATGTTATTTGGTCGCAGTGCTTTGTGTCATTTATTTATCCACTCGTCCCGATCCCTGACACATGCTAGTCGAGATTCCAATCACAACAATCAGTCCGGTAGAAACTGGGTTATTTCGGTGCCCTTTTATCTGGCGGGCTGAGCTATTTGTTCTAGGTAGTCATAGGCTGTTCACTAATGCAGACATTATTCCTCATCTTTCAGATGGAGTAAGTTTATTACTTACTACATAAGACGCCATTACCGAGGAATGGTACTACCCAGGCAATTTGTAAAAGGTCACAGTCAGAGTACTCCTCACTTAGGTAGTCTGACTTCACTATCCCCACCCTTCTTATGTCACATATTCCTCTGTTGAGAATGCAGTAAGTAACAGCAATTCGTGGCAGTTATGGTCACAGAACCATGACGTGTACTTATGTAACATACTTTTGCTAATACACCTTTTTGTTAATTATACCACTGCATTTGTTTTGCTTATTGCCGTCCTTCAATGCTATTAAACAATTTCCCATTTGGCATTGGCCATAGTCAACGTCTTCTAGGTTCGGTGAGCTAACGAGAACCAGAAACACATGCCGTGTTATTGTGTGGTGCTATTAAAGAATCAGTTGATATGCTGTAAACAGACAAACAAAATAATAAAGGCGAAAGTGTATGTATCGTTTGTAAGTTCGTTCTTTTGATTATGCCAGTAAGCACCGAAGTAGGCCAGGTCTTTTGTTTTCTTTGGTTTATGTTTTCCTAATTTTATCCCCCAGGATAGTGGAGAAAACTAATAGAATGTCGCAGATGAGAGGGCAAAAAAACGGAACCAAGAGAGGAGTAAGGCTGAAGGAAGAAAAAGGTCGACACGTGTAAAGAGGCTTTCAGTTCTTTGTGCGGAAATAATAAAACATGTTTCCATGCAAGTACAATTAGTTTTTATTTGCGTATACGCTATAGGCTCAGCAAGTACTGATCGAAGTTCAAGAACCAGATTTGACATGCGGATCAATGACACTACATAGAACTGTAGAATAGGCTTGTTCTCATAGTTTATAAAATGGTGGACTGCAATGCATATGTGCAGTAGAAAAACACTACTCGGGCAAGCGGCAGCACACCTGCTTGACCTGTCAGGTGCCAGAATCAGGGAAAGAAAAAGAAGTAATAAATTTCGGTTTGTAAGGGGAATAGCTGCTTTAAGAAGGACGAATTGGATCTGATAAATAGTTGAGTGTTTGTCTATTGAAAGAAAACATCATATTTGAGTATTAGTGTTGTGAATTACATTTTATTTTTATTTACAAAAAAGTTCGAAGGCCACTCGTGAATAAAGCATAGATGTGATTGGCGATTGCGAAACATTTGATTAACAATAGACTCCCGCGCAAGTACGTTTACAGTGTATATCTATTGTCTTTCGAAATTGAACGGAAATCTATTTTCGCAGTATAAGGGTGTCGTGCATGTAGAGATAGTCCCAAAGGAGCAAAAAAATTCGACTAGCAGTTTTTTGTTAATTGAAATGAAAGGCATTTATCAACAGTACTTTTCAATAACGCATCTCGTTTTAAAAGTCTTTTAGTTTGTCATGTAGTTTAAAAAAAAAACAACTGTCGTATCGTCACGTGCTTAAAAGTCTCTCACGCCGCCACGGACCAAGATCTTTTTCGGTCCTCGCCTCGTGGCTCCTTTATTTCTCCGAATTTCTTTCACTTACTTTCCTCTGCTGTAACGTCAGCTCGCTCGCCGGCTTGATCATTTGCATACATGTCCTGCGCCTGCTACTATTAAATACACGTTAACGTCTCTGTTATAGAAGTACAATGGCAAGCAAAATGGTCGACACCTGTCAATACTGGGACAAGCAATGGAAATTCAAAAGTAGTCTATGTGTACTCTACATATCGTTCCCTTTTTCTTCCTTTCTCTTTTTTCTGCTAGAGATACGAGTTACATCGTATTAACACGTGCTAATATCCATTTTTGTTTATAATGGATTATACCTATTTTTTCATTTTTTTTTCTTTACTTTGTTACGTACTGGTTCAATAGTGGTGTAGTTGAAAATCGCGTAACTCTTGTTTCATTTCATAATAGACATCCCCGCGCATGCGCCCTTACAGGAGTTGTCTCTTGAGACTGAACGAACGTTCTTACTGTGTATATGGATGTAGTGAAGCAGACTGGATACATGCAATTCCATAGTCTGAGTCTTTATCCATTAAACTACTTGTGTTTCTTCTACTTTATTGTGGAGATACTGCCAAACATTGGCGCGTTTGGCTTTCAATGTGTTAGCTTATATCTGTCGCTTCAAACGATATAAAGAGAGTCACGCTTGAATTCGCTGACACTCCGAATAACCAATTCTCCACCACTAAACCCCTCCCAATCGCATATCGACTAGGCACCAATTTAATCAAATCATATGACGACGACCAGTCCGCTGTTGCGCACGCGGAACCAATATCATAGCGCGCGTTCCGGTACATGGCTAATCAACTCTGTGTTCCCTCTCCCATAAAACAATAAGTGTTGTTATAAAGGATAAGCCGGAAGAAAGAAAAACCAAAGCTAAAGTAACGCGTGGACCCACACTAAATGAGAGTGATGCCTAATAAAGAAAATTGCTAGATTTTGAATACAAATAGAAACAGAGATATGAAAACTCCTCCATTGGATCTCCATTATGTTTATTTGCGAAACCAACCCCGTTGGGGAAGGTATGAGCCCAAAAATTCCAATAATAACCACTATCACCTCGTCTCAAGTAGGCGTCAGCTAATCAAATCATACAACGACGATCGGTCCGCTGTTTCGCATCTGAAAGCAATATCAGACCACGTTCCGTTACACAGGTAATTAACTCCGAAACGCTGTTGTGGAAGAATCCCACACATATTCTCCTCGTTGATAGGCATAATTTTAGCTGCTAATGATATTTAGTATCAAAGAGAGAATTAACTAGCTTTTATTTTCTTTTATTTAGTTATACAGCTAGGTATACCTATAAAAATGTTATAAGTTGAGTCACTAGAAATGGTACGAACGATTTTCCCTTCTGATAGACCGAGTATCTATCTTATATAGGAATACTTTAAATCCAACTCTATTAGTTATCATAACGACAGTGGAAGGCGACCCGGTAGTTGGAAAAAAGCATTCAATATCTAATTTATGGCATGAAGAGTGAAAGCGCGGTAGATGCTAGCATCTACATCATTAAGGTTATTCGTCGACACTCTTGCAGACGACAGTAGCATTTATGGAAACACTTCAAAAGCCGGTAGTGACCAAGATTTTTTTTTCTTACTCTCTCTCTCTCTTCCAACTTTTTAATGTATAACGTAACACATGTAGCGTAACGCATGTAACGTCACGCATGTAGACCCAACACGTTTACATGCGGGACCCACACGTTGTAGCAGAGTACGTCGCAAGGAACGTAAGACAAGTAATAACTCCACTAACTTTTTTTATTT
>NC_136493.1:114838522-114853522 GCF_053919585.1 Euprymna scolopes | reverse complement strand
ACCTCTGCGGTCTCTACCAAATTTCTCAACCAATTTTTGGTTTAAACATTTGAAATTTTACATGAAGTGTATTCAGGCATAGGGCAAGCTTTTTAATCGTTTTTTTCTGCAAATTTGGCTTCCAAGCGGTCAAATTTCGAAAGATTTGACCTTTGCGGTCTCTAGCAAACTATTAAGCCAATTTGGGGCATAAACATTTGAAATTTTACAAAAACGGTCATTAGACATGCAGTAAGCTTTTTAATCAGTTTTTGGGTGCAAATTTGGCTTCCAAGATGAAAAAGTTGACAGAATATACCTTTGCAGAATCTACCAAACACCTCCGCCAATTTTGGGTCTGAACATTTGAAATTTTAGATGTAGGTTACTTGGACGTAAGTCAAATATTTTAATTTATTTGAGCCCAAAACAATAAATGTTAAGGGGTAAACATTGGGGTCAAATTTTAAAAAAAAATGACCTCTACGGTCTCTACCAACTTTTCTCTATTCTTGTTAAGGAAGCCTATTATATAGAAAGGTATTACCGTACACATTTTAATATATATATATATATATATATATATGCACATAAAGTTATAAACAATATAGAGGGCCCGAACAAAGCCGGACTGAACAGCTAGTATATATATATATATATATATATATATATATATATATATATATATATATATATATATATATATATAGTTGTTAATTTCCTTCATTCCCCCGGCAATTTTTAAGTGGCCCCGACGTAAAGGCTTACCATATATACGCACACACAAACACACACACATATATATATATATATATATATATATATATATATATATATATATATATATATATATATATATATAGGGTATCCTCCCTTGTTGAAATGTTTTTAAAAAAAACTTAGCGACATTCATAAACATACGCAAGCACAGAGACACACATACACACGCACATATACACTTTCTGAAAGATTTGATAACATACTAGCGCAATTGATATGTGTATATAATTATAATCAAAGTTCCATAGTTGAATTTGCGTTGACCCTATAGGTCACAAGTAAGTCGTATACTGGCACAGAGACCCGACGTTGTCTGGGATTGAATGAGGATCAACGAATACCTCGCCCTCCCTACTTTTGTTTCCTTGAAATCAGTGAAATCGCCAATTTTTTAAAATCAAAACAGTTTATTGCTTGATTTAGTTAGCGACTCTCCCCCGCAGTAGGAAGCTTCACATGATCCGCACGGTGATTAAGTCCACAATACTTTGTAGTCTACATTTCACTGCTTCAAATTTATCTGTTACTTTTTTCATCGGAATTTTTTGATTATCGATGCTTGCTGAAGACATCCCGATGCAAAACCTGTTAGAACACTGCCAGACACATAAAGTATGTTTGTGTGAAACTTTAAAAAAATCGGCTCAGTTGTTTCAGAGTGCCTATAGGGAACTTTCCCTCACACACATACAAAGTCTCTTTTACTTAATAACACACACACACACACACACACACATATATATATATAGTCACGAGAAGCTATTGTAGAACCAAGTTTCTATATATATATATATGTGTGTGTGTGTGTGTGTGTGTGTGTGTGTGTGTGTGTGTGTGTGTAGACTTTTTATTGCTTCTTTTAACGATGATACGATTAATAACGTCTTCAGCCTGGAAGATCTTTTTTACTTAGAAAATCTCCCATATACTTAGACGTAAAAATATTTATGTATTTATTTTATTTTACTTATAAAACAGTAATCTACGGTCATGCATGTTTTGAGGTGCTACCTCGGTCAGCGTAGCTTGACTGTTTCTAGGAATCGAACCTTAGACTATATGTATTATATCCTGATGAATTAACTGTTACGCTACGAATCTCAGATCATTTTACGTGTTATTTTATATCGCTTTTAGAGATATGTAGTTATTTTATATTGATTTTATATCTCTATAAAGTAGCAGTTTTTTGCAACTCTGACATTGATAGTAAAAACCTAATTTTTCTATTGAAAAATTATTAAAACGAACTTTTTAATATACTCAGTTATGAATATACAAACGACTACATGAATGTTAATTAATTTCTATATTTATTTGAAAAATGAGTGTAAATTAATTACTTATTCATTTTTTATTGTTTCTTTGAGATGATTGGTGTCATTTCACTATTATGCTTAATTCTTTTTATGCATAGTTTCTACACTCTGTATAATTGTGTTGAATTTAAGATGATGTTCTAGTACGCAGATATATATATATATATATATATATATATATATATATATATATATATATATATATATATATATATATATAGTCGTGTGTGTGAAAGAATTTAAGAAAAGTAAAACAAGTGAGTCTCTTATCGATCAGGTAACGCGAGCGCCTTTCTTGTATATATATATATATATATATATATAATAGAAAGGCGTTATATATATATAGCGCCTTTCTATTATACATATATATATATAGCGCCTTTTAATATATATATATATAGCGCCTTTTAATATATATATAGCGCCTTTTAATATATATATATATACATACTAGAAAGGCGCTATATATATATATATATATATATATATATATATATATATATATATATATATATATATATATATAAAGTTTCAATAAAATCAACATGACTATCAGTAGAACAGCTTGTGATGATTAACACTTATTGACGTACGCTCGTCAGATAAAGTAACACATATTATTATGTGTCTATGTATGTAAGGAAAAGAACGTAAATGCAGTATACATATATATATATATATATATATATATATATATATATATATATATATATATATATATATATATGAAAGAATTTAAGAAAAGCAAAACACAACTGATTCTCTTATCTTTCAGAAGATAGCGATTTCATTTTTAGCACCTCCGTTAAGTCGTCATGCCTTTCATGTTCTTCAATCTTCTGCCAACCTGTGTTAAGTGTTCGTGGAGGAGAAAAGACATTTGCAGGAAGACAGTAGACAGCAACAAAGAAGAACAAAACAAAATTCCTCTCCCGAAAAAATAGCCATATCCTTACTTTAAAAGAAAAATCAAAACGTCGACTGTTTCGGAATTGGCAAAGAACGGTCTTCCATCGTCCTTGGCGAGCATTTACGCCTAAAAATAGCACGATCGCTCCTCGTACGGACACCATAATAGCTGCAGCTAGCGAGATGAGCACAAATTGGTTTCGAAATTCCTTTTTTATTCACTTATTCTTCTCTATTTTGTTTTGTTTTTTGTTTTTTTGTTATTTGGGTTTTTTTACCGTTTTAATAAAAAGTCGATTTCGTGAATATTAAGTCATGCGTCAAATAGGTTCAACTTATGGAGAATATCAACCACTCTGATTTCAATGAAGATGGATTTGGCCATTTTGGAACCGTGCTATTACGATAAATGTTCAACTGGTTAAAAGATTCCTTTATTCTCCTATTACAGTAGTGTTAAATAGTTGCATATGCATAAAAGCAATTCACTGTAAAACACTGAACAGATATCATACCAGGTCACCGTTTGCCTGCAAATTTATTACATTAATTTTTTCCTATTATTTCGTAGTAAAAAAAATAGTTAATTTTCTTTGAACAGGAAAATGACAGGATGTTCAAAGACGTTATTTTCATCTTAATAATTAGCAGAGGTGCATCGCCTTGCCCGGTTGTAAAATACGCTTAAATATGACATTTTAATTCATGCAGATTCCGTATTTATTATTATAGATCCAATTCTCCATCGAATATTCTATATTTTATTGTGCCCTATTATATAGTCGTGATTTCAAAAGTAAAAAAAAAAAAATATGATTGAGTGTCATTAGGTAAAATCGAAACTGAAACCAAAATTTACAACATTCGAGCAAGTAGCAATCAACGAAGCACGGACAATCCAGAGAGTTTCATAATCATTGAAATTAAAATGTGTAGTCTGTGGCATGAGGAAATGTAAAAAGTGAAATACACACAGACATATATGGATTATTTTGTTATATTTCTCTATTCAGTATATTAGTCATTCTATTAATTCGTCGTTTTCTGACACAGTTAAGAGAAAGAGAGAGAAAGGCAAAAGCGTAACATTTATATATTATTCCCTTTTGTTTGCGGACATATATACTCATATAGTGTTTTATAGCTGTGTGTCACTAAGTGTTAAATAATGAAACTACGGTGTTAATAACATAATGACCAATAATATGTGGAAGCCTATCTTATTATTTCAAGATGAGAACAATACTCCGAAGAATTTAAATAATACGAAGGTCCTGGATATGACCTTAAACTATATCCAGTGGTGAGGCCCCAGCTTGCGGCCTTTGGGGAGTGTGGAGCCACCCCTTAATTGCCATTGCTCCCAGGTCCACTCTGACCCGGAGTGGTAGTACCTGTTAGGGTCCCAAGTATGGCTTAAATAGAAACCGACTTGAAAACAGCAAATATATTCTATAAAAAATTTTCTTTAAAATCTTTGGATTTGGCATTAAATAACCTGAAAAGGGTTGATATGCCGTTAAACAAAAATAACCAAACAATCAAATAATACGAAGGCATATCCTCGTAAATATCTTTACTTCTAAACATTTTTGTCTACATATATACAGTTTATGCACATACACACACACAGAAATACAAACACACACACACACACACACATATATATATATATATATATATATATATATATATAGTGAATGAATGGCAAAAGTCTATAATCCAAAGTTCATGATGTTGACCATCTTATAATTTATTCCTTTAATTCAGTTGACCTGTACAATTCTTGATAGTATCTGTTTCGTAGCCCAAAATCAATCACTTAATTATTATATCAATTAGTGAATCTATTTTGCTCTGAACTCGTTAAAAGAAATAACAACATATATATATATATATATATATATATATATATATATATATATATATATATATATATATATAAATTCTAGGCGCTGTATGTGCTCTCCGCTTATTTCGGCGAAAGTGTATGTACAGTTGTCCTGTACATGATCTTCATTTTCCACTGGTATTTAACAATGTCGACTCAAGAGGGGGTGTGATTTGAGATTGCATACCTTCTGCCACAAAAATTTCACGCGCAGGCACCCCTTCGTGTGTATCCATAGTCTGTCAAAGAATGAAAGAGCCTCAAGAATGTTTAAATACCTACAGGCACTAGTGTTTCATCCTTTTGAGAATCATATAGACTCAACCCTGCCATGAAGCCATCTCTGATTCCATTAGCAATGGACAAACCACACGGCCAACGTTAACCGCGAGAGATTAAGTTGAAATTTAAACATTTATTTACGTTCGGCCATAGTGATCTAATGATTATAATATCTTGATCTGCGCATGCAAACTTTCAACTTTAACTTTCACCTTTCAACTTTAAAGTGCTCAACAATAAGAACCGAGTTATTAAAGGTGCTGACAAAATTATTGCTGATATATTTTAAATTATCTCTCTCTCTCTCTCTCTCTCTCTATATATATATATATATATATATATATATACAGAGAGAGAGAGAGAGAGAGAGAGAGAAAGACTAGAATTTGGATTTCGCTCTCTGTTTCTTGCTTCCCAGACTCTGTACTGACATGCGGATCTTCAAATGTAATGTGAACAAACGTTTCGCTACACAACTCCCCACAATAATCATAATCTTCTGTTATATATGACTCATAATAGTAGTCACAGTCGTTAAATAATAATGGTACGCATTGTTTGCGATGAAAAAGTGAAAAAAAATAATAACATAACAGATGGAAACTTGACGAAATCAAATCGGTTCACCTAGAAGATCGACAAAGTATATATAAAAGCAAATGCCAAACGTTTGCCTAAGGTATCAAAATAATCACTGGAAATGAAAACAATAAAAGATAAATGGGATCAAGAAGTGAGTGAAAGAAAGAGAGTAGGCAAACAAGCAAGAAGCCAGTCTCTTTTCTCTATGAACTCTACATGCTTATGCCTCGTAGGTATATCTTTCCTTTGAGCTAGAAATTTAAGTTCAACTTATATAATCGGATGATGAATGACCCTTCTAAATATGCAACCTAGCCCACTACACAATTCAGGTCATTACCTTTTCAACGAGCCTTCACTTGTTAAATTCTGATCAATAGTCGCTGAGTTTTGGAACTTAAATTGCCAAAAAAAGTTCGTACACGCACACACACACACACACACACACACACATATATATATATATATATATATATATATATATATATATATATATCCGCAGCTCAAAGAACACCGCAGCCCACAAGAGCCATGCTAGCCAACGAACCGGAAGTCTAAGACTCAAGTTTCGCCCTCATTTGGGCTCATCAGTCCGACATATCCGCACTCGGGATTTGAAACCCGAGCATGGTGTGTAAATAATTATATATAATCTCTCACATTCTTAATATATATATATATATATATATATATATATATATATATATATATATACCAGGCCACTAATATATGCTTGTGTGTGTGTTTGTGTGAGAGAGACAAACAGAGAGGGAGCTTTGGATCTAATCAAATTAGCAAATAATGGTTTCAATCTCTATTTTATTTGTTTAACATTTATAGTCACGAAGATATTACAAGCTAACTTCTCCGTTAAGTTAAAACTTCATCAGCTTTTATATATAAAAAAAAACGGACGAAAGCACGAAAGCTTTTTATTGCTCTAATGTCTGCGATCACGTGATTATTTATCATGTCAATAAACGCCATTTTAGTTCATCTGAAACCATAAATAAACGAATCAACAAAATGGTGAAACGTGTCATTCAATTTCGACATCAAAAATTTTGATCACACTCATATCACATGAATCCGAAGATTCTATCGTTGGCATTGGTTCCCCCAATATTTTTCCCGACAGAATTCTTTCTAGAAAGACATCAGATACGGGAGTGACCACAAAATATTACCAAAAATCTCAAGTGAAAGTGGTTTTTGTGGAATCAACTTAGTCCGAACTTGGGACTCCCAGGTTAATCTATCAACCACTGCACCATCGTAATAATTATAATTAGGACTATGACAAGAGAATATTCTTTTAATTATTTTGACTGTCTAGTATATATCAGTTAATATCGTATATGTTTTATATAGATTAATTGTATAGATTGATTAATTGTGTCTAACTGTGTCAGATATATACTCGAGAGTTTAAAACAATGATAAGAATATGCTGTTGTCATAGCCCTGATCATGATTTATACACACACGTACATACTTGAATGAGAGTTTAAATTACATTCTATGCACGATCCTCGAGGTTTCTCTGTTCAATACTTTGTTAGGGCGAACTGATGTGAGGATATTTCGCCCTACAAATAAACCCTAACCAAATATTCAAAGAAATCGGTAAATTATGCCCTCTGATAATAAGAATAGTAACAATAGCATTCTTAGAAACTCCGCGGAATAAGAACTTTGTAAATTGTTTTTTGGAGTATTCAGTCGAACAATAAATTTTGATTGTAAAGTTCAACTTACAGTTTTAATTTTCTTTCTCTTATAATAAGCTCTACTCTCTATTGTGTATTAAGCTTTTTTAATTCGGTTGGGATTACATTTTCTATATATAAATACTGTTATTTATAATAATTTGAAGTTTACCATTGCGTATAGCAGGTAAACACTACATCCCTTTCTTTTCATTAGTATACATATATATATATATATATATATATATATATATATATATATATATATATATATATATATATATATATATATAAATCCAGGTTAAGAATATTAAAAAATCAAAGCCAATGAATTTGATGAGTTTTATATAATAGTGATTAATAATTAGAAGAGACTTGCGTCGACTGATGAGGTTTTTCAGTTACTTATAGCAAATTGACCGAAATATTGTTATGATTGTGTAGCGACATTAAAAATGTTTATTTGAATATAAATGAAAATATATATATATGTATATATATATATAGAGAGAGAGAGACAGAGAGAGAGAGAGAGAGAGAGAGAGAGAATATTAGCCTCTTTACTATCGAATAATGAAAAGAAAAAAAAGAGGTAACAAAAATAGATCGCAATATCAAAATATTATCGGACAGCGACTTATTCCTCCCTTCCTAACTCATCCCCCAAAAAAGAAAGGGGGACAAGGTGAAAAAAAAGAAAAAAAAAGTGGGGATATGTTTTGTAAAGGGTTAACATGAGTGAAAAAAAAATCTACATATTCATCAAAAAAAAACTTATTTGCAAGCAATTGTTTCTGCATACATTATGTATCCAATATCATCGATATTTCATGAGGATGCTTTTCTCGGTGAATAAAAGTGAACTCATCACGTTGAAAATAAGAAACTGCAATCAGATATTAGATTGAAACTTTGTAAAAATAACAAACAAGATGAGAACAGCCGTCAGAATGATGTAACTTACAGTAATTATCGATCCTCATCTAAAACCATTGAGAAACATACAGCGAAAAATGAACATAGAATTTAACGGACAAAATGTTTAACGTATTGCAATTTATTCAACATTAAGGGATCAAAAATAATCCAAACACTCTTCAAGTTTGAACGGTTTTAGACAGTTCTACATGATAACTAATTAGGTTTTATTTTAGTCGAGGTAGAAGTAAAAAGTTGTTTTGTTTTTTTTGTTTTGTTTTTTTCGGTTGATGGAAATTGTTGTATTATTTGGAAACATATCATTTGAGCTTCAATCTATGTTCCCTTCTCGCCAATCTTTCACGGAAAACACTCGTCTGGCCGCAACCACTATCAATAATTTTCCACACTCTTTGTCTGTGCCTAGACTCCAGATTCCCTGTAGATTTCATCAACAAAGCTTCTTTCTTAGAATTGCACGCCCGTGGAACTCTCTTCCGATTCCCTGCTTACAAGCTGACTACAATCTGGTTGTCTTCAAGTCCAATGTAAACAAGTTCTTGATGAACCGTCCCCGTAAGTAATCCTATTTCCAAAATTCCCACTACTTATGTTTACTACGCTATAATCACATTGACTAATGTATACCCATTAACCCTTATCCTCGAGTGGCCTCCGTGCCTTGATAACTGGTGATTTCGCTTCTTTTTTTACTTAAGGCAATTCAGACACGTTTCTGAATTTTTAGATGTAGATTGATTATATGTATTATTTTGATATTTCAAACTACTGTTCTCATCACTTCACATCTCTTCCGACCTTCTTCAGGTGGACGTTTCTGTCGAAGTCGGGAATTTGGATGGATTTTTTTTAACGGAACCCTTTATTTACTTCATTCGGGTAGCATGGTCTCATTTAACCAGCCTTGCGGACCCGTGGCGCAATTGTTGGAGTACTTTGGGAAATCACTTATGAAAATTATATTCTCCTGAAGGTTGAAGGTTCAATTCTCAGTGTGAGCGACCGAAAAATACCATTGCGAATTACTTAGGAGCTATATCCAGTCATGGCTGACGGGATGAGAGCATGCTACCTCCGTGAAGTAAATAGAAGGTTCGTTACAGACTCCCGAATTCGACAGAAACATTCCTGGGATTGACAAGATACACCTGAAGAAGATCGGAGGTTATATCGATTGAAACTTTGTGAAAATGACACTCAAGATGAGAACAGTAGTTCGAAGGATTAAAAAAATATGGGGGCAATTCTTTACGTGGATTTTTATCGTTTCATTTTTTTAATTATTTTTTTTATTATTTTTTTTTTTTTTTTTTTTTTCATTTTTTTTTATTATTTTTTATTATTTTTTTATTATTTTTTTATTTTTATTATTATTTTTTTTATCATTTTTTTATTATTTTTTTAATTATTTTTTTTATTATTTTTTTTATTATTTTTTTTTTGTTTGTTTTTTTTGTATTTCTTGCTTGAGTAACAAATTTAACACTGATACAAAGGCATTTGGGCCGAGATCACAGTGTAGTATCTGTTCTTAAGATGCTGCACTTCAATTTCTTGTTCTGTGTCAGTGGATGAGAAGTCCTTCGTGACTGAGACAATTTTTCATTTTTGTTCCTTTTCTCCGCGTTAAAAAACGACCCTGGTGTCTAACTATGTCCCGTGGGGAAGCATTGTAAATAGGAACACTGATACAAAGGCATGTGGAAAAATTAGTTACATACAGAACTTGGCCTTCGGGCCAGGCCCTACCACTACCCCCCCCCCCTATATTTTTGTTTTATCACCCCCTGGTCAACCCCTACTCGAAGGTCGCCGCCTAATATATTCCCCTTTTTTGTTTTTAACAATCTATTTATTTTACTCCCTACACCCGATATGAATTCTTCCCAATCCCCATTAGGGATCTCCCCGCTTGTTTTCGATGCCCCGGAAAACAGTAGGCGATCTAATTACTTAGATTAGCTCAGGGAGGGACCTTACTAACAATGCACTAATTTTATTTTTTGTACATTTTTTCTAGATTTCCCACTCCCCAACACGAACTGTTTTTCTTCCACATTCAAGAACTTTTTATTTTCCAATGAATTGAACTTTTCACACACACACACACACACACACACACACACACACACACACACACATACAGAAATTGTATATATATCCTTTTTGAAAAAACACTGGGGTTTTCAATAGTTAGTTTAGAGTCCACAGAGTGAATGAGGTATTGTGGTAAATGTTGCCAGTCAAAAGTAAAATCGCCAAAGACTCCAATTTTTACTTTAGTTACAAAGACCCTGCAACACTCTCCTCCCCAGATCTTATAGGGCCTTGTGCCTAAATTTGTTTTGTCTTTTGGGGATTTTACTTTTTTAAATTTTTTAATTCTATATTGGATTTTTTTTTTATTGTAATTTTTTTCTTTAAACGAAATAAATTAAATATGAGGATCAAAGTGTAGTATCTGTTCTGATGCTTCGCTTAAGTAATTAGATCTTGGTCAATGTAAAGGAAACCCTTCATACTGAAACAATCACTTTTTAAGTCAATTAGGCCTCGGTCAATGTATGGGAAAACCTTCATACCGAGACAATTGCTAGTTATTTGTACACTGCCAGAGTGCCCTCTTTTTGGGAGATCTAGTTTCCCCCCCCCATACACACACACACACATTAAAAACGACCTTGTGTCTAATTTGCTTTCGTGGGGAAGAAAATAAAAAACAAAGTGTAGTATCTGTTCTGATGCCTCGCTTCACTTTTTTCACTTCACTATTTTAGTCTCGGTTAGTGGACTAACCAAATGCTCCTTTTGGGGGAGTTGATTTTCCCCAGCATAAAAAACCGACCTTGTGTCTAACTCTGCCCTCATGGGGAGGCAAGTAAACAAAAAAAATAGTGATATAACGATTCGAACATTTTTCACGATTCCAATATAATTACCGATTCTATTCTAAATTACCGATTTCGATATCAATTCAAAGTCCGATTCTTTTGAAAAATATTTAGCGAGTGTTATTGTTTTGTGTTTGTTTGTTTGTTTTGGTTGAGCCAGATTACCGTAAAATCCCATGTAATATCTGCATATATTTTTGCAAACGGAAAAAATACAGTTGTGGCAAGAATTTTTTGTTTTACTAGTAAAGTTAAAATGAATAAATATTTATCAGTTTAATGATAAAATGATACTACTAGCAAAGAAAAATTAAGTTTTAAACAAAAACAAACAAAATAAGAATAAAATTCACAAAATTATTTTATAACATCGGAAAATAAACTGATTTTTTCCCGATTCCGATACTGATTCTGATACTCCAAAAACATTCGATTTTTCCGATTATCGATTTCGATTAATCGTCCCAACACTAGTAAAAATACATGGGTGGAAGAGAAATGAGTTTAATGTAATTGTGTATGATTTCTGGCTATGCTTGGAGGGTCAAATGATGAGATGGAGCTGATATGGGGGGATTGTGATGGCGGTACTAAGATAGGGGTTGTTAGCTCTGTTTGGGTGGGGGTGAGGTGGGGGTAGATGTAGAGTGAGTAGAATCGATGGAGAGTCGTAAGCTTCGTATAAATGGGAAACGTCCAACTTTATTTGATCACGAGTTATTAATCACTTTAATCAAATATCTCTGGTAACTGTTTTTAGCCAACGAATCCCTTTACCCGCGACTCTTCTGGAATCCAGAGCGCTATTGACTGGGGACTAGGGTTAGGGTGTCATGAAGAAAGGGGAGGTAATAAATGTGGGAGAATGCAAAGTTGATAACTAAAAAAGTAGGGAAAATAAAAAGAAGAAGAAAACTAATCGATCTTAAAAATCCAATGAATAAATTGGAAGGCGAATGAAAAATAGGTGCCAATAGAAAATCATAAAAACAAAAGAAAGTAGAAGGAAAGAAAAGGAGGAAAAATAGAATATAAAAAAAAACGATGAAAAAAGTTCCAACGATAGAGGGCACAACTTTTTTATTTTTAGAAATAAGGTAACGAATAATGAAAAGAAAAGAAAGAAGTAACAAAAATAGATCGTAATATAAAAATATTATCGGACCGTGACTTATTCCTCTCTACCACCCCCTCCCCACCAAATAGAAAGGGGAAAAGGGGAAAAAAAATTTTTAAAAAACAAAAAAGATTATCTGGATGGTGTTTTAGCAAAAGAAAAGAAATAGAAAAACAGAAATAGAAAAATATATCCAAATGTACAATTGTTGAAAAGAGAAATAAATAAATTTAAAAAAAAACATCTGGGTAGCGTTTTTGTTTTTTTGATTTTTTTTTTTTTCAAAAAATAGAAAAAGAAAGAAAAAAGAAATAGAAAAAATATCCAAATGTGCAGCTGTTGAAAAGAGAAATAAATAATTAAAAAAAGATTATCGGAATGGCGGGTGAGAAAAAAGAGTGGAAACAAAAAAAAAACGGAGAAATTTATCCGGGTGGCTATTTGTTAAAAAATAGAAAGAATAAAAGAAAAAGAACATAAAAATAGAAAGAAAAAATTATCTGCATCAAAAGAGGAAAAGACAGAAAGGGCATATATAAAGAGATAATTAAATAAATAAATAAAACAAAAGCTGATAAACGGATTGTAAAAAAAAATATAAACCAGAAAAGTAAAAACAGAAAAGAAAAAAAAAGAAAATTCTACATTATATTTTTAGTGTATTTATCTATCCGTCCAGTAATACAATTATAAATTAAGTGTTATACTAAGACTAGCGAGGAGACCCGACATTGCTCGGGATTGTATGAGGATCAACGAATGTTTCTCCCGCCTTTATTTTATTGTCACCAAAATCGGTGAAATCATCCATTTTTCAATCAAATCGATTAATTGTCTGCTCCAGTTGGGGACCCACCGCGGAACACCGAGAGGAAACTTCACCTCTTTCTGATATAAAACCTATCTAAGAACACTGTCATGCACATAAAGTACCTTTGTGTGAAATTTTTAAAAATCTGCCCAGATGTTTAGGAGTCCATAGAAAACGAACTCGCACACACAAAGTTCCCTTTATATAATGATTGAGAGAGAGAGAGAGAGAGAGAGAGAGAGAGAGAGAGAGAGAGATACGGGGTTGTATTGATTTTAAGATCAGGTTTGTTGTCAGTATTTTGCTAAATAGTAATATTTTTAGTTAAAAGTTATTGATAAGAACTTGAGTGGAAAAAAGATAATCGTTTATGTTGTTGTTGTTGTTGTTGTTGTTGTTGTTGTTTTGTTGTTGTTGTTGTTGTTGTTTTGTTGTTGTTGTTGTTGTTGTTGTTGTTGTTGTTGTTGTTTTGTTTTGTTTTGTTTTGTTTTGTTTTGTTTTGTTTTGTTGTTTTGTTTTGTTTTGTTTTTCAAACTGATAAGGAAAATGGTTCCCGGAAGTGCACAAACAAAAGAATTTATTGATCATCGCGTCGAACAGATTTTTACCGAACTTCCACTTCCACGTAAATTCAGCAAGGAAGATGAGAATTCGTTAACGACACAAACTAACGAACTGGGCGTGCGGAATTCGAATCCAGTCACTGCTATAGCATTACTTTTTCTTAGGAATGTTGGCAACCTTCCCATGACCCCTCTCCTACGTATTTTAATATATAAATAACCGTCTGTAAATTATGATGACCCTTCCAAAAGCAAAACCTGTTATTTTTTAAACAAAAAAATCTAGACCATTGAAGAACTATGAAGGCAGGAATGGTACCATTTAAACTAGCGACCTTTTGTGCCTCAGAATTTGTTTTCTACATAATAACCACTATTCTCGGTGCACTTTGATGCCTCGGTCGTAAAAGTCCTGAGAGCGTTTTGTCACTCACATCTCCGCCACAACTCTGAAATCGACGAACCCATCTGCAAACTGTACTGACATCAAATCCATCTGTTTCGTAAACGTTCAACAAGAGCCAGTGAATGTTGATCGGTTCAATTTTTTCTACAAGGAGGAATCCAGTGACCTATTTCTGCTTCTGACGTACGTGCATGACAGGTGTTGTTTTGCAAAATGGTAGGGCTTTATAATTTTATATTATCCATAAGTTTCATACATAAATAAAAGTGTGTCTAGTTATGACAGGAAAATATCTTAAAAATATGTCACAGTTTATGAATTTTCGAATGAGACACAAGTTGAATAAATAACGACAGTGATTGCAACTCAACGGGTCACTGGTATAAGATGGGGAACACTATGGGAGTACTAACACTGATCAGTAGTATGAACTGTATTGAATGTAGACCCAGTCTTGTAATAGAAAAATGGTTAAAAATGGATTCCAAAAGATATAACTATTGCAGCGAAAAGAAAATTATACAATTGCGATTATTAAATCTAGTTGGCTCAAGCAAAAATTGGCAGTATTAATCCACTAAAAGAAAACTTTTAAATTGTAAAGAATTCCAGATAAGAAATAGTAGTATTAATTCAGTCATGATCAGCAGTAGCCAAGTCGTGTCAAAACTATGGCTGAGAAGTTCAAAAAGATTTGTATATTTTATACAGGGATTTTGGAATCTGATTAGTTTGTTTCTATCACCCTTGGCTATAAATAAAATCGTCCAAGTTTTTTTTTTTCTGGCAATACAGAGAATAGTATGCTAGCGGTCTTTT
>NC_136493.1:114823522-114833522 GCF_053919585.1 Euprymna scolopes | reverse complement strand
TATGATATTTTACTAATGTTATCAGTGTATCTGTCTATTTATTTGTCAGCAAATGTGTTTTTGTCAAACTCTTTAAAGAATGATTTTGCTTTGGGGTTTTTGTTTTGTTTTGTTTTGTTTTTTTTTTTTGTTTTTTTCAGAATTTTACCATAATTGCATTGCAGCCTCGTTTTTAGAGTTGTTACTTCTGATTAATAACAAAACAGGACGTTGTTGAACGAACGGAAGTGATTTACATATTTATTTCTGGTTGATTTCTATTTAAACATATTATTTCAACATCAAATAATCACGCTACGAGTTTAGCTTATCCGAAAAATAATACATCTCGGCATATTAAAAGTGTTAGTTTATCTTATCGTATGCGTTGATGTTTTGTATTCGCTTTTATTCATCTTATTATGAATGTATGAGAAATGTGTATTATATATCATTTTTATTGTTCTTTCTGATAAGTATCCGCTTGGTTCTAACATATTTAATATAGGCTTTTGGTAAGAGAGTGTGAAAAAATCACCCGACTCATTATTACAAATAATATGCCTCGTTTCAGACAATACATGAAGCCACTGAATATAACAAATTAAAAAAAGCACCACTTTAAAGTCAAAAACTAACCAAAGATTACTGTTAGATGGATAGATCCCGATCCAGTAAATAGAAACTATTCACTATTTGTAAGAAACATCGCTCATGGAATGTGAGGACTAAAGGCAAAATAAGGAAAATTAGAGTTACAAGGTTGTCCAAAGTAAATGCAAACCAACTTTTTACTCTATTTAAATGCGTAGTGGATTCTTCTATGTTCCAAATGTCAAGATTTTGACCATCTTACCGTTTATTCCTTTAAATTTATAAATTAATTTATTAGTGAAATAAATAAATTTATAACTTGCTGGATTAGTATAAATAAAAGATAAAATCTAATTGAAAAAAATATTTTCCCGTATATATATATATATATATATATATATATATATATATATATATATATGAGCAAATAGTTAATAAAACATCTTAAAAACACTTTGAAAAAGAGATAAAAACATATTTAATCTGAAAAGGAAACACTTACTAAGTGGATAGTCCTTAATCCGCAGAGTTTCGAAGAAATACTTTCCTTCTTCTCAGAGGGTAGGAATTCGCAAAATGCAGGATCGGATTTTGCATACAAAAGTATTTGATGAAACTGTAAGTAAGTCAAAGACATTACTTGATAACAAAAAGTGAAGCAGAGGGAATATAGCGAAGAAAAAGGTGATTTCACGTGAATGGGAAATTATCCTATGACGGTAAAAACCAAAAATATAAATTAAGAAAGTTAATTAAATTTCTATTCGCACAAGTAAAATCCAAGGAAATTACGCAATTGGAAGATAGTCCAAAATAATCCAAAAGGCCGAAATCTGTGAAATAATTAACAAATATGTACAAGGAAAAGGGGAAAAAATTCAAATAATATTAATAAAAGAAAAATAAGATGTTCATTTCATACTGCTGCCGAGACGAAGTTTAATTAAGAAAAATCAGAGAAGAAGAGAAAAAAATCAGTGAAGAAAAAGGGAAAATAATTGAATGGTGAATTAGATATAAAATAGAAAAGCAAATGACCCAGAAAAAATGACGTTAAAAGGCGCGAAAAATATAGGATAAAAAAGAGGTCAACTGAAATGTACAGCTTATTACTTAAGAACATGTCAGGAAGAGTTATTAAAAGACACTAAATGGAAAAAAATTAATTAATAAATAAATAAATAAAAATAAATTAAAATATATATATATAAAATATTTTTTAAAAATAAATAATAAGAAATGAAATATAAAATAAAAAAATAACATGTTTAAGGGGAGAGGATGGCCGGTATCTGCAAATTTCGGATAAAGCAAGTAAGTATGTAAGTAAATGCATATAGTAAAATATAAGTAAATATACATACAGGATATGAATGTGTAGGTAGATTGATATATTAGATAGATAGGAATATTTAAAGACTAAAACGGAAATTGCAGATAAAAACCGGCCAAGCAAAGAAGAAATAAAGAATTAAAATAAAGGATTATTAAGTTATAAAGTAATAAGAAATTATGTCGAAAAAACGATAACGTTAAAGAAAAATATATACATATATCTGAAAGGTTAAAGTAATAACTATGTAATTTCAAAATTACCATAATTAAATTTGGACTTATGTTTACAGAAAGAGATCAGTTCATTTTTAGAATTTATTATATTGTTACTTTGAGGGGAAGTAATTATAGTTATAGCTTCGGTTGTGCAGAGGTGACATGACTTAGAGCCTGGAGTATAACACTTAATTTTTTTATGATAGTCCATTTGATTTAGAATGAGGTATTATTAGAGTTAAGTTTTTTAATTAAAGTGGTTAGAGAAGTTCCTTGGTTATTATTAGAATTATGGTTTTAAAAGAAGAAATTCTTTTCTTAATTAATGTTGAAATAGCGCCGATATATGTATGACTTTATTTAAAGCTTGAGGTCTGAAATTAATATTAATTTGCTGATTTGTATTGGTTAAATAGTTTCAATTTTGTTCCTTGTGTTCAACAAAGGGTGGGACAATGATTGTACGAGGACTATTTTGGAGGGGATAATGACTGTTGTTAGTGTTAGGATGGCTGTTAGGAGAAATATTATTATTCTCATTAATATTAGTAGTAGTAGTCGTAGTAGCATCATTATTATTATTGCTAGTTGTATGATTGTAGATGGAAGGGCTGCTCGAATAGTATATTAGATTAGTAACTATATCAGATGGATGATGGGAGGAAGGATACCTTGAAGACGAAATATTAGTGTCTGTTATGGGAGGATTGCGTGGGAGCTCAGTAATTGTGCATGAATATATAACATCTTTACGGATGCAATCATTATTGAGTGGACAAAGATGTTTGTTATTAAAGTTACCGTTAGTTTTGGGGTTTAATTAGGAAAGGGGTTTTGTTGGGCTGATTTAATTTTATTGTTATTAGTTGTTAAGATTCTTTGTGCTAAATTAGGCATTGTTGAATAAGAAATCCTGATTGAGTTTTTATTGAAAATAGAACTATATCTGTGTGGGTATTTGAAAGAGTTTTGTACAATGTTAAAGAATTCCTTAGGTATATTAGTTTTGATATTTACGCCAAATGGAGGACTAAACCAAATATTTTTGTTTCTCCTGCTGCGACTGGGTGGGTTAGAGGTATTATGATTGGTATTTTGGTTTGGATTATATAAGTAGACTGGTTCATTGTTATTGATAGCGGCAGATCTTGTTATTTGAACTGATTTCTTACAAGTCATATTGTGTGTGATTACAGATTTAAGGCGGCCAGAAGGAGGAGCATAATGGTCGTATTTAATCTTTTCCTTGTGTCCTGAGTTCCTTAAGGCATTATTGAAGAAAATAGCATTTTGATTAAAAGTTTTTTATCAGAAGAAAGAGCAGAAATTCTTCTAGAGATGGATGGTACTATACATTTTATAATTGAGTTGGGGTGGTTAGAAGATTTATGGACGTATAAAAGCGTAAGGTTGGGTTTATGATAGGGCTATGAGTTTTGGTGTTAAGATTAAGTGTAACATCTAGAAAATTTGGAGTTTTTTTGTTTGGTTCGATAATTATAAAAAGGCCAAAGTTATTAAAGAAGTTATGTAATTTTTGTAATTGCTTTGTTGTACTCTCTTGGCCTGGCTGTTGTAGTAAAAAGGGTATCATCTCTATAAAGCCGCCATTGGATATGTTTAAAGTGGTATTTAAGTTCTTTCAGTGAGAAGAGTCCCACTAAATCGGTAACTTAAAAAAAGCACCCATCAAGATGTCAAAATTAGCAGGGGTGTCCTTTCTAGTCCAAAACTTATTGTTAAATTGTATAAGGAACTTTCTCGCTAAGAGAATTAATTTAATTTCTAAATTAGTTAAGTCAGAATTTCTTTTAGCAAAGATTAGAGCCTTATTTAAAAGGATCGGAGAAATTGATTGATAATAATTTTGGATCTCAAAGGTTATGAAGTTAAGGAGGTGTTTATTTTTAAGGGAGACAAACCAATTAATTACGGAATCTGAATTTAGCCAAAGAGGGAAACTTACTTTTCATTTAATAGAAGGGATGATTCTATCTAAGATTTTTTTTCTTACAGCACCTAAATCAGTAAGATGGGCAGATCAATCTGATGGAGGGGTTGTCATAGAAATTAGGTTTATGATCCTTGAGGGTGAATCTAGGGGTACCCGGAGAAATTATTTCAGTGAAGTTATGAATATTCATAGAAGTCAGTAAATGTTTAACTTCAGAATTAATGGAATCTAGAGTCTTAGGATGGACTATTTTATAAGATTTATCAAGTTCTTTATACAAAAGTATTTTATATGTAGGATAGTCAAGTTTATAGAAATTTTTTGTCTTATCAGCAGGGACGAAAATATGTTTATTCTTTTTAACTTTTTCGGCAAAATTATTTATTTTTCGAGTAACCGGATTATAATGGTGTTTTTGTTTCTTAAATTTTTTTTTTCACTAAATTTAACATGGAATTCACAAACTCCTCAAGGTAGGGGTTGCATTTGGGGTGGGCAGTGGTTTTTAATCCGTAAAATTTGGCAGCAATTCTTTCGATTTTCTTTTGTTCTCTATGAGAGTTGATAGGGAGTTAATTTGTTAAGATTTCTTAGTGAGGTTGGTCTTTAGAGGAAATAGGCGCTTTAAGTTTATTGTTAATGCTTAAGTCATGGTGATAAGCCTCCCACCTTATATTTTTTAGGAAAGCGAGAACAAATTTGTGGATATATTCTTATTGAGTAGGAATAGGGATATTTTTGGCAGACAGAGGAATGTGTTCCTTCTCAAACATATCTGGGGAGAATAAAAAGCTCAACAAAGTGGGGGCTTATAATAAGATAAAAATTACAATTAAATTTACCAAAATGATCCAAGATGGTAATACTAAAGTATATTATAAATATTAAAGAATTTATATTTATAAAGTAATCTCAACCAGACGTAAAAGTTCGATAAAACCAAATAGAAGATAGAGCTTTATAATAAGAGCAAATAGTTAATAAAACATGTTAAAAAAAATTTTGAAAAAGAGATAAAAACATATTTGATCTGAAAAGGAAACACTTAATAAGTGGATAGTCTTTAATCCGCGGAGTTTCGAAGAAATACTTTCCTTCTTATTAGAAGGTAGGAATTAGCAAAATGCGGGATCAGATTTTTATCTTATATATATATATATATATATATATATATATATATATATATATATATATATATATATATATATATATAATGATTACTTTATTTAATCACATCTATTAATATACAAAGATATAATTGATGCGTAAATTTTTCAGTATTTACTTCATCAGTGCTCAATACATAGATAGAGCTAGGTATTAAGTTATGAAAATATATATGGCATAAGCCTGACGAATTCTCACGAGAATGAAACGCGGAATATTCTGTGTAGCTTAATTGCCATATATATTTTCATAACTTGCTACTATATATATATCAACGCTCTTGTATCGGAGGGAAAGAGGACAATTCTCATTTTTCTTCCACTTTTTTTCAATGCAGGCGAACCAGATGTGATCACTTGGTCGTTCGTTATTTCACTAGTGTATTCTCTAGCTTGTATGTTCGTATCTTGCTATATAGATTGTATTGCTTTGTTTAATTTTTTACAATTGCACTGGTGTAGCACTCGGCTTCTGAGTGTATACATCCTTCTCGATGAATACAGTAAATAAATTAATGTAATGAGAAAATTTCATCTACTTATTTACGAAAATGTCGAAAAATGTATTTATTGAAAATAACAGAAATCATGTCAAAAGGATTAGATAAGAATAAAATTGATTTCCGTATTTTTTGTTGTTTTTGCAGTGTTCTGACTACAGTTCTCATCTTGTGTGTTATTCTCATAATCGATCGATGCAATCTCCGACCTTCTTCAATATTTTTATTCTTTTTTTTTCCACATAGAATTTTTGTTAAAATTCAAAATATATGATCTTTTTTATGAAAGGGAAAGCGTTTCATTTCATTTCCATTTTCATTTTTATTCGGATTCGTTACTATTTCATATAATGTTGTTGAAGTTTTAGATGAAGAAATTATTCGGCACAATCAGGTTAATTCATATTAACAATCATGAACTAAAAATATTTAATCAAGATAGTCTTTCGACACTATTTCAGCTTTTTTCTTTTATGAATCCTTCATGTAACGTAGTCGCTACATTTCACACTCGGGACCCACACCTTGTATGCAGGCAGTCGCAAATAAACCAAGACAAGGAATAACTCGCCGCATTCTTTTCCGTTAAAACAACAGACGATTAATTAGGGGTATTCTCCAGAATAGCGCCTTGTCTATTGTTCAAATACGTCACTCTTGGTCCATGTGTGTAGAACGTCTATCTGTTTTCTATCTAACGTGATCTTCGGTCTGCGCACAATTTCTTCTTTTTATAATCTGTTTCCTTCTTTCTTGCTGTGCGTCACCTCGCACACAGCTCGGTCATTTGCATACAGTTGCCATAGCGCGTTCACGCTCTGTTGCGTTCGTATCAGTTCGGTGAAACGAGACTGACTCTCGAAGTGCAACTACACTATAATAGCGAAATTCGAAATGTTTAATATTGAATTTCAAGGCAAGCCAGCGGTCCCTTTTTAATTGTCGTATTACAGCAATGAATATATCAAAAAATTACGAAAAAAAATGATAAGGTAAAAAATAATTATCAAAGAAAGCATCAACGAAAATTAGCGAAAATAAAATGTTTGGCTAAATAACACCGGAGAATTCCAAGGGGACGGGGGATAGCGTGTAACTATTGCCAAATTTTTTAATAAATTGTGCGTTAACAATCATAAATATGAAACTACTTGTCTTGTTTTTCGCATAACGGAGTTATTTCCCTTGTTACTATGTCACGTGTCCCGAAATAATATGGCGTGGGTTTTTTTTTTACGATAAATGTCGAAAACTCGTGTTTTTAATAATTTGGTTATATTTAAGTATTCCTGGCATCCCAATTATCTAGATATCACTGCATATAGTTGAAATTGACACAAAACGTTAGTAGATACCAATTTTGTTTTGCTTTTGTTTGTTTTGTTTTTTGTTTTTGTTTTTTGTTTGTTTGTTTTTTAATTATTTGTTTTCCGAATTTTGCTTTCTTATATTCGGTGGACATTCTTAACCGTTGGCTCGTAAGAAAATCTAACTCACGCCTAAAATTTCCCAACCTGACCCTTTTCCTACCAGCCTATATGTGCTGAATCCGAATTTATACGAAGATAGACATTACTTGACACTTTTTTGTTGTTGTTTAAAATATCATGCATTTTACATTCTAACGACTATGGTGCTTTGGGGGGGGGGGGGGGAATGAACAAAAATATAATTTTTACCATTCACTAATAAGTGTCATTGTCACGCCCGGAGCTTACATGTGCTGAAATGTTATGAAAATAATACCCAAGATGAGAACAATTCAAATAATACGTATCAGCGATCCTCATTAAAAAAATGCCGAAACATTATAAGAGAAATCTGTTATCGAGCAAAACCGGGTACTCCTACTCTCTCATTATATCTCAGTCCGAATCTCTTATAAGCTGTTCAGACTCTCCGTTGTCATTCATTCACTTTGACACGATCTTCTCTTCAGCCAATCGTCAAAAAAATGATGAAATGTTGATTCTTTTCGCGAAGATCAAAAACGTTGCTTTCTACATCAAAGAGAGTCTATCAATTTCCTTCTAGGCTTTATTATTTTTTTTCTTTTAATTTCCTCTAGAATTATGGTCGCAGAACTTAGATGTTTAATGCAATGAAACAGACTACACGATTATTGCTAGTAAGTTATGAGGTGTGCTAAAAATCTATCTATATTGGAACCAATTTTACCAAGACAGCAATGAACAGAGAAATAATAGATTTTCAGATACAACGTGTGACAAAAAAAGTCTATATATTGATCAATACTATTTTAAAAAGTCAATAAAAAACATAAAGTGATTATACTTATACACACACGCACACACACACATATGCATATATATATTTATATATATATATATATATATATATATATATATATATATATATATATATACTAGTAGAAAAATGGTTTTCCGATCGCATATTTTTGTGATACTAACTTTTTTACTCTTATTAGCCCCAAACAAGGCATATTGATACTTGAACGTAAAGGGCTAACATTTGCAGTCATGTCTACAAGGTACTATGAGAGGAGATGGGCGAGATGTTTGTTCACATTACATTTACACTTCAGCATGTTAGTACTGTCAGTGAAACAGAACATTCAAAGTCCAATGGAAGAAACTATTGGAGTAGAGGGCGTTTCGATATCTATAGACTTCTAAAGTGACGGAGTGGGATTTTGCTGCTAGACGGGTTTGTCGGGGGTATGTACGTCGATAGGGTGTAAGTGCAATGCGTTAGTCAGGGCACATTTCATTAAAGTGCATGTAAAATCTGAATACATGAATAAAAGAACTGAAATGGATTGATTTAACTGAATTAAATAAAACAATTTACATGAAAAAAAAAAAGAAAATCAGCAAAATATATTTTATGGTTTTTCACTTATAAAATCCATCAAGTCAATGCGTTATAAGACAAAATTATAATAGATTGAAAGAAGTTGATACCTAAAACTTTGCTAGCATGACGAAAACTATGTGAAAATACACGGTGCACATAAAGTCTGGATACATGGTTAAAATTACATACTTTTAAAAGAAATCACTTGTGATTTTTTTTTTAGATGAAAATTGATAATCTAAATATTAATTTACTTGTCCGACGTCCGGTGTCACAAAATAAAACATCATCATTGCAAGGATTAATTAATGAGAAACAAATTAACCTTTATAACCGCTCTTTATCAATTAAAAATAATTAAAACCACTTCCTTTCTAAAAATTTTCGAAACAAAAAAATATGTCCATCCTAATACGGTTTCAGATTGGCTATTTTATTTTATAATTTAAAAACGCCATGTTGAGAGGAGCCAGTAACTTTTATTTATTTTTTTTTACACAGTGATCGCCACTTATCAAGGCCCGGAAGCCACTCAGGGATAAGGGTTATTGCAAGTACATTACGTCAGTGTGGAGATTTGATGAAGTGTTTACTTAAGGGGGTGGTTCATTAGGAATTTGTTAACGTTGGACTTGAACACATCCAAGTTGTAAACCGGTGGGAAGCAGGCAGACGGAACAGAGTTCCACAGGCGTGCAGTTCTAAGAAAGAAGCTTTGTTCATGGAATCCGCGTTTTGATTGAGGCACAGATATAGAGTGGGGGAAATTTTTCACAGTGGATTCAGCTAGACGGGTGTTTTTCGTGAAAGATTGGCGAGGGGGGGCAGAGATTGGAGTTAAGACGAGCACCTGCCATGGAAATAACGATAAAACAAGGATAGGCTCGCAACGTCTCTTCTGTGGGAGAGAGGTTGCAGGGTAGAGAAAAGGGCATCCCCCACTAAGCCACGAAGTCTATTTTGTACTCTGTCAAGGCAGGATAGGCTGTTTTTAGCAGCTCCTGCCAAGATATGGCAGCAGTATTCCATCCTTGGACGTATTATTATAGTTTCTTTTTAAAATTTAAGAAAAAATGTGAAAGTGAATTGATATCTGTTCCTTTATAATTTATATTAAAAGATAATTCAGAAGAAAAAAACAATGTATTGTGTGTTGAATGGTTATTTATCAAACTATTTTTAATCAATTCTTTCTGGCTTTAAAAGGTTAAAAAAGCAATAAATAATTTTTTGAATTCGTCGTTGTATGTTATTTTTATTATTATTTATTATGTGTTTTAAAAATGGTCAACTGCCGTAGAATTTCCCACGGGTTTTGCTAGTATGTATTATTTGAATTGTTCCGGCAACTCTTCTCTTCTTCGTTGTAGTATAATTAAATTATCTTTATAATTTGTGTGAATTTACTTCCAACTAGA
>NC_136493.1:114808522-114818522 GCF_053919585.1 Euprymna scolopes | reverse complement strand
CGTTTCGACCGATGTATACTCCAACTTTGTTAAGGTGTCTTTTTTGCAAACGTGTGAATCTATATCGTATTTCGAATGACATACTTTATTTACTCTCTCTCTTTCTCACACTTTCTCTCTCTCCACACACACACACACACACACACACATATATATATATATATATATATATATATATATATATATATATATATATATATATATATATATATATATATATATAGTGTATTAAGGCAGTATGTTTTCATTCAGACAAGTATTGCCAAACAGCACGGGGTGTTTTTGCTAATTGAGCCTCTTTTTTTTTCAATTTTTCGAATTGTCGTTCTTATTTCTCGGTCGAATCTGTGCAAGAAAGCTTCATAGTCGTCTTCGTCCATCTGTTTTTTTTTCTTGTGGTTGTTTTTTGCAAGTACTTTCGACTGAATTACATCAGTCGACTTTAGGTAGTTTTTGATTACCGTTTCGTTTAAAATCTGGATGGTTTTATATGCTTCAGTATAAATTACATTAAAATTTCTTGCACTAGTGAAGCGTCTCGTCTGTTAAAAAAAAATGCGTTTATTAACGTGTTAAGAACGTGGCTACCCATGTGGATGAAATATAATAATCAGTTCTAACTGACAATTTTATGAAGGTTAAAGATTCAATTCTCAGTGCAGGAGATACTAAGAATATAATTAAAAATTACATAACTGGCGGAACGAAAGAAAGCTACCTCTGTTTGTTTAAGCTGGGGATGGAGCATTCAACTGGATGCCAAACATTCACCCACTATCTTGTATATTCCAACCGAAAGATCTCTCTTAAGACTCTGACCATCCCTTTCAGTGCAATTTTGAAATCCTTTTTCATGAGTCCAGTTGCTCATATAATTACTAAGATTCCAGTTTCTTTTCGCGCCATACATAAGACCTTAATATTTTGTTATCTTCTCCATCTCAGCTCTGTTTAATCCAGCATCATCGTGGACACTAACTTCTTCTAAGGTTGCTTCTTTCTCCTTCTTATCTCATATCACTATATCATGTTTAACAGCTCCGTTTTCGATGTACATAGCTGTAGAAATTGCATAGTCATAGTGGATGGTGTATGACTTATTTCCAACTGTTTTTGCTGGTAAACATATTCGCAGGACTTGCTGTTGCATTCGATATTTAAATTTTACAGATGGTTCAGCGGAGATATTTGTACACTCCATTGTGTCGCATTGTATAGTAGCCGTCCTCTAGTAAAACCTTACGACTGGATATCAAGGGGTCTTATATTCTCTAATTCCGTGTGGCAAAAACTACATTTATCATTGCTGGTTATCGATCCTTGATTTTGAGCCATTGCAATCCTCCCCTGATCATGGTAGAGCAAGCCTCTTTTTAGCCAGTATATAAAGTCTTCTTCATCTATATAGTCCTGGTTTAGTTCACCCAGAAAATACTTGGCACGTTGTTTGTTGGCCCATCTTCCAGATTTTTACAATGAAAGTTTTTGGTGTATTTGTTTGGCGACTCTTCTGGACTATTTCTGTAGAAGACTTGTTTTTTGATTCTGTCTGATTTGTAAGACAGTCTTGTCCAAATTGTTTGGAGGTTGTTCTGCTGACTCTTGTTTCATGATGTGCTGGTGTACGATTTTAAGGTTTGGATTTTGGGAGTTCATCATATATTGTCCGGTGCTCAGGTAAGTGGCATGAAGCTGATGGTCAATCTCTGAGAGATTATCTCCTGCTCACATGGGCAGATATAGCATTGGTAGACCTTGTTTTCTGTGTGTTATTGTACCTATTTACTATGCCTCCCCACGGGACAGAGTTAGACACCAGGGTCGTTTTTTAACGTGGAGAAAAGGTACAAAAATAAAAATTGTCTCAGTCGTGAAGGATTTCTCCTCCACCGAAAGAGAACAAGAAATAGAAGTGCAGCATCTGAAGAACAGATACTACACTTTGATCTTTCCTCGTTTTAGTGTCTAATCTGTTTATGCTTTTTTGTAGCCAATTAACAATGCTAAAGTTGTATGTTATCACAAGTATGACTAGTTAGTTAATGGCAGTTATTTTGTTACACCAGTGTGTTTGTATGTATATACACATGTATATCAATGCGTTTCTATACCGACATCAATATAAAGCGTATTGGGAAAGTTGCAATGTACTATATGACAATATAAAATTTACAATAAGTGCCTAAATTGATAAGATCTTCTTTCAAACGATTTCTTATTTAAGAAACGCATGATCTTTCCATATTTTCGAGACTAGAGTGATTCACTCATATGGTCTTAACTTCTGATATTTTCTTGTGTTTCTTGGTTTGTTACCGTATACCACTTATTTAAAAATATTAAGACAAAGATCCAACGGGCAAAAACCCGAGAAGTCAGCCATCTTTCTTTGTGTATTAAAAAGTAATCTAATTTTAACCTGAGTCTACTTAGATATGTTTGCTTATATTTTTGCTTTTATTTCTTTAGTTTTTGTTTTATTAATCATCATCATCATCATCATCATCATCATCATCACTGATATTATCATCATCATCACCATCACCATCACTATTATTATTATTATTATTATTATTATTATTATTATTATTATTATTATTATTATTATTATTACTAGGAGTTCTCACACAGGTTATCATCAGAGATTGCTTACTGACAACAGCCGATGGTATTATCTGGAGTCTGGATAATACGAAACCTCCCCAGATTACCAGGACTATTTAGCTCTTTCGATCACCTTTGTAAATAAATTTGCGTTATCGCAACAGTCGTCTGCCATTGATTTCTCACTGGCAATGACCATTTGTGTGGCAATAAGCCTCCCCAAGTCCCAACCTGTCCGTACTTATCAGGTGGAGGTATGGTTCACTCCTCGGTTTTTCTATCCTCCTTGACCTTTTCCCCCTATATGCTGGCACTACAATTTATTATTATTATTATTATTATTATTATTATTATTATTATTATAATATATGTATATTTATCAAATCTAGATATTTTTATTCAATCGGTGATTGACGTCCAATCCATTTCCCTGAAAACATTATCCAAATAAACGCATACATTATTCGGAAAAAACTTTGATAGAGTTGCAATTACATATCTCAAAGAATTGCTAATGGCATGTCATGTAGGTAAGATTATAAATAAGATTATAAATAAGATTATAAATAAGATTATAAATGGTATTTGTCTTTCGCATCAGCCTATATGCACGCAGTTGTATGCGTCGATTTGGTTGGGAATGTGTGCTTGCTTCCTGCTTGAGTTTGTCTAGCTACTGACGTCATCAATATATAGCAATAAGTTTTATTTTTCTTTTGCACATCAGAAGATATGACACAAGGTCAAAAGGTGAATAGAGAAGCTAGCGCCCCAGTGGAAGAACCGGTCTGGCCTTTGAAAATAGCCTGGACAGCCCCGTCTACATTCGCCGGTATGGACGTCTTCGGCAATTAGCAATAAACCAACCCATTCTTAAAGAGGAAATGCAAAACCTTGGAGCGTACACCTTATAGGACTACTATAGATATTTATCAGAGTCACACGGATAAATGCCACCGAAATTGCCAGTCTGTGTCGAACTAGTTGTCGAAAATATATTCTCGAATTGTACATTACGGCCGAAGAAACATCAGACAACTTTTTCATTAGAATCATGTTTCAGCTCAAAGACAACGTGGTGTAGGTGGGGACACAACACCTTGCGACTATTAGGCATTTGTGTTACAATTATCTGCTTCACAGAATTTCACTCAGTAGGTAAAGTGCCACTTTAAGACTCGAGATATATTTTTTAAATTCGACTACACATCCATTTATAATATAAAATGCGCTTTCTATGTTTGTATGTTTATTCGTACCTTTAATGTTTTTTCAAGGGAGATAATTACATGAAAACTTCCGGTGTCAAAGTGCTCTGATGTTGTAGAAAACTTTGATCTTATTCTAAAGGCCAAGGAGCCATATAAATAATGTTTTTGAGTCCAGACATTTTTTAATGAATAAAGAACAATCTATAAATATATACAGTGCGTTAATTTATAATTAATTAATTAATAATTAATTTGGTATAATTATCAATCATATTATGGGGGGTCTATGTTTGCACTTGACATTTCTAAAAAGGAAGTAGGTTTTAATTTTAATTTCTTTTTATGAATTATATTTTGATTTATTCATACGAATAATATTGTTTGGTTTGCTTTCGCGCTTAGCATTTATAAAATTGAAATATTTTTTACTATACTTGCATATTTCGTATTTATTATTACGGAGCCAATTCTTTATCGTTTTATTTGTTTATATTCGTAATATTTTAATTTAATCATGCCAATAATATAGAGAGGTCTGCATTCGCCTCGGTCCAGAGGGTCTAGTCTCTATGGTAGAATTTGTCCGTGAATTTGTCTGTATGAAAGTAGTGGCACCCATGGAAATTCTACAGTGCATTCTATATCAGTCTGTAACATTTTTTGCTTATAGATATATTCCTTTACAAAACGCCTTAGTACTTTTAAGAAAAATCGTCCGTAAAAATAATTGCCAGCTAAATATTTTTTCATTTTTTATTCATTTATGATTGAAGCAATAAATTATTTCTAAAACGATAAATACCGTGCTTGAAACCGGGGCCTTAAGATCTTTAATCTGACCGTCTTCCAAACGAGTAATTCTACTATCTTAAGAGCATGTGGAGAAATTCGTCATTATTTATTCTAGTTAAATAATAGTCAAACGTTGCTTTTCTTTTCATATAAATAATCACTGGGGCTATGACAAGAGAGTATTCTTTTCATTGTTTTGACTCTCGAGAATATATCCGACACAGATACAGTTTATAAATCGAGAACCACATCACTCTATCTAAAAACATATAAGATATTAACTGATATATAATCGAGAGTCAAAATAATGAAAAAAATATTCTCTTGTCATAGTCCTAATAATCACTAGAAAATGTCCATTGGACAAATGTTCCTAGGTGGATGCATATTTTGAAAGAAATTAAATTGAAATAACCGTTGTTCTTAATGGCATCGACTAATGTTCTATAAAAAGAACTGACTGATCAAAATCAAACTTTCATTTGTAAGAAGATTTACATTAATCATAAATTCTGAGAAACAAACTCGCTTTATTTGACAATATATACGATTCGTACAAGGCTAATTTCCACCCCAGACTTGATATCAAAGATTTACATCAGATCTTTTGTTAAGATCGTTTATAAATAATTGGATCATTCTACCACTCCAGAAAGTACCTTGCTCCTCGCACAATTCTTCTACTTGTAAAAGAGCCAGATTCTGTAAAGGCTTTATCATCAGTTGACGTCAGCTTATCCTGATCTGCTCCGAGTCACAACTTATGGTCCACTGTGCCAAATTGTCTTTAATTGGAAACTATCCTCAACAGTCGCCAAATTAAGACTGTCCATAAACTTTCCATAACTACCGTAAACTGTCGCAAAATTCACTAACACTCCGAAAACTGTCCGTAAACTAACTCTAAATGTCTCAACTTGTATGTTTAATCATTTGTCTAGGTTATCTGACTCACTTTGATTAACAATCCCATTTTAGCTTTCTTTTGTGTGCCTTGGTGAAAAATACTTCCTATCTATTGTTTTTTTTCTACTAAGCTCACTTCCTATACTCTTTGTCTGATGATTTACATATTTTCTTTTTCTTTTTTTTTACTTGTTATATTTTTTGTTCCTTTTTCTCTTCCTGGCGCTTAGAATAGGACCTTTTATTGTATCAGAAAATGATATCATATAACTATTCAATTTGAGTTACCGTTGACCGAATATATGAAGCGAAATTGAAATCGAATGGATAGTCAATATTTCCAATCATCTAAAAGAGAAAAAATCGATACATCTTTTCATATTTTAGCCATTAGACAAATGACCACGGTATTTCAAACGAATATTTTGAAGTTTTGTTTTTGTTTTTGCTTTTTTAATTTTAAACAGTTTATCATTTTTGTTTTGTTTGTTTTGTTTTTTTTGTTTGTTTGTTTGTTTTTTCTTGCGTAAAAGCAATTAATTTACTTTCCGAGTTTGTTTCTAATTCCGTTATTTTTATGTCTGTAATTTTAATTACATTCAATCATTTTAGAAAGCTTGACCTCTTCATCTGTACTTAAATGAAAACAAGTTGTTTGATGTGAGTCGTATCACATTACAAATTGAAATACGTTTAAATCCTGCTTAAGTATCGTTTCCTCGTCTTCAAATTCTCTTCTTTTCCTCTTTCTCTTCTTCTATGCTGACTCATATCTCATCGCTTATCAAGGCCCGGTGGTCACTCGAGGATAAGGATTAAAAGGGATGTTGGTTGAACGATGGTCGTTGTCACTAGACGATTGGAAACAACGAACTGAATGAGTAGAAGATAAAAGAACGAAATTTTCCAATAGAAATAGGCCCGAGACGTATTTGTTTACATTAGACTTGAAAAATCGCTATGGTCGGTTTGCAAGCAGACCCATCGTATCTTTATCAACAAGTTAAATGTTTAAGGGAATAAACCTAGCCCATAATTGTTTCGTTTTGTTTTGAATGCAAAGGGAGGGAAATAAACGCTTTTTGTGGTAGTTGTAGCCAGAATATTTTTAAGGTAGGGACCAGGGATTAGAGCCAAGTCGCGCACCTACGATGAACATAACGATAGAGTAAAGAGAGACGAACAATATCTATTTTCAGTGAAAATCGCCGTAAGGACAAGAATAAATCGCTCTCCACTAGGTTATGAAGTGGATTTTGTCATCTGTCAAAATAAGAAAGTGCTTCTAGCGACACCTATAGGTGTCTATTTGCATCTCTATAACATCTTAAAACTCTTCCAAGCTCTTTGTGGTTATGTTGTGATTAAATTCGGACACGAGACTCATATTTAACCTTACGTATCCATCTGCCAGTAGCTCAAACAGTAACGACGCTGGAAAAATATATAACGACTAAGCGCTAAACGTTCTGGTTTCGACTCAAGCGAATGGTACAAAAGTCATTTATTTTTATAACTTTTAAAATCATTAATATAAATTAAATACTATAATCAATAAAGAATTCAATTGAGAAATCTGCATGAATAAAAATATAATATTTACGCGTATTTTACGACAGAGCAACGCCGGGCGGCTTGCTAGTATAAATATTAATACGGGTGCATACTAATATATATCGTATAAATAATTGAATTCAATCAAAAGTACCACGAACAAAAACAAAACAAATAACATCTACATAAAACTCGATACATCCAGCAGTCGCGCGAGATAGCACAGAGGTAGCGGTTTAGGCTTCTATTTCGAATCTCGTTGGATTCAGCCACTCTGATCAGTCGTAGATGACGAATCACAAGTCAGTGGATAATTATATTTTAGACAATATATATTAAGAGATATAATATATATATATATATATATATATATATATATATATATCTTCTCTTCTTCTCTATATAAATAAAATGAACTCATTTTTCCCGTCTGATTTTGACCTTAATAGGATTAAAAATCAAGATATTTCATGCAAATATCATATGCACAAACGGCAGAACAATATCTGAGGTGTGTTATAGGCTTATTATTTCTCAAATTCCTCGATAATCTAAGATTTCTATACTTTTTCTGCTGAGAAGTCACGGCCAAAATCGGTTAAGATCAATGGAGGTGGTAAAATATTTTCTCTCTTATAAATTCCTCCTCCCCCTGCCACCACTTAACACCGTTTGGGGATCGTTCACAAGGAACAGTTGAGAAGAGAACACCGGTTTGGCTTCGTAGTTCTTTCATGTAAAGTTATTTAAAATCACTAAACTAAGCTGCAGTGCTCTGTGGCGTAGTGGTTAGCGTGCTGGACAATTCATATTATATTTTCACGTTCGCGCCGACCTACCGTAGTCGTTTTTTTTTTTTTTCCTAAACAACTGGAATGGACTTTTCTTGGTGGCCGAACTATTAACGTTGCAGATGTTTTTTTTTTTTGTTTTTTGTTTTTTCACACTTTATTTTCCTACTTTTACTTATGACTCCGGGTTTGATCCTTCCTACTTACCTACCATAACATTTTTTTTAATTCCCCCCCCCGTCCCGGAAACAAACACTCGGGCAACGCCGGGTACCCCCGCTAGTATATATATATTACTATATTTATATATATCATATATATAATACTACATGTATATATACATTTATATATATATTACTACATTTATATATGTATATACATATTTAAATTTATATATATATATAAATATATTTATATTTATATATATATAAATATATATATATAAATGTAGTAATATATATAAATGTATATATATACATGTAGTAATATATATATAATATGTATATAAATGCATATATATATATACATATACATATATATATATATATATATATATATATATATATATATATATATATATATATATATATATATATATATATATATATATATATATATGCTTGATGTAATGGCGTTTTCGATAGGATTGAGTTGAGGTCTGGAGATTTGCAGTCCAATCACAACATGGAATATCATGCTCTTCCAGGACCCTCGACATTGCCAGCTGTGTGTATGGGAACATTATCCTGCATGAAGATGGGATTATCATCCAAATTCCGACCAAAGTAGGGTAGAAAATGCTCAGTCAACATGTTAATGTACTTGGTTGAATTAATTCGACCTTGCAAGCGAACTATAGGCCCTGGACCATTGGTAATAATAATACCCCACACCAAAACTGAACTTCCACCACCTTGTAACGCTGAAACTGAGCACCTAGGATTAAATTCTTCGTCTTTCTTTCGACGGACGTACTGCCTACCATCACTGCCTAGCCTATTGAACTTGCTTTCGTCGCTAATAAGCACTTTTGACCAATATGAAGAGTCATGATCTTCATTGCATCTGACAAAGTTCAGACGGCGCTTTCTGTTCTTTACAGAAATCATTGGCTTGCGTCTTGCAACATATCCTCGAAAATTTAATTCCTTTAATCTTGACAGTAGAAAGAGAGCACTTTTTAACAAGATTGCACTGTTGTTGGATTTGAGGAGCCGTTTCAAATCTGTTTCTTAGGCTGCGGATCTTGATAGCGTGGACTTCACTGTTAGAAGCAACTATAGTGCAACCAGATTTAGGGATATCGCGAACACTACCGGTGTTTTGGTGCTTTTCCACAGTCTTTCGTACCGTTTTCTCACCACATTTCAATTTGCGGTCGATTTCCCGATTGGATAAACCAGAAAGGAGGAGATTAATGAACTCCTGGGGATCACTAAGAGAAAGTCGTAGCATATGGACTAAATGTTACGTTGTATGACCTGGAACAACAACAATTATGATTAGAGATGCTTTGTTGCCTGTTTGTGGATATTTTAAACTGATTTACGGGTGGTAATTTAAGCTGGTTTTAAGAGAATTTGTTTTTGCGGACTTTCTTTTTGCCTCCTCAATTTGATGTTATTTTATTTAATTGACGTAAACACTAGAATATTTTAATTAAAATTCAAATATGAACAAGTAAAATTATAGAGGAATAAAAGGCGAATCAAATGAGGTATAGGTTGTTTAACCAGTTACATTAAATTTAGCTTAAATTTGAAGTTTTTTTTTTATTACAAGCGCGGACTTTCTTTTTGCCGGCACTGTATATATACTCCATGTTCTAAATATCAAGTTTCTTAGTTGGTTATTTATTACTATTCAAAAATTATCCATTACAACATTGTATCACATTGCGAATTCATTAATGAAAAGAAAATGTTTTAATCCATTATGATTGGTATAAACAAACCGAGTACATTCCAAGTAAATGATTAATATATATATGTGTGTGTGTGTGTGTGTGTGTGTGTGTGTGTGTGTGTGTGTGTGTGTGTGTGTGTAAACTCTCCAGGGGAGATGTAAAATGTAACAGTTATATCAAATATATTCATAAATGAGTATAACGATATATGTGTGTGTGTGTGTGTGCGTGCGTGC
>NC_136493.1:114768522-114803522 GCF_053919585.1 Euprymna scolopes | reverse complement strand
GCCCCTTTAAGCGCAATTGTTTTCCATCATCATATGCCACGCACAAGCTGTCAGGTTTCATCGTTACAAATACTTTGAAAGTTCTAAAGCAAATCTTGTAATTGGTTCATCGGGTATATTTGCCAAGTAGTTTTCGAAATTCTTTTTTATGAATCCGGTTGCTCCTATAATCACTGGAATTATGCAGATCTTCCTAAGATTCCAGTTTCATTTTATGTCGTACATACGACCTTGGTATATTTCATTTTACTTCCGTTGAAGTTCTCAGAAATCAAGCCGTCGCCTTTCTGGGGGCTTAGACTTGGTCTCTATATGAGAGACATACATATTCGAATGTTCCATTCTCCTTTATCTCTTAAGCACTGAGTTAGTAAAGAAGTTAAATAATGTTCATCTCCCCAATTGACCATTTAAATATGTTATAGTCTATCTTCCTTGTGTCTCTAGGTCGTACTGGATTCCAGGACAAGAAATCATCTAATCTGATGGAGTAACCACCTCTGTCCTGTTACTTGAGGTAACATGACTTGGAGAAAAGGGGTATCATTCCTCGTAAAAGCTAGTGTTCGTTGGCTATACTGAGGAAATCTTATTTGGGGCGCAGGTGTTATTTTGAATATTTAGGATTTACTTGTAGTTGAAAATATCCTCATGTCAGGTTGTTCTGACAAACCCGTGTACAGAGATACCTTAGACATTCGAGGACAGTGTCTAGTAGGCATTCAAGTTCTTTCCTGTAGACATTCAAGTTTTCATTTCAAGTGCTAGTATGTTATGTGTGAAAATATGTGCTGTATTTTGCACATTTTGCGGATGAAGGGAGATATTCTATGTAAATTATATATTGTTCGCTATTTTTTTTAACGTTCTGACAGACGTTTGTATAGAATTACAGTATCACTCTTTTTTTTGTTCATTTCAGGTCTGTATTACGGCATCACCATCGCCATTGTGTCCTTTGCAACTGGAATGACAGTTTTGACGCTAAATATTCATCACAAAGGAACGCGAGGATATGAAGTTCCCATGATCCTCAAAAAAATATGCTTTGGGGTTGTAGCGAAGATTTTATTTATCAGACTTGAAGTACCCTTGGGTACGAAAGAATCGATGGTAAGATACTCTTATTATTCTATTATATTATTGGTTATCGAAACGGATTACGGACAATTCGTTCATTTAGTATTAGAAATCTTTTGTATGCGTCAAAATATTCCATCATCCACGCACAAGCTATCAGGTTTCATCGTTACAAATACTTTGAAAGTTCTAAAGCAAAATTATTTTAATTAATACACTAACCTTTAATAATTTAAATAAATTTGTAGACCTAATTTTCATATTTGTGCGGACGTAATATACTTTTTTAATTATTTGTTTCAATTCTTTTTGTTTTTCGGCTGCATGGAATTTTTCTTTTTTTCTATATTACTAAAGTGTGTAGACAGGAATTTTCTATATTATTGAGGAAAGCACACACAGCAGGGACACCCGATGTTGCCCGAGATTGAATGAAGATCAACGGATGTTCCGCACTATATATATATATATATATATATATATATATATATATATATATATATATATATATATATATATATATACTTTTATTGTCATTGGAATTGGTGAAATCGCTCATTTTCAATCAAATCAATTGATTGGCTGCTCTAGCCTGGAACCCACCACAGTGCATCGGAATAAACTTCACGTGATTATCCGCAGTGACCTAGTCCACAATACATTGTAATCTACATTGCACAGTAAAGAACCTATCATTTATTTTATAAAATTATTTTATATAATGACTTGAATAAAATGTTACCATGCTTCAATTTTGCTTTAAACAGGACCATTCATTTCGAACACACTCCTGTCACAAGCAGTATAAAATCAATCAGTCTCCTTCCGTTTTTTTTGGGGGGGGTACTTGATTCATTTAAAGGAATTTGACATTACGTTTAATACCGGGCAACGCCGGGTACATCTTCTAGTTTATCTCTTATATCTTGTAGTTTTTAAATGTTAAATAATTTCAACGGTTTAAGCGCTCAGCGTTGCAGCACATCCCGGCGTTTTCCGTAAACCGCCCTGACGATAGCGCTGTCCTTATACTGCGAATTCGAATCACAGTATCTCTGAGCAATAACTAAGTCATCGTAATATCGCATGAATCCGAAGATTATATTGTTAGCATTGGTTTCCTCGATATTTTTCTGGTCTAGATATCGGGTACTTACAGTAGAGACCACGGAAGCTTGATTAAATCCTAAGTAAATTAATTTTTGTGGAACGAACATAACTCGAACATGGAACACCAGGTCGCTGGTCCGCGTCGTTAACCTCTTGACCATCATCACCCCCTCCCCTGTAACTAAACCAATGAGAATAGAGCAAGCATAAAGAAAGATGCTCGTTCTTATTTGAACTAAGCATCAGTGAGCACAGGTGTGAAAGTTCATTAACACCGCGAAGCAGCATCTCACCTGTGGTAGGAGAGATAAGACAGTTAATCATCTAATGAACAAATATGAGCAAAAAGTTGACGTGGAATATAAAATGGCGGCGATCGTAATTCGGTGCATTTGATTGAATATAGCAAATAAAAGCGTAGAAGATAAAGGGAATGATTGAACAGAAAAAAAAATTGAAAGAAAAAACAAAGTAAGAAAATGGGATAAAGAAATTATAAGCCAATAAAAAGAAAATGACTGGGGAAAAAAAAGAAAGAAAAATTAACAGAGCAATAAAGGAATACAAAAAGTAAAGCAAAAACAATAGAACAGAAAGAAGTTCAACATTAGAAGAAAAATAAAAGTAAAATGTAACATGGCCGTTACACTTTAATTTAGTAATTCATAAAAATAAAACCGGAAAGAAAGAAATAAAATCCGGGCCGACATCCTTTTTTTCTATAAAACGTTTTTATTTCTGTTACTTTCGGCACCACTCTGAAAGTCTTTCGCTTCCACCTATCCATTTTAGCCTGGGAGGCGTTTTTCTTTTTTTCGACCGCATGCATGGCACAGCCGGCCCATTCTCATCTTCGCTTTTCACGTCAGTATCCTTCGACGTCGCACTTTGCTTCTTTCTCGGGCAAATGGTACATTTTTTTCTCTCCTTTTTCTGTTCTCTTCTCGCGCACACTTCTTAATTTGCATATGCGCGTTCTTCGGCTACTGCTGCTGCTAATCTCTTCGCAAGCCAGCCATCCTTGTCCGCTGCTGATACTCTCGCACGCGCTCATAGGCACCATGCTACAAAAAGCAGTTAGATAAGAAATATAAAAGATGTATGGATGGTGAAAAGATTAGAGAACAAATAAAGAACGAAATTAAAAACAAAAGAAAGAAATTCTATTTGGACAGAAAGAGAACAAAACCAGAAAAGAAAAAAATGGTCTTCCTTTCTCATCAAATTTTTATTGAAATTCATATATTATTAGGTTGGTGCAAAAATAATGTCGTTTTTAGACATAATGTTGAACGTAAAAAAACGACATTATTTTTGCACCAACTTAATAAATTCATTGCCCTTCTTGCTCCTCGTAATGTTTATTCTGCTCTATCTAAAACTTTCTCATGCCTGCGATTATTCCCTATCTTTACAAATATACTATCAAACCATTTATAGAGTATCATTGTTATGTTTGGGCTAGTGAATCTCTGTCCGATTTGAGGGTCCTTAATAAAGTGCATAAACCTATCTGTAATTTGATTCCCCTCCAGCCCTCTTTTTCACATACGTGATATTGCTAGTCTCAGTGTTTTTTATAAATAATAATATGGCATATGCTCTTTGGAATTGTCTGATCCATTCCTGCTTCCTTTCTTTCAGCTCGTTTGACTTGTTGGTCTAGTGGTCTCCATTAATTCGCTGTTTTGATATCTCATTGTAATACAGCTTTTTATTCCAGTATAACCATACCGTCCTTTGTTGTCCGAGGTCGGGGCCGCATCCTTCGCTATCCTGATTCACGGGAGCATACTTGCGATGTATTCTTGGCCGTGTTCATCGCTCCCGGCTCGCAGGACCATAGATGCAACCCAGCAGGGCTACATTCTTACTTGTCTAGTAGTGGACCCGTCAAAGGTGACCAGTCTCTCACCGGTCACTGAAAAATATCTCTCTGCTGCTCAGGGCACGTGAAATGTGCATGACCCTAAGACCGTGTGGAAACATTGTCGATTTCGGCCGTCACTCTGACTTCGTGCTGAATCCAGTCTATCTCTTTCATCATTTGGCGTCAGGGCATATCTGAAATAAACTACATCTTCATTCAGGCCGGCAATCGAGAAACAAAGAAAAACTCTGGTTCATTTTCGTAAAAAGCAAACAAAATAATTATTCATAAATCATTTTACACTTGTTTAAAGTCAAGTTCTTTGATCCAAGCTTCGTGATGAATGTTGTATAACTTAAGTTCATCTAGTTAATTTCTCAGCCAAGAAAAAGAGATTTTCAACTTAGCTCTTATGAGGGTTTCGCCCTCCCCAGTTTCTAAACTCCACCAGAAAACGATCCTGTATTATTTTTCTGCCAAACTCAAGGATCTCATTATCATATATATTTATTTTTTTCCATTGAAATATTTTATTTCTTATGGACATTTTTGTTTTTGCCTCTTCTTACCGCTACACAAGTACAAAATGGAAATTAAAACCCTTAAAGAACAATTATTATCTATTATCTTCTTCTTTTCCTGATAAAGTCCTAGGGGCATTTTTCTTTCTTTCTTGATCAAATATCACACTCCTTCCCCTACCTTCTCTTCCTATAGTTGTTAAGCAAGACGATCTGATATCGCCTGGGATCTTGCTACACCAGTAGCTTATTTCCAAGAACTGCAAACTTGTGCACTTTTTTTCTTGCTAACTGTTTTCCTCATAATAACGACATTTGTATATAAAAGTGAAGCATGCCTGGTCTCCTGTGAGTGCACAGTGAACTAGGCATAAAGTATGACTAAGTTCAGCATTTTCCCCTTTCCCCATTTATCCCCAAAAGTCCCCAGGGGGTGTCAAACCCTGCTGAAAATGAACAAACGGTGCAGTTTTAGGCCTTAACATATGTAAATTTGAGTTCTGCGCCATGCAAAAAAGAAATGACTAAGTCGATCATTTGCCACCCTCCCCATTTAGCCCCAAAAATCCCTAAGGTCTTAATATATTTCAATTTGAGTGCAGTACCATGCAAAACTGCTAAATAGACATACACAGAAATTTTTGAACAAATATGGTAAAATAGTCCCAAAAATAGAGTGTTATTATTAGTCCTAAAAGAGCCCCTGAGGCAAATTCAAGAGTTATCGCGACGTATAAAAGAACAAAATTATTATAAAAATCAGTTAGTTAAAACTTTGCAGAAAGTTTTATGAAAATCCAAGGTATCAATTTGTTTGATGAGCACAAAAGTGCCAATTTTAATCATTTTAACCTGAAAGGCACTCCTGGGGGCGGGGGCAACCGGAGTTTTCCCGGAAAATCTGTTCTGTTACATTTTCACTTATATCATGTTTAATATCTGTGCAATTTTTTTTTTAATTCCAAGGCGTAGTTATTGATAAAAGTGCGGACAGACGAACGGACGAACTGACGAACGGACAAGGGTGAATTTACAGGTCCGCCCTCCTTTTGTCGGGGGACCAATAAAAAGAATGACATATTCGAAGATGAGGAAGAAATAATTTAAAAGAGAACAAAGCAAAAAATAGAATCGATTGGAAACATTTAGAAACGGAAAAAAAAACACGAACGTAATATATCATGAGAAAAAGAATGGAATTAGTAGAAAACAAAATAGATGAAAATAATTAGAAAAGGGAGAAATGCCAGTAAAAAAATGGAATATCTACAAGTAATAAACCTGCGTACTTCAAATAAAAGCGAAAGAACGAATTGAATAATGTGAATACATTAAAGAAAATCACTGATAAAATGAAAAGAAAAGAAATTTCTTATATTAATATTTTTCTTTCGAATAATAGTTATCGTGGGATGAGGAGACAAGTCATAATTTACTTTTGTTATAACTTGAATATCAACGTTAACAGAGGAAACTCCAACATGAAAAGAGTACAGCATGTTTTGGTTTCAATGACAAAATTTTAATTAAAAAAAAATGATTAATGGTGAACAGAGTACTTGAGGAAGCAACGTTTAGTTTTTGTTATTTTATAGTGGAAATGAGAATTCCCTTTATGTTTTTTTAATTTTTATATAAGGATTAATTTATCAACTTTTATTCTATGGATTCTTTGGATTCTCAGCTTGAGTGTTTTTTCACAACGATAGATAGATAGATAGATAGATAGATAGATAGATAGATAGATAGATAGATAGATAGATAGACTCACTCCAGAGAATACCACAAGTTGTTCTCAAAGAGAAGTCTTTGATGATGGCATGTGTGACTACGCCTAGTGAGTAAATAATAATATGTAGTAAACAGGCTCCTTCAGTCTTTAACAGACTATGGATATCAAAGAAGGGGGTGCCTGCGCATAACACTTTTATGGCAGGAGGTGCGCAATCTTCAACCACTCATCTCCTGAGTCGACATTGTTAAATACCAGTGGCAAGTGAAATGCATGTACAGGACGACTGGAAACAAATGCCGAGATGAGTGGAGAGCACATACAGCGCCCAGAATTCCCAAATGGTCACCCATCTGATACTAACCAGGCTCAACGTTGCTTAACTTCGGTGATCTGACGAGAACTGATATTTCAACGCGATTATGTATATGTAATATGTAGTAATAAATTCTTATATATATAGTGACTAGCGGGGATATCCGGCGTTGCTCGGTTGTTTGGATGTGTATGTGTGCAAGCTGGGGGTAAAGTAAAGAATAAGCGAAGTAATAATGCTGTTTAAATATAAAAATAAAAATGATGTTAAACGTCTTTTTAAAAAGAAACGGCGAAAAGCGAAAAAAAATGGCGTAAATAACACTTTGATTCGATTAACTCCATGGTGCGTTTCACCCAGTAGAATAAAAATCCCATTCCAGTTTTTTAAGCAACTACGAAGTAAAAAAAAAAAATCCAAACTGGTGTTCCTTCGTAACTTTCTCTTGTAGACGATCCCGCAACGGTGTTAAGTGGTGACGCGGGATGGAGGAATTTATTAGAGAGGAAAGATTTTACCACTTCCATTGATCTTAACCGATTTTGGCAGTGAACTCTCAGCAGATAGAATATAGAAATCTACGATTATCGAGGAAGTGGATAGGTAATAGGCCTATAACATACCTCAGATATTGTGCTGCAGTTTGTGCATATTACATTTGCATGAAATGTTTTGAGTTTTAATCCTATTAAGGTCAAAATCAGAAGGGAAATGGGTTTATTTTATATATATATATATATATATATATATATATATATATATGGATAAGTAGTGATACGACTGTACATCGAAAACAAAATAGGTTTAAGTCTCCTAAAATCTATACTAGAATCATCCGTGGGTTAGTAAATAATACACTTGGTAAAGTTCAGTTGTAAGTTACACTCTTTTAGAGATTGAGGGTTCGATCCTCAGTGTGGGCGACACTTACTAGGACTTCTACTCAGTCATAGTTTACGGATACATAAATGGAATTTTTGTTCATTCTTTAAATAACGTGTTCGGTTCGAAATACCATGCAGATTTCAGAGTTCGACAGAAAGATTCCCGAGTTCAACAAGATACGCCTGAAGAAGGACGACAGTTACATCGACCGAGACGTAGTGAAAATAACACTCAAGATGAGAACACTAGCCCGAATAATCCAAACAATATGAGGAATTCCTTTCTCCCAGTTTAGGTATGGCAAGTGTTCGACTGAGTTTTAATCTATGGTCCCCCTCGGCAATCCTTCACAAAAAACACTCGTCTACAAAAAATCTCTATCAAAAGATTCCTACACTCTCCATTGTTGCCTAAACCTAAACATGAATTCCATGAACAAAGCTTATTTTCTAGAACTGCCTGCCTGCTGAACTCTGTTTTGTTGGTCTGCTTTCCAGCTGACTATTATATCATTAACGTAAACAAGTTCTTATCCAGCCGTTCTTGTAAATGATCTAATTATATCAAATTCCTTCTAAAAACGAGTATAACGTAACTTCTCCGATGACTACAATTCCCACATTAACTCTTATCCTCGAGTGGCCTCCGAACCTTGATATGTGGTGATGCCTTTGTAAAAAAATAATAAAATAAAAACTTGTTTTCTCTTTTTACCTGTTTTCACGTATATTATTTAAATATTATTTAATATGCCTACTTTTAATATGTTAACTTTTTCCTTTTTTTTTTCCTTTCAGCCGGCGGCCCCTGTGGCCGATTACTATAGACGATTCGATACCGACAAACTCCCGGAGAATGGGCGACTATCGCCAAGGTTTATACGAAAGCTCAACCCGTCGGCTTCCGCATCAGCCAGCGAAACGTTCGAGCGGCAATTTATGCGTGTTTTGCAAAAAGTCTACCAGACAATCGAACGGAACGAAATGAGACTAGCGGAGCAAGACAGGCGTGACCTCATCAAACAGGAGTGGCAACAGTTAGCCCTCATCATAGACCGAGTGCTTTTGATTATGTTTCTCGGTCTAACTATAACCGTAACACTAACAGTCTTCTTCCAAGGACCTTGATTCCAGAGACACTGCACCTTTTTATGTTTTACGCAAAATCAACCTAAACAAAAATACAAATAAAGGACAAAGTAAAAAACAAAATAACGCAAAAAGAAACGGAGCGGAGAAGAAAGGAACCGAACGGGACAGAAAACAATCAAAGTAAATTAAATTAAATCAAAAATGTTTGAAAAAATATCTAAAGCCTAAATAAATCAGAACTAACGACTTTTGGTAAATATATATATATAAAGATGATTATATATATACTTATATGTATATATTCATGTATATTGTTGGTTTGTTTTGAGATTATTTCCGAACAATATTCATAAGAAATTAAAAAGTTATGGCTTTTAGTGAAATAGAAGCCCATCAATCAAAAGTTGAAAAGAAGAAAATGAAAATCAGATTTTAAAAAAAAAATGACGTTGACTATATAATGATTTTTAAAAGAATAGCAAAATTCATTCTGTTGTTAAAAGATTGCATTTTACACCGGTAAACGAAATTGTATAATATATATATATATGAAGAAAAAAATACAGATTAATATCTACAAAACACACTAACCTAAAAAAGAAAACGTTTCAAATATTCATAATGGAAGAAGAATGTAATTGACTGGTTCAATCAATGGAGAGTGTTTATTTACTGTTTACCATTTTTAATCTTGGTTTGAAAGATTAACAAAATAACGTGTTATTTCCTTTACAAAGTGGAGACCAAGTTTGTTAATATTGTGAAAGTGATAATTGAGAGTGACTGGGATAAAAAATAAAAAATGGGTTACAGAAACAATTGGCTGTTGTGTTGTTCATAAAAAGAATCAACTCGTGGTAATAAGATAATAGAAAGACTCAATTAAAACAAAAAAAAGACTGCGAAGTTTCTATGAATTTTTCTACATATTATCTCAATATACAATATTTGGAAATGATGAAACTTAACCAAAAAAAAAAGAAAAGAACAACATTTTAAATCATCTTTAAATTTTTGTAAACTAATGTTTTTTTGTTTTTTTTTTACTAAAAAAAAAAAAGAAAAAACAAAACGTTGAATTTTGGTTGAACGTTTCATTCACTCGAAAGAAAAATGAAAGAAAATATCTAAAAAAAAAAAAAAAAAAAAAAAAACATGTCCAATCTTATCTGCATAAAACATTTTAACTTTCAGTCGGTATTAAATTATCTACGACCGCCATAAAAAAATAAGGGTTGAAATATTATTGGCCTTCTCGTGTGACTTTGGAAAAAGGAGGAAAAAAAAAAAGTCGAGATTTTCTTTTAGTAATTTGACCATAAAAACTGGTTTTAAAACAATGGACAAATTACAAGAGAGATTTACATACACTTTTCTTACTCGTTGACTTTCGACACATCTTTTAATTTGTTTGGATTTATTTAGCTATAAATTGATAAGATAATCGGTAATTATTCTTACATAATTTTCACAGCATATTCGTCTGTTATTGAAGAGGCATAAAACTGGAACGACTTTTCGTTTACCTTCATAAAATAACGATTAAACAAAACTTGTTACTAGCTTTAAGAAAGAGTGACGGTTTTCATTATGTATGTATACATATATCATTATATATATATATATATATCATTATATATATATATCATTATATATATACATATATCATTATACATATATATATATATAAATATACATATATATATATATAATTGAATGTATTCCGTGTTTTAATAAGTAGCGATCACAAGATTCATGCTGTGTGAGATTCGTTAGATAATTCCAACACGTTTTCTAACGTTCTCGTGTCATCTGATGAATCGACTATGACGTGAAACAAGTGGCTATGACTGATTAAAGAACACGTAATTTATTCGGTATTAAAATGCTATGCTTAGACCACTATATATAAGTGTGAATCAGAGATTCTTAGCCAGTGTTAAACGCCGATAATCATCAGCTATACATATTATATTATAAATTTTGGATATACTATTTTTGCTGTATTTAAAAGAAAAAGCCTTCGCAATGTACTTTTCAAACATCAATCAAAATAAATATAGCAAATACATTTACACTAAACATGTGGACTCAAAAGATTATGGACCTCTTTATCCTGAGTTTCCTTATTTTTTTTATGCTTGAAAAAAATGCTATTCCATTTACACATTGAAATAACCATTATTATTAATAGGTTGTAAAGCATTGAATGGGGCACAAAAAACATACATCTGAACCAATGATAATTTAATACATACTTATAAACGTGTATATAAATCAATCTTCGTAGTTATACCTAATGATATACAAACCAAACTTGAAGTATCTATCAAAATCTATCTATCAAAATATGATTATATATATATATATATATATATATATATATATATATATATATATATTAGTCTCAATAAGTATTCAAATAAAGTTTGTCAAACTTGATTGAATAAAAACACATAAAGATAGAATCCACATATCTGCATCTGTATATATATATACATATACATATACATATATATAAATATATAATATATATATATGTATATATATAATATATATATGTATATATATATATAGATATATATAAAATTTTAGTCATTAAATAAAATGTTAAAACTTTATGACGTTAAATGGTTAATATTCTTTGCATTACATGGAATAATTGAAATCTTTTGATTTAACATTTAACTATTTCACGTCATAAATTTTCTAATGTCATTGAATAACTAAAATTTGATTTATTTGCTCTATCTTGTATATCGAGCAATTTTTAATTTAGTTGGGATATTCCTTACAGAATATACTTTGTAAGACCTATAATCACCGGTTCCATACCAGTTGATTGTTAGATAATTTTATTCCGAAGTATATATATATATATATATATATATATATATATATATATATATATATATATATATATATATATATATATATATACTGAAGATTTATTGTTAAAGGAGTATAGTGTTTGGATTTTACAGGAATCTTTTAAAGAATTGTTGTATATTATTGTTTTCTTTTTAGTTTTATTTTGCGTTTCCATCACATCTTTGTGACTGTTATGTTATTTTCTACCTCTTACAGAGTATATATATACATATTATATATATATATATATATATATGTGTACATATATATATATATATATATATATATATATATATATATATATATATATATATATACAACTACGAGTATATGGATATATATTTATACATATTTTGGCCATATATATATATATATATATATATATATATATATATATATATATATATAATTAAGGAGCAAGAAATAAGCTGAAATTGTGAGGAAGCACAGAGATGAGGATGCAATTTTCACAAGCCGACTTTTATCGGGAACCTCTACAATGAAAACAATTTATTTTCGATTTCATTTTGTTTAAATAATCGATTATTTCAACGAAAAGAATTCAATATGGCGGATATGTGTTCGACTTAACAAAGCGACGTTGGAACGAATAAAAAGAGACAGCGAAAGGAAATGATTAAAAAAGAACTCTGTAATAATGGATAAAAACGAAAATGGTATTTAATAACAAATAATTAATAACATTGATAATGAGATTGGTAAAAACGAAATAAAAACGTGACAGTAGAAAACATTTTATCTTGAATCATTTTGATTATCCTTTTTCTCCAAACCTACATTAAAAATGATGAAATATTAATTTGAGTGATTAAAAACAATATGAAATCCACAAAAAAGTGAACGTTTCAATGATTATCTAATTAATTAACGGATTTTTTATGCTACTAAACAATTTTAATATGATACATGTGAGAACATCTTTTATTATCTTTTGTGAGCTGTATAACCAATAATTTTTTGTTTGAAAAAAAAATATATTATTCAATTTTCCCTATTATTATTATTATTATTATTATTATTATTATTATTATTGTTATTATTATTATTATTATTATTATTATTATTATTATTATTATTATTTCTTCAGAGGTTTCCATGTTTGTTTTGTATGCATTTTTCAAACTAATTTTGATCGAAGCCTCGATTTTTTAATTGTTACCCCGATAACACCAGTACGTCGACAGAACTACCTTGTTCTCGTCTCGCTATATTGGACGTATAGCTTAACACACATACACGTATACATCCATACATATATATATATATATATATATATATATATATATATATATATATATATATATATATATATATGCATACATATTGGAAAACATGGATTGTTTCTGTTTTTATATACATACATATATAATCAGCAATTTTTAAATAAAAAAGATAAGAAAAAAGACTGCTGTGATCTGATATATTATTAGAATGGAAATTTAGCGGTCACGAAATTTTTCTTCTTTTTTTTGTTTGGTTTATTGTGTTTTTTTTTATGGTGACACAAAAAAAGGAATGAACGTTTAAATGAATGCGCCTGATTAGTAGCGATGGAAAACAAAATAAGGAAAAGAAAAGATGGCGTCGCACAGGGAGATAACTCGTTGGAAGAAGAAACCAGTGATGTAAAGGAACAACGCGTACACAAGCGTCACATTATAAGACCAGCGAAAACATCCGAATAAGACGAATTCGTACACAAAGAAAAACAATTATTGGTTCCTTGTTATTATTGTGTTCCTTTTCCACTTTTTGTTGTTGTTGTTTGTTTGAAAATAAACAGAAACAAAAGAATCTGAAAACGAATAATAATAATTAAACATTTCAAAAAAAAACAATATATATATATATATATATATGAACGTGTATACATGTAGAAGTACCATTCATACACATACGCATATTCAGAGGTCAATAAGTATATGCACATATATATGTACATACACACACACAAACATATGTACGTACACACAAATATATATACATACCACTGAATGAATATACACACACACCCACATATAGCCGTACTGGTGAGCTGTGAAACAGCGAAACAGTACAGTATGTGGATAACTACATATATATATATATATATATATATATATATATATATATATATATATATATATATATATATATACAATGCACAGTTCTGTATAATATATGTGTAAATCAATTTTGGGGAAAATGTTTAATATTTATTAATATATAGGTGTATGCGTGTGCGTACGCGTATGTGTGCGTATATGGGTGTATATATGCCTTACTTATATACGTATGCTTACGTACGCTTGGGTGCAGAATTATAAAAGATATAATGAAAACAAACAACCAGATCAGTGGTTGTGTTTTTGTGTAGATGAATAGCAGTGTGTATGAACATATATATATATATATATATATATATGTATATGTATATACTATTAGCAATTTACGTAACATATATATATGTGTGTGTGTGTATGTATTTGTGATTCTTAATATTTGTTGTATAGGCGTGTGAGTGTACTAATATAAAAATACAATAATGAAAATATGCAAATGCATATTGTTTTCATGTATGTGTATAATATTTTGCTTCATATATATTTATTATGTATATATATTAATATATATAGATATATATATTAATATATATATATGTGTGTGTGTGGGTGGGTGTGTGTGTGTGTGTGTGAAGTTGATGTACGTATAAACAAATACATTATTTCAACCGGTTTACTGATTTTTTTTAATAATTACGCACACACGCGTATATATATATATATATATATATATATATATATATATATACAGTCACAAATAGAATGACTCTCTCTTTCTATCATTTCTCATTACTCTCTCTCTCTATATATATATATATATATATGTATATATATATATATGTATATATATATATATATATATATATATATATATATATATATATATATATGTACACACAAAAGTACAATAATTTATTATTTTACAAGGAATACAAAAACTCAAAATGTTTCCCTATTTCACGGAGTTTCAAAGAATGGCTTAAATTTTTTCCTGATTTCCTGGAGTTTCAAGAATATATATATATATATATAAATTAAAATTGCATTTTATATTTATCATTTTCTTTTATACTCAAAGCTTCTTTAAACTATATATATATATATATATATATATATATATATATATATATATATATATATATATATATATATAAGGTAAGAGAGATGTTGGGTAAAATATTTCTATACATAAGTAAAATATCTATATCCCCCAATATTAAGCATAATTAAACAACTAAGAATTAATTTGAATGTATTGTACATAAGTGACGGAAGCTCGATCTTTTTTACTCTGGTTCAACTCGTGTTCAAAATCATTTGAAAGTTTTTTTTGTTTTTTTTTTAAATCAATACTGACGAAATGTTAATCAATTATTTAATCGTTCAAATTTTAATACAAAAAAATGTTATCGACATATTATTTGAAAATAGTAAGAATTTGCACAAAACTATTTAAGAAGCAAGGGATATATTTCTCATACCTATCTATACTTATATGTGTGTGTGTATTTATAATCTTTTTATATACATTTATTCGTACTAGTATATATACATATATACACAGAGATTCTTGTAAGTATATACATATATACATACAATTGTATAAAAACATAGGTGCACCCATTTATATATATATATATATATATATATATATATATATATATATATATATATATAAGTATCTATATGCATACATATAACCATTTGTATGCTACTACAAATGTTTTCATAGGAGAGAATCTACATACAAAAATGTGTGTATATATCAATGTATACGCTATATATATCTACCCATCTACTGTCATATATGCGTGTACATATATATGCATGCACATATTTACGTATGCATACGCAACAACAAAAGCAAAGTTTTAGGTCATACAAAAATACTGAGAAAGGAAATATACATTACACTCAATAATTTCTATAAAATATAAGTATGTATCTATAGATTTATATCTATATCTATATATAGATGTATATTTATATTTATATATATATATAGAATGATATGTATATATACACATATATATACGTGAGTTTCTTATACATGCATACATGTACATATATTCATAAATACACACTCCACGCATATATATATATACATATATTTTCAATATTCACATTATGTAATGCATATATTGATTCGTCTATATGTACAAAGATACTATGTGGTTTCCATAGACAAACAAGGTTATATATATAAAGAAAGATATATATATACATATATATATACATATATATATACATATATATATATGTATATATATACATATATATATATACATATATATATATAAATATATATATATACATATATATATGTATATATATATATATATATATATATATATATTCTGTTTATTATACAAACATTATTGGTTACATACATGATTCAGTGGAATCTTAATTTAAGGAGACCACCATCTCATCCGGACAAAAAGGGAGCTACTTTTTTTAGTCTTATATGGTGGTTTCCTTGAATTAGAATTAAAACATGTATATACATATGAAACATATATATATATATATATATATATATATATATATATATATATATATATATATATGTAACCAATAATATTTGTATAATTACTGGATTATATACGTGCTCTGTCCTCCATGGAGCACTTTTTACTTAGCACACTGGTTTCATTAGATTTACCTCTAAGAAGTCAATCTATACAAAAAAAATTACATTTATTTGTGTGTGTGTGTGTGTGTGTGTGCGTGTGTGTGTACATTTAGACATGCTTAGATTAACACGTATATAAATTCGTTGAATATATATGAATTATCTCTTTCAATATATAAGCACATTTATACATACAATACCTATATGGATACTAACACACACACATATATATATGTGTGTGTGTGTGTGTGTGTGTGTGTGTGTGCGTGTGTGTGTATATTTACATATATATGAGCAGACCTGTATATGAGTATGATTGTGTGTCCATTTATATGCGTACCAATATATATATATATATATATATATATATATATATATATATATATATATATATTCATTCTTTCACTTATTCATATACTTATGTACATATATACACATGTTATATATATGTATATATACACGTATTAACTTATGTATATAAGCGAAATGAGTGACCCCACGTGACCGGCATACTAACCTTCTTTTTTGTGTGATATGGTTTGTAGACCTTATGCAGGCGATCAGAATTTAATAAACCAATAATCAAACGTTACCGTGTTGTTTTCTCTCTGTGTCTCTCTTTGTTTTTAATGGGTTTTTTTATGAATGTCTCTGTGAGAAACGGTCTCTACCAAACTACTCTGCTGATTTTTTTCTTCCGATATAAAACTTGATAAATAGGGAATTTCGAGCACAAAGGTCACATTTATATTAAATTTTGAAAGAACTACTATATATTGGGTACAATATAATAATCAATAGAAAATAATCAATAGAAAATTGGCTCTATTTTAATAAATACGAAATATGCATGATTACAGTACTATATTTAAACGAATTTTACGACTGAGCAAGGTCAAACGGCCTGATACTATATATATACGTATATATATACATATTTGTTTCATCCTTTCGGGAACCTTCAGTGTATATACACACACACACACACACACACACACACACACACACACATACATATATATATATATATATATATATATATATATATATATATATATATATATATATATATATATATAATTACATGGTAGTCACCACTTATCAATGCCCGGAAGCCACTCGGGATAAAGGTTACTGCGTGTACAGTAATCAATGGGATAATATCGTAGTAATTGTTAGTAATGGAGATTTGATAAAGTGTCTTACTTAAGGGGGCGGTTTATCAGGAATTTGTTTATGTTGGACGTGAAGACATCCAAGTTGTAGTCAGGTGGGAGCAGGCAAACGGGAGGGAGTTCCACAGGCGTGCACTTCTAAGAAAGAAGCTTTGTTCATGATTTAGGCATAGATAAAGAATGGGGAAAATTATTGACAGTGGTTTCAGCTAGACAGGTGTTTTTCTTTTCGTGAAGATTGAGGCTCAGACGAGCACTGTCCATGGATATATATATATATATATATATATATATATATATATATATATATATATATATATATAATGGCAAGCAATCTACGAAAGATTAATGTAAGCACAGTAAACGTAGTCACTAGTTTTGTCTTCTCCGCGCCAGCCTCTCGAACCAAAGGTTCTCAAGTCCTTCGCCACCCTTACTCAAGGCACGCCTCCATGCTGGTCTATCTTCGACTAGCTCCTCCCACACATTCACATCGATGCCAAGAGCGATCAGATCCCGTTTAGACACGTCTTTAAAGCGCAGCACCGGGCGACCGCGGCTTTTTGTTCCATTTGCCAGTTCGCTGTAGAGGATATCCTTAGTGAGACGGCCATCTGGCATTCTGTGCAGGTGTCCAAGCCAACTCGATCGTCGGATCTTGAGTGTCTGGAACAAGGAGCGGCTGCCGGCATGTCTTAGCACCTCTTCGTTGGTGATTCTGTCCCACCAGTTGATGCCCATGATATGTCGCAAGCATCGGAGATGGTAGACGTTCAGTATTTTCTCGTGACGAGCATACGTGGTTCAAGTCTCTGCTCCATACAGTAGGGTACTCAGAACACAGAATTCGTAGTAGTCAGTTAAAAGTAGACGCTGCTCTACCTCTGCGTGTTTGTAGCTCATGTTCAAGTGATAATCCCTTGTTGATGTTGGATCCAAGATACGCAAAGTTCTCGACAGTCTCTAGTTCGTGGCCATTGATGGTGATTGGTGATGCGTCAGTCTGGTGCATCACAACTGTCTTCTTCACACTGATTATCAGTGCAAACTCTGCACAAGCAACGCTCAATTTGTCAAATAGCCGCTGGAGTCCACTTGCGGAGTGCGAGACCAATGAAGCATCGTCTGCAAATAGCAGCTCAAATATTAGGACTTTTCGAATCTTGGTTTTGGCGCGTAGGCAAGCCAAGTTAAAAAGTTCTCCATCAGAGTGAGTATGAAGGAACACACTGTCTTCGTCCACAAAGTGTGGTGCAGAAGAACTGAGTAGAAGATGCCAAACAGTGTGGGAGCCACCACACAACCTTACTTGACTCCACTGCACACGGGGAAGTTGTCAAACATGTCACCCTTGAAGAAGGGTGCGGCTGTCATGTTGTAATGGAGCGATCTTATCAAATTAAGAGGAGTTGGTGGACAGCCCAACTTTTGTAGGATGGCAAAAAGACCATCTCTACTGACCATGTCAAAAGCTTTCGTGAGGTCCACAAATGCGATATGGAGAGGTCTACGTTGTTCTCTGCATTTTTCCTGGATTTGACGCACTGAAAATATCATTCCGTGGTTGAGCGCACGTTGTGGAAGCCGAATTGCGATTTTGGATAAACGCGGTTTGCAATTTTCTGGAGCCTTGGGAGGAGCACTCTGGCAAAGACTTTACCGGTGACACTGAGTAAAGATATACCACGGTAGTTATTGCAATCTCCTTTGTCTCCTTTCTTGAATAAAGTGACAATTTAAGCATCTTTCATAGCTGTTGGAAATTTTCCGTTGTGCCAACTGGTGCAGAGGAGGTCGTACAAGTGCGGGAGCAGGAACTTATCGCACTTGAGCAGGTCTGCTGGTATCTCGTCGGTACCTGGGGCCTTCCCTACATTCGTGTGTTGGAGAGCTACTTCGAGTTCTTACATAGTTGGAATGTTGTCCAGTTCCACTAGGGTGTCGAAGTTCGGACAAGAATTTAAAGCTGTGACTGTGATGTTGCGCGGTTCGCCATATAGTGCTCCACCCAGCGTTCAAGCTGTTCGTAGAATCAGTGATGAGCTCCCCTGTAGTAGATTTTAAAGGGCAAACTTTCTTTGCGCTCGGTCCAGTTGCCTTGCGGAGTCCACGGTACATCACATGTAGTTTACCGCAGTCAGCAGCAGTCTGGATTTTGTCAGTTCTTCCAGTAGTTGTTTACACAGTGCCGAGCAGCTTTTTGGAATTGACTGCCAGTTTCTTTCAGCTTGGACAGGGTGCTGCGTGTCGGCCTGCTCACATAGTTCTTGTGAGCATCTTTTTGTACAGTAGTAAAGGTTCTAAGATGTCTGCATTCTCAGCCATCCAATCTTCGCAAGGCGGCCGCTTGGTTCTAAAGGATGTTACTGCAGCGCCATGCATCGCAGTTTGCAGGATTTCCCAGGATTTATCCATTCACTGCTTCCCCTGGTGCAGAATCTCTTAGCTTATTTTTTAGTGCAGTGCGAAACGCACTGATGCTGTCGTTCTTCATTGCAGCCGTATTGAGACTACGACGTGGTCTTGGCTTACGTGGTGCAGGTTTCTTGTTCGGGAGATCGAGTTGTGTCGGTACGAGTGAGTGGTCGGTATCACCATCGGCGGAGTGGTAGGTTCTTGATCCGTTTGATAGAACCGATGTCTCTTTTTCTAAAGAATGCAAGATCCAATTTGTGCCAATGTTTGGAACGAGGGTGTCTCCAAGAGACACGATGACACATTTTCTGTTTAACCAGGTGTTTGCAATACAGAGTCCCTGTTGACTACAGAACTCCAGAGTTCTTTGACCATTTTCATTTATTTTACCAGTACCGAAGTGACCAATGATGTCAGGCCTGGCAGTATGGTTTGCATCGACTCAGGCGTTAAAGTCTCTGAGTACTAGGAGGTGATCGCTGGCTTGAATCCTGATCAGTATTTCGTTGAGACCGTCATAGTATTCATCCTTCACATGATCTTCGCTAGGCAGTGTTGGCGCATAGACGCTGATGAGGTGTACTGGTGTATCGGCGCAGTTGATCCTCAGTGTCATAATTCTCTCTGAAATGCTGACCAGAGTGTCGACTACATGTTCTCTGAGTAATTTGTTTGTCACTGCAAAACCTACTCCATGGATGCGATATTGTGTTTTGCCAATCCAGAAGAAAGTGTAGTTTTGTTCCGAGATGGAGCCAGTTCCAGCCAATCTGGTCTCCTGTAGAGTGACAATGTCGAGAGACAGCTTGGCAAGTTCACGGTCAAGTAATGCGGTCTTACGAGGCAGACCTTGTGCACGAAGGTTGAGATCCGGGTCATGCGTGAAACCCGGGCACAGTGTACGAATGTTCCAACTTACGAGTCGGAGAGTAGCCTTTGAATTGTGATTTGTAATAGGTGAATGATTTACGTCCGTGATTGCCTGACAACCCCATCGAAGCGGCGGACGTGACGGGGTAGCACCTTACTGATCAGCAGATGCCTGGTTTGAGGCGGGCGGTAGCAACCCACTGGGACTAAATAGCCCCTCCCAACGTTGCGGAGGATCCGAAGCGCCTGGTCGTGACATCGATTTGACCAGACTTTTAACTCGTAACTATCTTCCACCGTTGCGAGAGCCTGGGCGAAGAAACTCGTGCGTTGCCCAAGCGGTACGAGTGGAACTTGACCAGAGCCGGTAGAACCCAAGGAAAGACAAGGTCGATACGTTGGTACCGACTCTGGCTGCAGGAGATGGCCGTTGGCTCATAAGAAGCTCACCCGACCTTTGATAGGTCTTGTTTTTGGTCCTGCTGGGGGGCGGTTTAGTCGCCGACGACCCGACCATGAGGCAGTTAGCACTGGGTTATATATATATATATATATATATATATATATATATATATATATATATAACAAATTATGGCGTAATAAAATGAAAACGGTAATAGCAACTTCTCTTCTAATTTTTGGATTTTACAATCATGGCCACATGCATTTATTTTTCATTTATATATATATATATATATATATATATATATATATATATATATATATATATATATATAGTCTGTTTATTATACAAAGATTATTGATTACATATGTGCATAAAGGTTTCAGTGATATCTTAAATCAAGGAGACCACTTTATCAGACACAAAAAAAGGGGCGATATTGAAAGGAGAGCCAAGATTACATTCGTTTTTTATAAGATATTCAGGTGTGATTTATGCTTTGGAAGCAAGTGGGGTGTATACTTTGTAAATGAATGTTTTGAGTTTGTGAAGGAAGGGATAGGTGTTAAGGGATGAGGGAAGACTACGATCTCATGTGGGGTATTGGTATTATTTGAACTTAACGGTTGTTTATTGTTTTCGCTTTGATCTGAAGTAATATTATACTCTCATCGCTATTAACTTCCTATTTTTGTTTTTATAGGTGCTTTCTTTTCTTGCGGCGACTACATTATTCATCTATTTTATTGTTAAGTTCTATTTATTTTTTATTTTTTATCCTTTCATTTGCTTATCGTTTTCACCTTATTATTTATTTATCTGTTTGTTTATTTATAAGATATTTGTCTATATGGTTAATTTAACAGCCAGTGAATAGATATACAAGCCTATTTATATGATTTAAATAAAGGTAGTATACTGGGGGGGTTATATTTTCCACTCTACCACGAGGCCGAAATAATTATACCGGCAAAGGTTTTCATATCTATGAATAAACTTAATTTCGATGGTTGTCATTCTTTCATTTGGGTTGTTTATCTTTTCCTCCATACTAGAGTATAAATATATTTTTATAGGTTTATATGCTTAGTTATAGAAATAGGTTTTCCAGACCATATACATGCAAACGGATACATAATAGCATATATTTGTCTCCATGAATCGAATATTCCGTTCCCAAATCCCTCTAGTTATATTATTTAGTTATCGTTTGAGATCAATTATGTGGTTGGTTTCCTTCTGTAACGTTGCTTTACGATAATAATTCCCGTAAGTACATATCAACATCCCAATAAGGAAATCAATCACATAATTGATCCTAAACGATAACTAATTGTTTAATTGTTATGCTCACCTGAGCGTTGAAGGAGTTACGTGCCCTTTGTTTATTTACGTCGCCATTTTTATTTGGGACGTATTTTCGTTGTTATAATTAATTTCATTTATTAAACTTATTATTTCAATCCAATATTTATTAAATATTTTAATTATTATATCAATCTTGGATAACTTTTAGTGCACTAAAACGCATTTAATAAATATTTGAATAAAATATTCAAATGTTTAATAAATAATATGTATGCATGTATATATATATGCATACATATATATATATATATATATATATATATATATATATATATATATATGTATATATAACAAATAATGGCGTAATAAAATGAAATCGGTAATAGCAACTTTTCTTACAATTTTCGGATTTTATAACCATGGCGACATGCATTTATTTTCTTTTTAAATTGATAAGTGCTTTTTTCTTCTGATGAGTTAAGGGCAAAATAAATTCATCTATTGATGTAATAATTAAATAGATCATTTTGCGCTACGAAACAGGTGCTGTTAATAATTGTGCGTTATTAATGGAATAAATGGTAAGATGGTCAACATCTTGAAATTTGGAATATAGACTTTTGTCAATTATTTGTTATATACTGGGTAGTTGCATCGAGCTTCATAAATTAAAGGATTGGTATAAATAAAATGTGAAACATAATTGAAGAAACATATATCCACACACACACACACACACACACACACACACACACATATATATATATATATATATATATACATGCATATATATATATATATAATTTTAAAAATATATCAGGTAATTATTGAGTTCAGTATTATGAATACTTTTAGTTTCTTTGTTTAAATTTCATTCAAAAAATGATTTAACCTTAAATTTAGACCTGATAAATATAGGTAGAGGATAATAAATGTTATATTTTAAATATATTTAATAAAAAAATAAATAAATAAATTGGTAGATGGGTGGGTGAAATCTCAAGTTAGAATGTCCCAATTAAATAACTCAAATATAATAATAATAGGATTGTCACCGAATATTTAATTATAATGATATGAATCTATTAAATAGATTTGAATAAATAATGTGTAGTAAACGAACAACGTATTTAAAAAATGAATATAAGTAGAAATTTGATATATTTAGGTTCAGCAAATTAGATTATTCGATACATACATATTCGTTGGTTGGTTGTTTTTGTTTTACGGCATATCAACCTTTTTCAGGTTATTTAATGTCGAATCTAGTTATTTTGAGGAACGATTTTTAATGGAGTATATTTGTTTTTTAAGTCGGGTTCTATTTAACCCATAGTTGGGACCCTAACAGGTACCACCACTCCGGGTCAGAGTGGACCTGGGAGCAATGGTCTTTACGAGGATATGCCTTCGTATTATTTGATTGTTTGGTTATTTTTGTTTAACGGCATATCAACCCTTTTTAGGTTATTTAATGCCAAATCAAAAGATTTTGAAGAAAATTTTTTAATAGAATATATTTGCTGTTTTCAAGTCGGATTCTATTTAACCCATAGTTGGGACCCTAACAGGTACCATCACTCCGGGTCAGAGTGGACCTGGGAGCAATGGCAATTAAGGGGTGGCTCCACACTCCCCAATGCCCGCAGGGTGTGGCCTCACCATCGGATATAGTTTTAGGTCATATCCAGGACTCCCACATACATGTTCGAAGCTAACTATGTTTCTAATTGTAGTATTTATAGTTATAAGTTGAAAATAATAACTAAAAATAAATAAATATCAGAACCCTGATCAGAGATTAATTAATCGTGTGGTATCGGGTCTTACGGTATATTTTTTGGAGGTAATATTATATAAGACAATCCCAGCAAAAAAAGAGAATAGCTAAATATAATTGAGAGAGCAAATAGAATTTTTAGTTTCTTGGTTTAAATTTCATTAAGAAAAACATAATTTTTCAGAGTAAAAATTTAGTGTTTGATTAAAGAATATATTTTAGTTTTTTCCCCCTAAATCTAAAGTGTATTCTTTATTAAAGCAGGAAATTTCTACTCTGAAAATTGATGGGTTTTTTTATGAATGAAATTTTAACAAAAAAACTATAAAAAAATAAATAAATGCGTAAAAGGATTGGCGGGGAGATCGAAATATTAAGCCAGAACGACCCTAATAAATTACTCAAATATAAACAATGGCATGATTGGTATTACATCTTTAGATTTAAATTTTTATATATACATTTAATTAAAATAAAATAAATTATAGCAAATGACAAATCTATTTAAAAATGAATACGAGTAGGAATTGTTTTTTTTTAAGTGAATTAAATTCTATTTATCAATTTACATTTGTTCGAAATTAATTATAAATTTTTAGTTTAAATATTTAAATCTAATAATTACAGGTTAAAAATAATTTATTTTAGGGTTAGCCTTAAAATGATTAACAAAAAATTTTGAAAAAATAAACAAGTCAAAAACTATATGTTCCTCCGACAGATGTCTTGAATTTTAGGAGAAAAATAAAAATTAGCCAAAAAAAGGTGTGTTTTGCACCCCTAAGACACACTGGGGCTAAAGAATTTTCCCAGAATCAAATATTACGTTTCCAGATGTGTCTCCATATTGTCTTGCTTTTGGGTAATTTTCAGCAAAATCTAATGGTCAGAAAAGATCCTATGTCCCGAATATTTTGGGCCATGTTTACCTCTTTTGGCCCCCTGAGGACGCAACCAGAATTTTTATCAAAATTTTTAAAATGCAAAAGTTCAGAAAAATGTAATGCCTAGTTATTGATAATTTCGGGAACGAACGGACGAACAGACTAAATAAATTAAAAAATAAATGCGGATATATATACATATTGAATAAGGCTTAATATTTTCGTTTATAGAGAAGCAATAGGAAAATTAAAATAAAATAAATAAATATAAATATGATGAAGGTAAGTTGAAATATATGTTAATATGACAAGACTAAATAACCTATATATAATAATAGGATCCTTGGTATTGGATATTTAGTTTTAACGGTATACATTAACAAAACAAATTGAAATAAGTAAACATAAGTTGGACATAATTTTAATATTTAAAAAAATATATGAAAGAACATTTTTGGTATTTTTTATTATTATTATTATTTTAATTCAATTTTCACCCCCAAACAAGGCACAGTGCCACTTTGAAGCAGGGGGCTACTATCAGGGACTTAATTAGCAGGGTCATTATGAAGGGAAATTAGTAGAAAGATGTTTGTTAACGTTACACTTGAACTTCTGCATATCAGTGCAGTTGGGAAAGCAGAATCCCGGAAGGGAGTTCCAAAGACCCGCAGTTCTGGGGAAGAAACTATTGGAGTAGAAGCTTTCTTGCACCTAGGGATCTCTACTGTAAAGGGGTGAGACTTAGTAGCTTGTCGGGTTTGTCGGGGGTAGTTACGTCGGGGAGGTACAAGTGTTTGCAGTTCGTCAGAGCATTCACCATTAAAGTATTTGTAGAACAGGCAGAGGGATGCAACATATCGTCGATGGGACAGAGGCTGAAGCCTAGATGACAGTTCAGGACCTACCAGGTTGGCGACTCTCTTTTGAACCCTGTCCAGGAGTGAGAGACAAGCAGCAGATGCACCAGCCCAGATGTGACAACAGTACTCCATACATGGGCGAACGGTTGCCTTATAGAGGTATAAGGCGAGTATATTCGAGTTCAGCAGATTAGATTTGTTGAAGTATATCTATTTTAAGCAAATTGCCATTTTCTAATTTAAAAATATATCAGGTAATTATTGAGTTCCGTATTATAAATATTGAAGATAATATTAGTAATTAATAGAAACATGTATATAAATACTAATTAGTTTACATTGAAATTAGTTAAAAAATTACCGATTTCAATAAATATTATAATAAATAAATAATAAAAATATTATTAAATTAGTAGAACATAAAATTCCATTAGTACAGTTAAAAGTCATGAAATATCTAAGAAAATGGTTATAATATAATAATAATAATGCACTATACTTCTAATGCAGAATAGCACCACTTGAACGAACAAGATGAACAAATGTAACGAAAAATTGGGAAATCTCTTATATGAATGAAAATAAATGGTTTCAACGTAGAAATATACATAATAAAAATATTTATTCATGTAATAATTAGGTTATTGTCGGACAAATACTTCTAATAAATCTAGCCAAATAACTGAAATATCGCATACAAATTCAATAAATTAAAAATTAATTTTGTATAAAAGTAAAACCTGAATACATACATTGTTAATATTATCTTATAAAATGATATAAACTATTTATAAGTGATAAATTTTAAAAGTATTTTGTAAGATATTTTCAGTGTTAATTATAACAATATGACCGCATTATATTAATACGTTGGTATGGTGTTATTAAAATTAAAGATGGCGAATGGCGTAAATATCACTAAACACACTTGCAGCTACTCTTCCAATGTATTCGGATTTGTGTAATGATGCCCATATTTATTTTATTTTCCTTTAAAGTTGATAGGCTTCTATTCTTCTGATGAATCAGGGAGGTAAACATTAAAAAAACTGACATAATTATATGAATGTTTCTGCGCTATGAGACAGGTGCTGTAAAGAATTCAACATTTTGATATGCTGAAATAAACGGTAAGATGGACAATATCTTGGAATTTGGAATATAGACTTTTTGTCGTGTGTGTGTGTGTGTGTGTGTGTGTGTGTGTGTGTGTGTGTGTGTGTGTGTGTGTGTGTGCAGTCCATACAACCACCAAGAGAAAATTCTTCCCACAATCCATCGTTCATCGTGGTTTCCATATCCTATGGCAGGTGTTCAGCTTTTTTTGTATTTAGGGAGAAGGTTCAGTAGTTGCCGCTCCACATGCATGTGACTTGTATTTCAAATCTTGGTAAGGGATGTATCATAATGAAAAAAATAAAATGTGTCAAGATTCGAGTTGATGGTGTTTGTTGATGGTTTGCTTGGTATTTATGAATTGGTGTCTGTGTCTGATTGTGAAAGACTAAATACACACACATATATATATATATATATATATATATATATACATATCAGTTATTTTTTCGTAGATTTATTACTAGAGCTGTGACAACAGCATATTCTTTTCATTGTTTTGACTCTTGAGTATATATCCGTTAATATCTTATATGTTTTTATATAGACTGATGTGGTTCTCGATTGATTGACCTTGTCTTACTATGTCGGATATATAGTTAAGTGTCAAAAGAATGAAAAGAATATGCTGTTGTCACAGCCCTATTTATTATTTATTTGTAGAACGAGCGCCATCATTTATACTGCATAAACATACGTTGGGTAAATTTATTTTTATTTGGGAGGAGCTAAAAAACGATTTTTTAAAAAATTATTTTGCTCCTTACATCAAGTGGTTTTATGCCTTGCACCGTTCAATTTTCATTAAAAAAACAACAATTGGGCTATTATGATTTTGTTGATTTGCATTGGATAGCATACATGTACTTTATTTGATCAGAACATACGAGGCATAAGACCGCCTTTGAAGGCAGGTATTTTTTTTTTTATCCAAACAAAACACAGTGCCACTTTGATGTGGGGGGCTACTATGCGGGACATAATTGCAGGGATAGTAAGTTGAGCAGCAAGATGTCTGTTTACATAACAATTGAACTTCTGCATGTCAGTCCATTCGACGAAGGAGAAACCCTGAAAGGAATTCCAAAGTATAGCTGTCCTGGGGAAGAAACTATTAGAGTAGAAGGCTTTCTGGCATCTATGGATCTGTACTGTATAGGGGTGGGATTTTGCTGCTTATGGGGTTTGTCGGGGATATTTACGTCGAGGGGCTACAAGGGCTTGTAGTTCGTCGGAGCAGCTACCATTAAAATACTTGTAAAACAGACAGATGGATGCAACATTTCGTCGATGAGAGAGAGACTGGAGCCTAGCTGACAGTTTGGGACCTATTCAGTTGGAGACTCTCTTTTGAATTCTGTCTAGGAGCGAGAGACTAGTAGCAGATACACCAGCCCAAATGTGACAAAAATTTGCAACAATAAGTTTCTACCAAAGATTTAACCCTAGTTTCTCGCTCTAATTATGCATATGCGGCCATAGTGAAACATATATCTTCAGGCAATGAATTATGTATCGTACGTTGGACTAGATTACTACAATCGCATTCTAATGGTAGCTTCCTTCAGTCTTGACAAACAATGGATACCGCGTGGAATTTTTGTGGTAGGAGTTATGCAATCTCCAGCATCACATCTCGTGAGTTGGCGATATAAAATATCAGTAGCAAGTGGAGGTTCAGGACGACTATAAGCAATGCCTAGATACGCGAAGCGCACATACAGCGCCTAGAATGTCCAAATGGTCACCAAGCTGGTACTAGCCAGGCTCAACGTTGCTTAACCTTCGTGATCTGACGAGAACCAAGGTATCAACGTTACTATGCCGTATATCACGTTCTAATACATTAACTATTACGACGGGAGGTGACGCTGACTAAGTGCTCAACTCAATTCGTTCCATATAAACACATCCACTTAGGATGTTGGTAATCTTCACGTGGTCCCTTCTGTAAATAGCTGATGTCTTTCTTGAAATTATTCTAACTAGAAAGATATCACGGGAAACTAATGGCAACAACAATTATTCTGGTTCTTGGGAAATGAATAAATGAATCGATAAACTATTACCTCAAAGAACATACTCTACACCCCGCTTCAAAATAAAAATAAAGTTATTACAGTGTGGAACGATAAATTTGTCATCCTAAAGAAAACAACACTACAGCTTTATTTTAAAACTTTTACTGAAAATCTCAATTCAGGTAACTGGATTATCTAGTAGAGCTGACATCTATTCAATGTAGTCGCCTTCAGTCTCAATCATCGCTTCGATACGGATCCGGAACTGGGAGCATGCCTTTTCCACAAGCGCTGACGGGAGCTCGGCGAATACTCGGCGGATGGTGGTGATCAGGCTGGCTTTGATGTTGTGGGACGTCACTTTGGTTATGTTCTCGGCGTATGACCAAACGAATAGTACAGGGGAGGATCGGGCAGTGAGAGAAAGGTACAAAGTCGTAGTACCCCTTCTGAAAACAAGTCTGTGTCTCTTTGGACTTGTGGGCCGGTACCGAGTCCTACTACCACACCCAGGGTCTGACAGCGGCCACCTGATTGCACCAGGGGATCATCACAATCTTCAACACATCCAGGTACACTCTGGTGTTGACTTTCAAGCTGACCTTGAAGATGCGATGTGGCATGATGTGGTCCTCACTTAAAACCCTGCCAAAGATCAAAACCGAGGCCGGAAACTTCGTTGTGACCTCGCGCGTTGAACCGTCTTAAATTTGCATTTTCAGAGTGCTGGAAATGGTCCTGTTGTTATAAATTGAATCAGTAGAGAGCATGAGTTTTACAGTGGCGCATCTCCGATCCTACTCGTTGAACATTGTGTCACTTTTAGGCGAGATAGAAGGCTCCTATCGCTATCAATATGTATCGATAATCGATAATCAAAATAATCAATAATAATAAAGAAGAAACAGACAATTTTGACTAAATTTAACACCTTACACAGCCTAATATCACAAGTGCGTTTGAGAAGTCTCACGACTGCACAATCTGAAAGGTTCGAAATATAAAAGCAACAGTATGTTCTTTGATATGACAGGGTTGCGTTTGAAATGAATGATACTTGACTTTTGCATTTTAGACTTTAATTCAAGCCATTATATATAATACTAATTTATTAAATCAATAGTAGGTTCTTTACGGTGCAATGTAGATCAGAATGTATTCTTGACTAAGTCACTTCAGAGTGATCCATTTTCCAGTGAGCTTTACAATAAATTCAATGCAAGTCCTCCATTTTAGGTCAGGAGTGAAGCTCGTTCTCAGAATGCTTGTCAAAGCGAAATGCTTCATTGAAACGGGAGCCATTAGTGCCGAGTAGGGATCTTTATCCATTTAACGACAACGAATTCTAATAAATACATGCGAAGGAGAGAGGATGTTACAGATGATTCATGCGAACAAAGTTAATTCTTGTACTGGTAAGATTTCAAGTACAATCAGATTTGAAGAATATAGGTTGCCTTAAATAAGTTTCCTGACTGTTTTGTATGGGCACTTTTATTGATAGTACACACATGAAACTCAAGACCATTTCGAATTTATTTCCTTCGGCTGCAATGCACTTGTTCTACCATTCCAACAACTTCCTGAGGGTCCCATGGAAGTCCTATTGTGTGAGCGAGCAAATGACACTCATCACAGCCTCTTTCTCCTCCTCAATTATCTAATGATGACAAACTCTAAGGTTTTCCGTACGTTTAGGGAATTACTGTAACATCATAGTGCGCGTGAGCGCGTTGAAAGTTTCAGCAACAGAGAATGATGGCCGGCATGCGAAGAGATTAGCAGCAGCAGTAACAAAAAAAACACGCATATGCAAATTAGGAAGTGTACGCGAGAAGAGGAAGAACAGAAAAATGGGGAAAATGCAACACGTGTTCAGGGAGAAAGAAAGTCGACGTCAGATAAAATGAACGTGTAAATGTGCCGGCGTGAGAAGGAGAAACAAAGTCGACTTCAAAAGAAATCGGAGACGAAAATTGGCCAGCTGTGTCTGGCGTGCGGAAGGAAAAAGAAAATCGAGACCAAAAATGGATGTGTAAATGCGATGCCCCAGTGAAAGGAGAAACGCACACCAGGCTAAAATGGACCCTCGCAGTGAGAGACTCTTTTAACCGGTGCCGAAAGTAACGGTAAAAAAAAACTTGTGTTAAAAAAAACTCTGATTAAGATTGTTATTTATTTATTTATTGCTTTTGTTTGTAACGATAACGTTACATGTATTTATTTTGGATGCTTTTATCCAAAAAAGGGTCAACATGATAAAAAAGAAAGAAAAATAAACGTTATGACGGAAAACTGCAGTCGCAAAAGAGAGGCGGTAAAAAAAGAAACGCGGTCGCAAATAAGGACTTAAAAACAAACCCGACCGAGAGTGAAGAACTTGAAACAAAAATGATATTACACCAGTCGGTGAGTACATTTGTTCGCCTTTATTTTTCCTCTTGTATGCTCACCTAATAGCTTGTTTTATTATAGAGAGAAATTTGGAATAAACCATTTTGTCTTGAACATATTTTTATAAGTTTGTGTTCAGACTGTTTAAGTAATGTCTGCAGTTTTATCTTTAGAGATTACTAAAGGTTTAACACTTGAAAAACTTAGCTGGAGGTTTTATAAGACTTGTTTAAGCAATTATAATGCGTGTAAAAGTAAAAGGTTTTATAAGACTTGTTTAAACAATTATAATGCGTGTAAAAGTAAAAATATGTACTAAAAAGGTAAGTACTAAAAAAAAAATTTGACTTTATTCTATAGAGTAGTAATTTTTTTAGCTTATGGGTCGTTTATAATTGAATATTAATCTTGCCATTGTAAAAAAATGATTATTAAATATGAAGACATTGCATTTTTTAACTTTTTTTTGTATAGTATAGTGGAAATTAGAGAGTAGTGAATGAAGAAACAGTGCTCCCATTAGATAGATCCGTCGAGGCTTAATGATAAGACTAAACTGTATTGTGACACGAAAAGAGATAATTGAGTCACAGGATAGGAACAATGATTTCAAAGAAGAAGTTTTAACCAAAAGAAACCTATTTGAGCAGTTGACGTAAATATCTATCAATAAACAAGGAGAGATATAAATGTTATGTTAGTATATTGAGAGAAAATCAAGGATTGGTGTAAGAGAATAAATATTGCTGTGCGAAAATAAAAACTACTTACACAAATATATATGTGTGTGTGTATGTGTATGTGTGTGGGTGTGGATGTATCTGAAAAACAATTAACATCATAACATATGTGTTATGAAGATTGTCAAGAAGCAAATATACTGGCTTTATTACTAAAATAAAGATATCCCGTTACCGTTTGGTGAATTTATAGACTCAGGACCGACAAATGAAAAAAGACTATGAAAATTCTGATTTGATCTTGCAATGAGTTGACTGGCTTTGTAAAATATTTTTAACATGTAAAACTGTATTCTTGCACAACCAAGCTAAAACACTTTAACACTGCTTCAGTGAGCTTTCTGAAAAAAACATACATTCTTGCTATATAAACAGTTCACTAAGTTTTCTCCCTTTAAACCTATCAAAACGTTGCCTTTAAATATTTGGAAGAATATTTTGGAATTTCTTTATTTTTACAAATGAAAAAAAAGGATAAATAAGGAAAGGGATGTCTGAAAAAAAGCATAAAATGGAAATGTCGAACAGACTAAACACTAAGGTAGGTTTAATTAAATTTTTGTAAGGAATTTTTGGAAGAGAAGGTGTGTAACATAGTGCGTGCGAACGCGTTGAAAATAGCAGCAGCTAATGATGGGCGGCACGCGAAGAGATTAGCAACAGTAGCAGAAAAATGCGCATATGCAAATTAGTAAGTGTGCGCGAGAAGAGGAAGAAAAGAAAAATGGTGAAAAAATGAAACACGTGCTCGGTGAGAAACAAAGTCGTCGTCGGATAAAATGGACGTGTAAATGCACAGGCGAGAGAAGTGGCTGGCTAATGCCGGCGTAAGGAGAAGAAACAAAGTCGTCGTTGAAATGAATGGACGTGTAAAGCGAAGGCGAGAAATGACTGGCTGCGGCCGGTGTGCGGTGGGGAAAAAGGAGAAACAAATCCAGACAAAAATAGACGTGTGGCAGCGAGAAACTTTTAATAATAAGGATAATTAAAAAAAAAACTTCTGTTGAAAAAGAAAACATGCCGACTTGGATATTTTATTTATTTGTTCGCCTATTTACAACGTAACGGCTACGTTAAATGACCAAAAGTCACAGGGAGCAAGGTCTGGATTATAGGGAGGGTGAGGAACTATCTTGGTGTCCATCTTGGTCAATTAGTCTGTGACAAGGATGAAGTTGTCGATTAGTGCATTCGCGCAAATCTTCTGCATTTTAAGTTCCTCGCGGATAATTGTGTGTGCATTTCCCATACTGACATCCAGCTGTGCGCATATTGTCTCTATAGACAATCAGACTTTAGTAGGGTGTGTTCCAATTCCTGTTGTAGTTGTTTATTTGAACTTGAAATTATAAAAATTGGTCATCTCATAAGATGTATAGCTATAACATACTGAATTTTCAAAAGTCTATGACAATTTTAAATGTATGTACAAATAATAGCCTGGAAACTTATTGAAGGTACTTCGTATAATTTCCCATCATTCCTTATTTGGTGAAAACAAAATCTTATCTGGTAAAGAATTGAGACAGAAAGATTAGAGGGTATTTTTTAGACCAACCCCCTAAGTTAAGGATGTCGAGTCAAAAATTACAAGAGCTAACTATCGTTTATTATCAACTAGCCTGGATGCCCGGAGTTGCCCGGGTTTTTGGAAGTGTGTGTTGAGCAAAAAAGAAAGCAAAAAAAAGAAAAAATTGGTGGTATGCAGGTAGGTTCGAACCCGTACCGCGAAGGAGTAAGAGAACGTGAAAAAAAGGTGACGTCTTTGCTGTTGCGCTCATCGCCAAACCGGAAGTGACGTAGGTTTAAATTAAGGCCAGTCAATCGAAAAGAGGGGATGACTTTCGAAAATATCGGCGAAAAAAGTGACCCCTCCGTGTAAAAAAGTGTCCAGTTGAGGGTGAAAAAATTAATGTTTAAGCCAATTGTTCGATATTTGTCGTTCGAAAGGTCGAACGTCAAAACGATATCGATCTTGTGAAAATCCGTCGCCTCTGTCGAAAGTCTTAGGCATATAGACATATATGATGATTGCAACGTCTTGTCAAACGAGTGCCACTCCCTCAGACACTTAAAGTCCATGAGCCCAAAAATGACTTCCATCGCCACAGGACCATTTTTATAGACAAATCCGTGAGGGAGTATCTATACACAGATTATGTTATAGAGTCTTATCTTTGTACGACAGCTAAATTTCTCTCTCTCTCTCTCTCTCTCTCTCTCTCTCTCTCTCTCTCTCTCTCTCTCTCTCTCTCTCTCTCGATCCAAAATGTTGAGACCCAGCAACAAGCAAGAACAATATAGCCAGCAACAAGTTAAACTGCAGACCAGCTTAATGCGAGTACTTGTCTCCAGCTTTATGGTTATTTAAATCAGAGATTTGCTTCTCCTAGAAAGGTTGTCTTCACCACGGTTTACGGGAGCCCTCTCCACCCCAACACACACATAGATACATACACACACACACACGGTGCTAGTTGGCCGCAAAAGGGTTCATTAATCCTTTGGAAGGTCTTGTTTTTAATCCTTCAGGGAGACTAGCCACTCTCCTCACCAAACAAGTTTGGTGGGGGAACCAGTTTAGTCGCCGGTGGCCCAACCATCAGGCAGGTAGTACTGGGTTACATGGTACCAGTAGCATATGCCATGACCTGACACACAGCATACATACATACATACATACATACATACATACATTTAAACAGGCAGGTGAGATTTATATTATAGAAGATAGCCGAGTCAATAAACGTTTGTTCCCTAAAGGTTTTTCGTATACATGGTCTCTGTTTGGTTTCCAGAGACAATTAATACTCCTTTTAAGGATAGCTGCACGTATAATTGTGAAACAAGGGTAGCG
>NC_136493.1:114638522-114763522 GCF_053919585.1 Euprymna scolopes | reverse complement strand
ATCTCCCCTGATATATATAAATAATAAAAATAGCAGTCTTTGAAATTGTTTTTTGGAGTATTCAGTCGAACAATAAATTACAGTTATTATTTTCTTTCTCTTATAATCAGCTGTACTCTCTATTGCGTATTGAGCTTTTTTCATTCGGTTGGGATAACTTTTTCTATATATAAATACTGTTATTTATATTAGTTTGAGGTTTGCCATTGTGTATATCAGGTAAACACTACATCCCTTTGTTCTCATTGATATATATATATATATATATATATATATATATATATATATACTAGCAAAAGTACCCGTCGTTGACTTGGTTCAAAAACAGCCTACAGAAAATGGACTCTGATTTATGAAAGTATGATAGGTTATGAAAAGGAAGGGTTGTAAAGAGATAGCTTCGAATTTGGGGGTATCAAAACCAAAGCAAAATATGATGAAAGTAAAAATAAAATAAAGTAGATTAACCCCATAATTTATACCTGTTCACACTGACACACTTATCACAATATCCTGTGGATCTATATTTAAAAAAGAACTTGTTAAACTTTGTGACATATTTCCATCCTATGGAGGTCAGGCGCGAACGAACACTCCATAATTTTATTATACCATATTTCTTCAAACTGAAACATAATTATCAAAGTATACTTACGCAGATAGATATGAAAAGTCTTTATTAAAGTTCGTGCTTATTGCCATTCCATGGAGGCCAGGCGGGAACGCAGACCCCACAATTTTATTATACCATCCCTATTTATATTAAATCATACTTATCGAGGCATTCTTATGTACATCTATATCAAAAACACTCGTCAACGTTTTTTTTTAATTTTTTAATTTTTTATTTCCATACTTTGTGGACCAGGCGCGAACGCAGACCCCACAATTTTAATGAACCACCGTTCTGCCAGATCAAACATAACCATTACTGTGTCTCGATACATCTTCTATCATTATATGTAATCAGTTTTGTAAAATAATCAACCATATAGGAGCCTATTCATGACCAGACACACACACATTCAAATTTATATATATATATATATATATATATATATATATATATATATATATGACAGATAAGGACAGCCATTCGTGTTTTATATGAATCTTAGCAGATAGTCGGACACATTTTTCTATTAGTAATTTAAAATATATAGATTAAAAGGTTTTCTTTTCTGTATTCTTCCAATAATTAAGTCTAATGTATAAAATGCAATATTACTGATTAGTTTTTCCAATAATTAAAAACCGCGGTCAATATTCAATAAATGTGTTTAAAACAGTGTAAACTTTACACCACGAAAAAGAGTTTTGAAAACAATATTCATAAAATACTATTTTGTTTATTTCATCATTAGAATACTCGTCCTCTGAGTGGTAAAATTAATTTACCAACGAAACCGTTTTGTACAGCTTTCACTTCCTCTTACAAAGATAGAATCAAAGATACAATATTACTACACGTTATATCTTAACTTCAATAATTACCGGAACAGAACAGCTTTGAAACACTATCATGCTAACTTATTTCTAAATTGACTCAACCACCGTCCATATATACGGGAACTCTTAACGATCCCAGATAGGGCTCTTGTTCCGCGGTTAACCTCGCTTCTTTGGTGGGACGAAAAACACTCTTTTAATTGTAACCCTTTGTTAGTCTTTTATTAATAGACGCCTTGACTTATACCGTTGTACTGTTTTTATTGTGACTAATTCCGAACCATAACACTTATGAAGGTTACAATTATAATAGGTACAATTATAATATAACTAGCAGGGAGACACGACGTTGCTCGGGATTGAACAATGATCATCGAATATTTCACGCTCCTATATTTTAATTGTCATCGAAATCTGTGAAATCGCCCGGGAGGAAGCTTCACATGTCTCCATGCATTAACTTAGTCCAAAATATATGTTATTCTACATTGCACTGGAGAGAACCTACTGTTACTTTTATAAAATCAGGGGATCTGAGCATTGTTGACGGAAAGGTAGAAGCTGAGTTTTAGATTCATTAAAATTAACTAGCCACCTCTTTGCACCACGTGATCAAGATCAGAGAAGAGAGAATTAGGAAGAACTTGGTCGTTTACGACCTTTGAAGTGTTGCCATAGATGGTAGTGTCGTTAGCATGCATTTCTACGAATAATCTAAGAATGTGATTTGAGAGATCATTGGTGTAGAGAAATAGAGTCGGGCCTAGGATGGACCCCTGAGGGACTCGAGCATTAATACTGTCAGCTTCTGATTTCTGCCCATCAACCACTATCACTTTTTCCATAGCTACCAACGTAATAGATGTACTGACTAAAGCTGCTTTCAGGACTGCCATCAACCACTGTAAAAGAACAATAAAAAATGCAAGAGAGCTATATGCTCAGTCCGTTAAATCCAAAATAGCTGAGCAGCGGCTTGGTTCCCACCAGTTTTGGCAAATACCAAACAGGAGCCTGAACAGAAGCGTGCGTTCTACCTCAACCATCATCAATGAATCAATGGAATGGATGTCTTCAAGTTCAACATAAACAAATTCCTGATAAACCGCCCCCTTAAGTAAGACACTTTATCAAATCTTCATTACTAATGATTATCATATCAGCCCATTGATTACTGTACACGCAATAATAATTATCCCCGAGTGGCTTCCGGGCCTTGATAAGTGGTGACTACCATGTAAAAAAAAAATATATATATATATATATATATATATATATATATAATTTTAATTTCCCAAACGTAGAAATATACTTATGAGGATGATCTATAGGTTTTAGCTTTATTTTTGGCTTAAAATCAATACATATTCATTATTTCATCATTAATACGAGTCATTAAGTTTCAATCAAAAGCAAACAAATAAAACCTATGAAAAGTTTTTGGCATTGGAAAATATGAACATTTTTTTTCGGATTTTGATACCGATACTCCAAAAGTTCCGATTTTTTCGATTCCCGATATATATATATATATATATATATATGTGTGTGTGTGTGTGTGTGTGTGTGTGTGTGTGTGTGTGTGTGTGTGTGTGTGTGTGTGTGTGTAGATACGTTCATCAAATAAAGTCGATGATCACAGCCATTCGTAATACAAACAGAAACAAATTCTTAATCAACCGCTTGAATTAAAGTTGCATCATTTCAATCTAGACTGGATCTGAGTCGATTATGCTATTCTCAAAACTACCCAGACCCTTGCGCCAAAGAGCAGGGTCGCTCATTGATCATTGACCACTGACCCCTTAAGTGAATACATCTCTCTTGGGTAAGCTATCCAAACCCTTTAGATCCGGTTACGGTTTCCTGCCCCCGTTCGTTCTAATCGCAAATCAGCCAATCGACAAATACGATGATCGATTTTAAATTTAACCGCTTCATGCTTCAAAGAGTTGCTCATTCGCTTGCTTATGCGGCAATACATATACGGTGTAAAGTTTAAAGATATCAGACTAGCAATCGGGAAGAGGCGATTGTTATTAAGCAAGATTCCATTGTTAGCAAATAGTAAGGAGGCTGCTAAATACAGTACCGTTTATAAATAACTAAACTACTTATCGTTCATTTTATGAGACATTAATCTCTCTCTCTCTCTCTCTCTCTCTCTCTCTCTCTCTCTCTCTCTCTCTCTCTTTATATATATATAATTATTTTTATATCCACAGATGCTAGTATTTCACGCTTTCGCAATAATCACCCGCGCATGAAGTGACGATTCCTACGTGCAGTACAGGGAGTTGACGATTCCTAGATCATTAAGACGTAGCTATAAAGATATCTTTGACTTTATCTGCCCGGAGGTTATCTCCAAGTCACTATAAACTGTTACGAGAATTAAAGGAAATTTAGCAATTATAAGGGCCACATGCGAGGACCACGTTAAGAGAGTCAACAGTGTTCAAACGACGAAAGCACGAACATCACACACACGCACGCGCGTGTATATATATACATATATATATATATATATATATATATATAAATTCGTATTCCTGTCTGTTTGTTTGTTTGTTCACAATTTTATTAATATATACAAAACGTGTCTTGCTTTAATCTTTTATTTATTTCTATATATATATATAGTACGGTACTTGGAAAAATATACAATTAAGAGATCACCTTATTTGCATATGACATTAAGAAAAATTGATTTTACTAAATAGCGGTATCTTAGTTAATGTTTGTAGCGGGAGAATTATTTTAAGTATTCTATTTAAAATTGTTATTTAATAAATTTCAAACAACAATTATATTGATAATATATTTAATTTAATTTATTTTGGAATTAATATTTCCAACAGCGACCTTTTTTTTTAACTTTTTTTAGAGTTCTTTGTCCCTAGATGCTATCCATAAAAAAGCAAATGTTTAGCTGGAAAAACAATTCTGTGTAGATACAAAAAATGTTTGGTTTTTATTGTTTTTTTTCTTTAATATTCAAAACAAAAACATTTACGAAAAAAATTGAAAAGATTTCATTTGTTTTTGTTTTTTTCCTTACGGCAATACAGAAATCGGTAAATTTTTACCACGTAATTCAGCCTCGTTTAACACCTAAAAAAATGAGGATCTAGTGCCCCCCTCTAAATTCCACAATTTACACTTTTTTTTTCTTTTTTCGCGTTAATTTCATCGATTAGAAACTTAATTTTCTAACTAGAAAGGTAACTTTATACGACGTAACCCAGCGGCGTTTAACCCCTAAAAATTGGATATCTACTTTTTTCAGCCTAATACATTTAAATAGCCTTTATAAATATCATGAGAAAAGAAATTTTGAAAAAAAATAAATAAATAACATGTTAGAGTGGGAGATAACTTTTCTATATAAATTTAACGTAAAATGAGCACGCCTTTTTTGGCCACCAAGTGTTCAACGAGACATGTCACCTCTAGCATATTTTAAAGCTGGACGATTGAGGAGGAGGGAAAAACTGGGGGGAATAACTTTGGAAACATAAAATAAATTTTTTCTGAGACCATTCTCTACTTTCGCCTGACAATTTCATAAACAAAACAAAGCCCAAAATATGACAAATTCTATTTTTATGGGGGGATTACATTAGAAACATAAAACGACAAATAAAAAGCAAATCAAAAAGCGCGTCCTCTCCTATTAAAAGCAAATCTAAAATTTCCTTCATTTACAAAAGAAAAAGCCAGTAAAAAAGTGCCCTTACAAAAAATAAATGTAAATATGTAGTTTAGCAGCGTAAATTATTTGACAGACAAAAAATAATAAAAACTATTTATTTTTATATAAAACATTATTAGACCCAAAGGCTGAAATAAAACAAAAAAAAAACATTTTTATGTTTTTTAATCATTTTTTATTCGACTAAATGTGCATACCTTACAAGTTTAATATTTGGCCTTTTTTAGGTTTGACAGATTGACTTTTTTAAGACCAAAGTTGGCCTTTTTACGCTCTTTCATTGCAAAAAAAAATATGGCGGCCAAAAACATAGTTCATGAAAGAGCTTAAAAAGGCCAATCTGCCAAACCTTAGACCAAATTTTAAAAGCTATAAATAAATAAATAACAGCGTTTCGATACTGTTAATGTCGCTTAAACACACAATACCAACAAATCACGAGGCGATATAAAAAATCTTAAGTAAGAAAAATATTAATGCATATACTAAATCTCCATTCACAAAAATACAAACGAGTATATAAATATATATGTGTGTGTGTGTGTGTGTGTGTGTGTGTGTGTGTGTGTGTGTGTGTGTGTGTGTGTGTGTGTGTGTGTGTGTGTGTCAGCCGGTAATTTAGTAACATGAATGTCCACTCGAGGGTAAAAAGCCTAACGTAAGGCGAAGTAGTTTGATGTGGAAGTGGCCACAATATTCTTTCAGAGTTACAATGCTATTTCCAAAATAAAGTTTTCAGGACTAAAATAATATCTGTTAAATTCCCAATGCATATATTTCCACCGATAATGACAATATATGCAATGGAATTGAACATTGACTCACTATTTAATGCAATATCTCCGCACCCCCAAGGACTCTGGATTTCTTCTAAACCCTAATATCAACGGATCTTTATATCGCCGAAGAGGACGACCATTTCATATGCCCTTCGAAATCACGGTATGGGACAACCAAATATTCTGGATATATCGGATTACTCGATCACTTCTGATTTTCCCCTTAGATCAATATTCGTCCGACCTAACAGTAATATCCCGGAAACTATTAAACTCATTCTGATAATGAACTGCCCAGGTAGTATGATATCCTTTTTCCATGACTTTTAAGCGCCATCTAAATAACTTTTAAACAACTTTTAAATAACATTTTCAATATATATGCTGATACGCAAAATATTTGTTTATTTATAGCTGAACATTTTACTAATTGCATTTCATTTCCTCTGATGATATGAGCCATTATTGAAAGTACATGGATTAAGGAAATAAATATAATTTTTCTCCATATATTTCTTGTTTCAAACAATAAATTCGTACTTAAATATATTTGTATATATTTTTAATCTACAGAATTTAACTTTAATCATTAAACTTATATTTTTATATATTGAGCTTTACATTTTGGCTAGGATCGTCCTAAAAGTATTGCCTCAATGTAATATCTGACAGGAAAATTCACTTGATTTCTAATCTGTGACTTTTCTTATATATATATATATATATATATATATATATATATATATATATATATATATATATATATATATATATATATACGGGTTTTCAATGTTCTAAGCGAATAGCTGCCAAAAGATCTATATATATATGTATCTTAATTATACGTTTCAATTTTAGGTGCGCAGTCACTGAAACGTATTCTTCTTCCTAATTTCGTGTCCCACGATTTTATACAAGCCCGTAAAGAAGCCATTTTCTATTATACCGACCACGTTTTATTTCCGTGGGCCAATCAGCGCAAGCCTCAGCGACTCCATGTCACGTCTGTGGCCACTCAATGGTTCATATGCACATTCGCCGCATCACAAAGATTCGCACGCAACCAAATGTCGATTGCCTCGCTTCCCTTCATCACCTCTCGGACATTTTTTTTTTTTTTTTTTTTTGCCTGCGCTTTCGCATTACACATCAATCCTGGCCTGGCCTTCACCTTCGCTCAACTAACCCCTGTCTTCTACTCTATTTTCTACCTCATCATCCGACAACAAAATAACCCGTTGTCCAGAGACGAAATTGAAGCACATAAAAATCTCGAAAAACCATGTAAATTCCGACATTTTAATATATGATAACGTTCTGGTATTGTAATGGTCATAGTAGCGAACTGTGACTTCCCTGTCTTGGGTTTTAGTTATTGCGTCAGTTTCAGTAGTATACATGGAAATGTCATGGCTCGTTATATTTTTCTCCTATTATGGATTAAATATTAGGGTAGGCTTGGCTTTCCTACCTTCTTTTTTTTTTACTAGAGGCTTACCGCTTATCAAGGCCCAATAGTCACTCGAGGATAAGTGTTAATATGTGTCGGGTGGATTGTGAGACAACGCCCTGATGATCGGTAGTGGTTGGACCTTGGTGGAGTTTAATGGCTTTAGAGGATGGCTCAACAAGAACTTATTTATATTAGATTTCAAAATGATCACATTATAGTCAGCTGGGAAGCAGCGCGGCGGTATTATGTTCCACGAACAGGGAGTTCTAAGAAAGTGACTTTTTCCACAGAATTTTCGTTTAGCTTAAGGCGCTGATAGAGAGTAAGGAAAATTATTAACAGTCAGACGAGTATTTGTATCGAATGATTGAAGCTCAGTCAAGCACCTGCCATGAAAATAATATTATAGGATAGATAGACTCGCAACGTCTATCTCTGATAAATAGACTGCAATAATATAAACGAGAATTTATATGATCTCATAATTAATATTAATCTCAAACAAGTAAATAATGATCTAGATTAATTTGATCTGTAAATTTTTTATAGACATCAGTCATCTCTTACCAAGGCCAAAAGCCACTCAAAAATAATGGTTAATGAGATAATCAGTTAGTCGATGACTAACACTATTGTTACATACTGGTAACTCTACGTCAGTAGCGAGTTAGTCTGAATTTTGACAAGGGTTACTATGGTGTATGATAATCTAGATATGTAAAACCGAATCGTTCCCAGGGTTGAATGAAGGATAGGTGATATAAAATTTAGCCAGGAGGCTAGAGGCTAAACGCTGTAAACAAAACAGAGACAAGGTGAAGAATATTGTCATATTTTTGAGTGGGAATACAAGTTTCTCTGCAGAAATCATGCAAACGAGAGGCCGCCAATAATGTAGAAATAATCTTATTGGAATGTTATCTCGAATCTCTCTCCGTGCGCGTCACTCATTCCGTTAAGTTAGAAAGTTAAGTTTAAGAAGTCAGTAACTAGCTACGATAACATTAGTATATCTCTCCTGATAAATAAAATCAAGCTTCCATCCTTTCATCATAATCGCTCTGACCCTCCTCCCAAACAGAAATGATTGACTCTCATCTTGAGGAAGCTCCATGTCTTGACAAGCTTCTGGGACTGACTTTCACTCCTGATCTGAATTGGAAAACATGCATCAAATCTGTTGCCAAGATCGCTTTTATCTTTACATAATCAACGCTCTGATCCCCATCTGGCATCAATTGACATGCCTTTCGTCTTGGGGAGGCCTCATGTTTTGACAAGCTTCAGGGAAACGAGATATAAGAGTCAGGTACGTCCAAGGATGGAATACTGTTGCCACATTTGGGCAGGAGCTGCTAGAAAGGACTTATCCTGCCTTGATAGAGTTCAAAATAGACTTCGTAGTGTCGTAGGGGATATCCTTTTCTCTTCCCTGCAACCTCTTTCTCACAGGAGATATGTTACGAGTTTATCTCTTCTTTATGGTTATTTTCATGGCAAGTGCTCGGCTGAGCTCCAATCTATTGTTCCCCCTCGCCAAACTTTCACAAGAAACACCCGTCTAGCAGAAAAGACTATCAATAATTTCTCCTACTCTTTATCTGTGCCTAACCCTAAGCGTAGATTCCATGAACAAAGCTTCTTTCTTAGAACTGCACGCTTATGGAACTGTCTTGCGTTTTCCTGCTTTCCAGCTGACTACGATATGGTTGTCTTAAGTCTAACGTAAACAAATTTTTGATGAGCCGTTCCATATAAGTTACAAATTTACCGAATTTCTATTACTAACGATATTGTCCAATTTTTACTGTACACTCTTTAACACTTATCCACGAGTGGTGGCCTCTGGGCCTTGATAAGTGGTGATGCCTCTGTAAAAAAATTGCTGGAAAAATGGTTGGATCACTCTACCGCCCTAATAGGTATCTCACTGCCGATGTAATCCTCTGTCTATATAAGAGCTAAATACCTCCTAAAATGAAGTACTGTTGCCACATTTGGACAGGAGCTGCTCGGCGTACCCTATCCTGCCTTGATAGAGTTCAAAACCGGTTTCGAAACATTGTAGGTGATGTCACTTTTCTCTTACCTACAACCTCTTTCCCACAGAAGAAACGGTATGATCCTGTCTCTGCTCTATCGCTATTTTAATGGCAAGTGTTCGACTGAACTCCAATCTCGGGCCCCTCGTTGGCAGACTTTCACAAAAACATGCGTCCATCTACAACCACTATATATGATTTCCCCACACTCTATCTGTGCTCAGATCTAAACGCAGATTCCATGAACAAAGCTTTTTCCACAGAACTGCCCGCCTGTGGAACACTGTTCCGCTAGCCTGCTTCCCGGTTGAATACAACATGGTAGCCTTCAAATCCAATGTAAACAAATTCTTGTTAAGCCGTTCCCATAAATAATAAAATTCTATCAAATTTACAACATAAACGATTATTACACTATAACCTTACTTCTATCAACCCTTATCCTCGAGTGACTTTCGGCCCTTTGTAAGTGGTGACTCCCAAGTAAAAAAAAACATGTATGAAAACTCTCAGCGAATGTCTCCTTGTGTCTCTTTATGAAAAATGTTTTATTTGTCTTAATTAAACAAACGAGATGATCGACAACCAATGAAAACAAGAAAAGAAATAGCAACAGACAAGGCGATAAAAAAAAACCTGGTACAAACGCTCCTCGCTTATGTGTAAAGATTTTCTTTAATTTGTTTTTGAAAATGTTACACTGTGAGAGGCTTGAAAATGATGAATGGTATAGACAAAAAATTACACTTAATAAAATTTGTTGCCATTGGACTTGATGATTACCATATTCTAGTCTCCAATGAATCGGTTCCGTGGCAACGTGTTCCAAAGATTTATTGAAAAGAAACTCTGTCCATGTAAGCTTTGTTTGGCTTTGTGTAGGCAGAGGAAGTATGAAAATTCTATGTAGTGATGATAGGAAGACGAATTTTTGCTGTGAATGTTTTTTACAGAAAGGAACCAGAAACTGGAACCCAGAGGAGCACCTTTTATGGAAATAGCAAAGAGTAGATAAGGACTAGTTCTAGTGATTAAGCAACCCTTGCTTCAGTATACATTTCCCACAAATGGCACACTTACAGGAGATAGCAATGATCTCTCGAGACTGGAAGGAAACTTTCATCATTCTGGAGAAATGCTGCAACCCTATGCAGTCGAAGATTCGTGAAAAGAAAATTGCGAAATTTGAATAATAAGGATTTAGTTTGGTTGTACTTTATTTACTTGTCCCCGCACAAGGAAAGTTAGAAAAACTCAGCTTCCCAAAGAAGAGACATTATGGATTTGTGTTTCTGAATTTTTAAGATGAGGATTGATAATTTGATTTATTTGTGGGACTGTTCTCATCTTGAATGCCATTTTCACAACGTTTCCATCTTCGGGTCCATCTAGTCAAACTCGGGAATTTTTCTGTCAAAGCTCTGGAATCTGCACAGAATTACAAAGGGAAATCATTACTTAATGCACGTTCCGTCAGCAACGTTGTTTGCAATTGTATTTTGGGTATCGTCAAAACTAAGGATTAAACCTTAAACCTGAAAAAGATGTAACTTACAAGTGAATTTTACCAAGTACTTTATCCATTATGCCACGGGCCGTTATGATTCCAGAGTTCAACAAGATACACCCGAAAAAGGTCAGAAGTTACATCGACAAAAAGGTTGCGAAAATAACCTTGAAGATGAGAACAGTAGTTCGAATAATCCAAATAACACGAACTCTGGATTTGGACCAAAACTAAAATTGCCTGAGTTTAGACGGATTTCCCTTTCACTGACCGATGACAGAACAAAAGAATTGTAGTCTCAAAACAGATACTACACTTTGTTCTTGGCCAAAAGACAAGTCTTTTTGCATAATTGGTTCTCAATTCATATTTCTCAACGATTGACTGTATACAATTAGTTGAAGACAAGTTACTATTTATATCATTGTTAAAAAGGAAGGTGTTGTTCCTTACCAAACGGCATTTGTACATAATTGTATACAAATATGAGAGTGGCATTCCTTTAATGTAGCCTCGTTATTAAATATCATCAGCTATATAATATTCGGTAATCTTGCAGAATTTGACCTGGATCCTCAGGATTTTCCTTCAATTATAGCTCGGGCTCGACCGATAATCGAGCGTTGTTCAAATGTTGAAATGCTAAATCAACATTTTTTTTGTTTTTATTTTTTGTATAAAATATTAAATTTTAACTTATTTTTTGGTTGATGGGAGGAGCATTTTTTCTGTCTAATTTTTTGACATTTGTTGACAAAAAATAATTTATAAATTTTCTTGAACAAAACTTTTCTGTACTTTCACCTAACAATTTAGAGTTTTCATAAAAAAACATTCATGTTTTCTTATTAAAAAGAAAAACTGCTGTCTACAAAAAACGAAAAAATGTTTACTGCCAATTTTGTTTAATTTCCACCACCATCACCACCTCCCAACCAGTGTGTACTATTAATAACTGTGTCGATACGAAAAGAATATGAAAACTTATAGAAGGCACCTTGTATATATATATATATATATATATATATATATATATATATATATATATATATATTATCCGAGTCACGTGATGGCTAATAAATTATTAGAGGACGGATTATTTTTAACAGGGAAGGAAGCTCACCTTGATATTTACATAAAGTCGAATTACTTTTCTTCCTGATCATTTTATTTTATATATGTATATAAAATTTACGACCCTATGCATTTTAACGTCTTTTTATTTTTCTGGGGCTTTTTTGTATTTATATACAAAGCTTCCAATATTTAAAATCTATGAATATTATTATCGCATTGGAAGACTGTGGTATTTTCAATATTTATTCTTCGAAAATCGGAATTATGGCATATATATATATATATATATATATATATATATATATATATATATATATATATATATATGTCTCTTGTTTTTTGAGGGGAGGGTTTACAATGATCACATAAGCAATATCTTTTTTTAGAGGGGAGAGGATTAGAAAATTAGTTGTGAGTAGTGCTCTGGGGGTTTCTTTACTTAGAGAAGTGCTCAGTATATTAAATAGAGTCATTGTTCAAAGTTTTAATATACTAGATGATGCAGGTAGTATCCCAAAAGTAAGATTTTTGCTGCTCATAAAAAAGGGATTTTTTTTTTCGAGGGGGAATCTTTACGTTATCACTTTTCACACATACTTATGTTTGCATGTATCTTATAACCGTTTACACACATTTATGGTCGTATATATGTTATCACCGTTCACCCATTTATATTTGTACATATGTTATCAATGTTCACACATATGTTTGTATGTATCTTATCTCCTTTCACATGAATTTGTTTTTGCACGTACGTTATTTCATACAGATTTGTGTTGGCACTAATTTGCATATTCCTTTAAAAAGGCACTTTCATTAATGTGCTGTTCGTTTTGTTTCTGTCTTTTTATTATTGGATGATTAGTTTCACTTCACTATTATACACAGTTCCTTTTGTGCATATTTGCCGCATTGTGCATAATTGCATTGCAGTTTGAGCTGCATTTAGAGAAATTCTTTATTTTATCTCGAAACAGTCTCTACCAAACTACTTTGTCAATTTTTGGTCTATTTACTTGAAACTTTATATATGGGGGCGCACAGACCCCTGGAACAAAATCGATTTGATTTTTTGCCAGAAAATGGCTGCTAAAGGGTAAAAATTGTAAACATGAATCTTGAAAAGCGTAGTTCGACATAATGTGTAAGCTCTACATATGGCAAATATGCATTTAACAATGTCATTTTTAATGCTTTGATATACAGATGGACTTAGCTCAAATAGAAACGAATAACGCAGGAGAGCTATATGTTTTGATTTGGATTCTAGCTGATTGCACTCAAGTCATATTCTAGAAGTGTAAGCCATGTTTAGTTTCAGAACAGTTTCCGATGGTTCGTTGTTCCACACAAGTCCTGAGGGGTGACTGGTGTGTAGTAGACAGTTCCACAGAGCAAAAGATTCTTACCGTGTCGAGACGGAAAAAACATGCGAAATTGCTACAGAAAAGTTTAATATCTATGGAGCAATTCTGGTTTCTGATTGGTTGGTAGCAGAACGTGAATTAATTCGATTCGTCAGTTCCTAGCAGAATCGTTTATAAATAGAATCGCCCGACTGTGTGGGATCATACTCCATTATTCATCTTGGATGATGGCATGTGTCTCCTAGTGGCTTCGGCTGCAGGGAGACAGGGTAGTAGTAGTACACGTCAAGGATCCGTTCTTGGAACTCAGCCAGACAGGTGAGGGGCCGGGAACCGGACCAGCACCTGTCAGACTGATGTACACCGCCTGGGTAATTCCTAGGACGTCCACCCTCCCAGGCCTTGCCACTGGGTTTCTGGTGGAGTAAGTTCATTTGAGGCGCCCCGACCGGGGAATGCCGACGTGGTTACTCAGGCAATTTTTACAATTGTTGACGTGTCCCTCCTTTAGGGGAGCCTTCTGGATCCCCACCTTCTGGCCTTGTGCCACATATTGCTGTGGTGGGCAGCAATTAAATCTCTACCCCATTATTCATTTTGAATGATGGGATGTGTGTCCTAGCGGCTTCGGCTGCAGGGAGACAAGGTAGTTGTATTCGTCAGGGATCCGTTCTTGAAACTCAGCCCGACAGTTGAGGAGCTGGGAACCGGCCCAACACCTGTCGGACTGAGTTACACCGCTTGGGTACTACCTAGGAGGTCCCCTCCCAGGCCTTGCCACCGGGCTTTCCGGTGGGGCAAGTTAATTGCTTGTCGCCTTAGGCGCCCCTACCGGAGAATTCCGACGGGGGTGCCCAGGCAATTTTTGATGAGGCAAGAGTGCCCCTCCCTTAGGGGAGCTAGCCCATCTCCACCTTCCGGCCTTGTGCCACATTTTTGTGAAGTGGACACCAAATAAATAATTACCCCATTATTATTCTTGGATGATAGGGTTTGTCTCCTAGTGGCTTCGGCTGCAGGGAGACAGGGTAGAAGTACTCGTCAAGGATCCGTTCTTGACAATCAGCCCGACAGGTGAGGGGCTGGGAACCGGCCCAACACCTGTCGGACTGAGGTACACCGCCTGGGTAATACCTAGGAGGTCAACCCTCCCAGGCCTTGCGACCGGGCTTTCCGGTGGAGTAAGTTTATCGCTTTCTGCCTGAGGCACTCCGACCGGGGAATGCCGACGGGGTTACTCAGGCAATTTTTACAATTTCAGGAGTGTCCCTCCTTTAGGGGAGCCTGCTGGATCCCCACTTTCCGGGTTTGTGCCACATTTTACCTAGGTGGGCCGCAAATAAATCTCTACCTCATTATGAATCAAAAATATTGCAACATCCCCCTATTTTTAATAATGGGGAAGTCCCTTGTATTCATTCTGCTCAAAAATAAATATATGTTTTCATATTCAATTATACATACTAAAAATTAGAAAGTATTTGGATCTTAAAATTTTAGCATGTAAAAAGACGCCACTTTTTATTATGTTTAAATGTCAAACATATATGTGTACAGAGGAGAAAAATAAGAGAAATGGAACGTATTTTTTTACACTAAAAAAGGGGTGGTTATGTGAAAAAGAAACCATTTTTAAATTTGATTATGCAGTTTTGTTCAAAAACGCATACATATAAATAAATATACATAAAAATAAACATACATGCAATATGCACCTGTTTAAAGAGTTTTTTGTTATGTTTTTTTTTGTTTTTTATGTTAATGAAAACAATGCCAAAAAAGATAGGACATTTAATGAGAGTTTTTTTTTTGTTTTGGTTTTGTTTTGCTTTTGTTTTTTGTTAATTAAAACAATGCAAAAATAAGACATTTTTGAAAAATAAGAAAGAAAACTAATGTGCACAAAAAAAAATAAAAATCAAGTGTAATTCGTGCGCGCCTTAAAATAAGCATGAAAAAAGTATTTGTCGAAAAGAAACATCGCATATAAAATGTTTGCAAAAAAAAATGATGCAAAACAAAAACTATTTGTCAAAAGGAAATTTACAAAGAAAAGGTTTTAAAAATATGATTTTTTTTTTAAATTTTTTTATTTCAGCAAAAGTATTAGTTACGCATTAGTAGGTTAAAGTGTTAATACAAACAAAATGGATACAGTTTAACATCTTGTCTAGGACTAATTTTCTTCTTTTTTTTTTATATATATATATAGAAATTTATATACATACATACATACATACATACATACATACATACATATAGGTCCGTGAAAAAATTATTCAGTCGAATCCCCCAACAAGTTTTGAAGAAAAACGCTTTCTTGTTGCGTGTTTCGGGAATACATCAGCGATATTTTGTTCTGGTGATATTTAATTCAAAATAATGGATTCCTTTTTCACCTCGTTTTTTATGAAATATTATTTTATATCTATATGCTTAGATCTTTGGTTGATTACCGTGTTCTGTGCTAAGACTATACTGGCTTGATTATTACAATTAATTAATACGGGCTTTTAGTTAATTTTGGCTCTAACATAGTTTTTAGGATATTTTTAAGGCAGAATGCTTCCTGGGTCGTGTGTGTGATCACGATAAATTCTGCTTCACACGTAGAGAGAGATACAATCTGTTGCTTTTTAGATTTCCATGAAATAATAGAGCCATTTTCTGATAGTCTGAAAAAATATCCAGATATACTTTTTTGATTTTCGTCGTTTCCCCAATTTGAATCCGAAAATCCTTCTAATTTTAGGGGATTTTTTTGATTTTCTAAAGACTAACTTCTGTTCTTTAGTTTCTTTTAAATAACGAAGGACTTGTTTAGCTCTGTTTAAATCTTTCATTGTCGGTCGTGAAGATTTTTGTGAAAGTTTTGTTACTGTATATCATATGTCGGGTCTGATCGCAGTCATGAAATATACAAGGTTACCTATAATTTCTCGGTATAATTTATCATTTATTATTTCAGATTCTGTGTGTATATTTTTATTAATATCATTTTCGACCGGTGTAGAGCGTTTCTTGCACTCTCCCATTCCAAATTTTAATAGTATTTTGCTGATGTATCTCGATTGATTCATCGTAATAAATCCTTTGCTTTGAGTAAATTCTATCCCCAGAAACCAGGATATTTTGACAAGATCGGTCATTTTGCATCTTTTACTTAATTTGTTCTTAACATCAGTTAACATTATGTCAAAATTTGATGCGATTAAAATATCATCGACCCACAAAACCAAAATCAGTAGTTTATCGTCTTTGTGTTGGGTATATAAACAGGGGTCTGCAGCGCATTGTCTAAATTGTTGTTTAATAATATAATCATGAAATACTGTATTCCAACACTAAGCACTCTGCTTTAGACCATATAATGACTTGTTAAGTCGCCACACGCTATTTTTATTTTTCATTATAAATCCCTCAGGAGGGGTAATTTAAATTTCACAGTCTATTGGGGAACTCAAATAAGCATTTTGTACGTCCATTTGATGGATGTTTAGGTCATATTGCGATGCGATTTGCAATAAAATTCTGATTGTCGTTAGGTTTTTGGTCGGTGAAAACGTAAAAAAAATATTCTATACCGTAAATCTGAGAGTATCCTTTAGCAACAAATCTAGCTTTGTACTGTTCTACGCCTGATACTGTAGTTTTTTTTGTAAAGACCCATCTTGTAGAAATAACATGTTTATCTTTTGAGAGAGGCACTACCGTATAGGTATCATTTTCGGTTAAAGCATCTATTTCTTTTTTTCATGGAAATTTTCCATTCATCACAATGTTCTGAATTAATTGCGTCGTTAAAGCTTTTTGGTGCATTTTCCATTGAATAGCAATAGTCGATTTGATAATCTTTTATATTGTCGCCCACAAAAATCGGGTCGCCTTCTATTTCTTTTGGGATATCTTTCGACTTTATCATCATCAGCATCATCATCATAATGGATACTCTTGTCTCCGTCATTTTTATTGTCTTCGTTTGTTTTAATAATTTGAGGAAATATAATTTCATCCTCTTCATATGACGGGTTTTCGTCTTTAAAATTAAACGTGTCTGTGAATTTTACACATCGGATTCTTTTTATTTTATTTTTCTCTGGAAAAATACTACATTGGCCCTGACTGTTTTTATTGTATCCAAGAAATATACCGCTGTTGACTTTAATATTACATTTACTATTTTTATCTATATATGCGAAGCAAGTTGAACCAAATATATGCATTCTGCTTAAATTTGGTTTTTACCGCAGAAAGATTCATATGGAGTTTTAGATAGTGTTTTGTTAAAGCACTTGTTGCGTATATAGGCTGCCACCATAAGTGCGTACGTCCAGAGGTTTTTGGGGAGTTTTGATTCAATGAGTAGGCATCTTGCCATTTCAAAAAGTGTCCGCCACGCTCTTTCAGCAGTTCCGTTTTAGTGTGGTGATCTAGGAGCTGATTTTACATGCTTGATATGATGGTTAATTAGTAAAAGTTCAAAGTCTTTATTGGTGAATTCCGTACCGTTGTCAGAGCGAATACACTTTATTTCCTCGTAGGGAGCCATGTCGGCTAGATATTTTTTAGTTGCTAGCAGGGTATCAAATTTCTTCTTTAAAAAGCAAACCATTATTAAACCTGAATGGTCATCTACGAAATTCAACACATATCTATAATGTTCTCTGGCCATAGGTTCCATGGAACCATTCAAGTCACAATGCACCATTGATAGAATTTTTTTTGGCCTTCTTGTCTGGTATCTTGCTTTGACAGTTTGTCATTTTCCTTTGCGTACAGATGTCGCAGTTGAAGTTTTTTGATGTTTGTATTTTTATTCCATCAACTACAGTCGGTAACTTTTTGATATCAGGAATATTACAATGTCCAAGAATTTTATGCCATGTCTATAGATCATGGCAGGCTGTTTTCGATGCGACTACGCTATTTAAATAATATAGTCTTCAATTTTCTTTAATGTCGAATACAGTTCCATTCGGGTATACCAGTTTTGATTTATTGGGGCTAAAGTTTATATTTGCACTTTGTTTAGTGGCAGCTTGTGCAGAAAATATATTTTGTTTAAATTTTGGGATTAAAAGAGCGTTTTCTAGAATACAGAAACATAGTTCACATTTATTGTTCCTTAGCGAGATTTTAGCATCGCCTCTTTTCAAAACGATATCATTTACTCGACTCCCGTCAGCTAGTTCTACAAAATAATTTTGTGGCTTAAAGTTGGGATCAAAATTGATAAAATCAGATTCCTTTGTAATCACATGTGCCGTGGCACCACAATCGACAAGAAAATTATTATTGTTTGTTGAAGCATTAAACGTACACGAAAATTAAAATATATGTTCGCTAACAGAGCTCTCCACATTTTTAATGGAGTCACCATTTTGAGTCCTGTATCTACACTGGAAACTCTTGTGATTAGGTTGTCCACAATTATAGCAAATAATTTTTGTACTTTTCTTAGAAGAAAAATTGTTTTTAGTTAAGTTGCGGTTTTTGTTCCTATCATGGGTATAATTTAATTTGGTGTTTTTATGTGTGTATTTTTAAATTTCATGATATTTAGATTCGTTTTTTCTGTGATCATTTTTTCAGTTTCCTCGTAACTTCTGATTGCTACCTTGAATTGGCTAAAAGTCATGGGTTTTTCTTTCTGAGTTATCACGGTGGTAAATGGCTTGAAATCAATCGGTAATCCCTTAATGACCATGGAAATTAACAGACTGTCACTTATAACTTCACCAGACATTTGTAAAGAATTTGCAGTCGTTTCGGCTCTTATAATATAATCAGTAATAGTTTCGGCTTCCATTCGTTTTAGAGAGGTCAGTTCAATATATAAAGAAATAATTTTGGTTTTTCCTTTCGATAAATAATGCTCTCTCAATATGTTCAATGCTTTACAGCCATCGTCCAGGGCTTCTCTCATTACTAGTGATAGACTTCGGTCATCTAAACACTGTATTAATTCCGCAAAGACAGTTGCGTTCTTTTCAATGAAGTCGGGGTCGTTTCTGTTTTCAGGTTATGTTTGAAGTACTTTGTGTAGCTTTTGGATTCGTAGATATCCTAGAAATTTAACTTGCCACAAAATACTTGCCATCGAAATAAAGACGCACGCTGGGCCCATAACCTCTAGAATTGTAAGCCATGTTTAGTTTCAGAACAATTCCCGATGGTTGGTTGTTCTATACAAGTCCTGAGAGGTGGCTGGTCTGCAGTAGACAGAACAGTCACCGATGGTTCGTTGTTCCACACAAGTCCTGAGAGGTGACTGGGGTGCAGTAGACAGTTCCACAGAGCAAAAGATTCTTACCGTGTCGAGACGGAAAAAACATGCGAAATTGCTACAGAAAAGTTTAATATCTATGGAGCAATTCTGGTTTCTGCTTGGTTGGTAGCAGAACGTGAATTAATTCGATTCGTCAGTTCCTAGCAGCATCGTTTATAAATAGAATCGCCCGACTGTGTGGGATCATACTCCATTATGAATCTTGGATGATGGCATGTGTATCCTAGTGGCTTCGGCTGCAGGGAGACAGGGTAGTAGTAGTACACGTCAAGGATCCGTTCTTGACACTCAGCCCGACAGGTGAGGGGCCGGGAACCATCAGCACCTGTCAGACTGAAGTACACCGCCTGGGTAATACCTAGGAGGTCTACCCTCCGAGACCTTGCCACCGGGCTTTCCGGTGGAGCAAGTTAATTGCTTGTCGCCTGAGGCGCCAATACCGGAGAATGCCGACAGGGTGCCCAGGCAATTTTTGATGAGGCAAGAGTGCCCCTCCTTTTGCCTATTTCAACCTTCCGGCCTTGTACCACATTTTTGGTGTGGTGGACACCAAATAAATAACTACCCCATTATGAATCATTAGGAGTTCTTTTTGTCAGTTTGGTTCGTATTTTTGTTAATTTTTATTGTTATTATATGTATTATATGTTACCTTTTATTGTTAAATTTGTTACTATATTTGTTAATCCACCAAGGAACAAGTCACAAAGATGATAGCAACCGTTAATATGAGACCAGAAATGATCACGAAATGCAAAGGGTACAACAAAGGGAGCGCATTATTCAAAACACCCGAAGACTGCCTAACTTTATCCAAAAAAGAATAATCACAAAAGACTTTATACACAGAATGGAGTACATGAGCCGCAGAAGGACTACAGTTTCAGTTTTCGAAGTCCCCGGTGTTGTGCCGGGAGAGTTGCTATGTGCTTTTTTCCTTCAATACGGAGACATAACCAATGTAACAGAGGATAAATTTAATGGAGTATGGTCCTTTGACATCCTGTTAAATGAGAACGCGTTTTTAAAAGTACCTTACTATCTGGAAGCAGGCCTGGAGAAACTACCCATCGTAGTAGCAGACCGTAGACCGGCATGTTGGATATGTGGGGAGGTAGCGCACCTTACTTTTACTTGCCCTACCAGGAAGCCGACTCAACCAAACGCTAAAAATAGGGCTCTGGAACATCTAACCTTGATGCTATCAGAGATGACACCGAACCCTCACACTCCCCACAAAAAGATACAGCAGCAAAGACACTAACCCCCGACGAGTTTGAGACCAGCTTTAACACCCCTAATAAATCCCCTCAGAAAGATGGCTGGACATTAGTACAGAAAAAGAATTCTCCAAAATCTTACGCTAAATCCCTAACAGAAGCATAGAAAAACCACAGTTCCCGGATTCACTATTTTCTGTATCCTGATTAATAACTAAACCTACCTCCTCCCCTAAAGGAAAACACTCCCCAGCGGTAAAAGCACCGGCCCCTGTAAATTCTCCAACAAAAAAACTATGACAATATTAGGATCTCCAAAGAAAAAGCACACACCTCCCAAACCCTCCCCTTTTGCTACCCCCTGTAATACGCCCCAAAATACACCCCCTGCCTCACCAATGAAAACAGGCATTCCACCACTATCACACCTGACTACCCCCATCCCAAGTTCCGAAAAAAAAAAGACAAAGGGGTCTTTCCGTCAAAAGGGAAACTCGCAAAAAGAAATCTTTTTTTTACACCGGAAAGGACGTCTGTAAAATTACACCCGATAGAGAAGCCGTCATGAAGGTGCATAATAAGAAAGAATATAGGGCTCTCCTTTCTTTCAAAACATTAGGACTGTGTTGAGAAACAGAGAAGATGCTAAAGGTGTATGGACAGTGATGGAGGAGGCGAATAGTGCTTTTAACGTTTTCCCTCCTGCACCTTTCTTTAATGATAACGACTTAACGCTAATTAAAAATCAATGTGTTGGACGGGTCCCCATCAAACTTCATCCATCACTATATAGGGCGATCAAATTAACCTTCCTTCTGGAGATCGGCGGTCTGACAGGTCAATTACCACTAAGATGACCACTGGATCCATGGGGACAGCTGTCGGTGTCTTGATACCGTCTATGTTTAGTCAGGATTCTCAACCCTAAGTAAACCAAGATTAGCTACTTTGAATGTCCGAGGGTTGAGGGACGCCTCTCGTAAACTTCAAGTTGCACGCGACCTTCAACGCCTCGGTGTGGGTATATGTTGCTTACAGGAAACTCACTTTCTTCCAAGTGATTATCAGGGTGTGCTCCTTAGAGACTTTCAGCTCTACTCAGCACATTTTGATACCCACGCAAGGGGGGTTACCTGGCTAGTTAAGCGCACTTTTGATGCATCGTGTGACCCTATTTATGCAGATTGCACGTTTTGGATGTTACCGTAAAGGATGTGGCATTTCGTTTTATTGGGGTTTATGCGCTTAATAACCGTACTAAGCTAGTTTCCTTTTTTCGGCGAATCGAGCTTTTCATGAATTCGTCTCGTCGGTTAGTTTTAGCGGGAGACTAGAACGCGGTCCTGGATCCCGAGTTAGATCGTTTGTGACGGGACACCGGACGATGCCGGGTGTCCCGTTCAGCTAGGTGAAGATAAGAATGCTTATGGCCGGGGGGGGCGTGCTGATACTGTGTCAAAGATTAAGACAAGCGTTTATGAGATCCTCGGGAGACATATCTGTTTTAATGGCGGAAAAAAAAAGGAGATTATTTTTATAGTTGGATCTGGTGAGAATGAGTTTTTAATTGATTCGGACAGTTTCGAGAATTGGGCTCCAAAATGTCTGCTCGGAGTCGAGGACCCGCGGTGTGTTAACTCAGAGACCACCAAGCTAGTTTGACAGATATGTTCACAAAACAATAGAGAAAGGGAAAAGTATAAGAAAATAGAGGGATAGAAAAAGAAATTCACAAGAGAAGAAAGAGGGGGGAATAGAAGATAATGGAGAAAAGGAAGGAAGATGCTTTTGATATAAACAACGATCGCCTACTCGAAAAAGAGTTAGAAGGGTTTTGGCAGTCTTTGGTCAGCGAGCGAAGCGTACACATCGGCTCTCGCCCCGTCTGGGGTGAGAGGCAGGGGCAGAAATCTCAGTAAGGACTAACTTAAAAAGTTCTTGTTCTTAGCTAGAGAATTAACCTGAAATCTTACGTATACAACCTGCATCACGAAGCGCGGATAACGAAAACATGACTTTAAACAAATGTAGAATGATTGCAAATAATTATTTTATTTGGTTTAAACGAAAATGACCTCAGAGTTTTTTCTTTGTTTTTCGATTGCCGGCATAAGTGAAGATACAGTTTATTTCAGGTATGCCCTGACGCCAGACGACGAAGACACAGACACGAAACCAGAGTGACGGCTGAAGAGGACAATGTCGCCACACGGACTTGGGGTCATGCACGTTTAACGTGCCTGGAGCAGCGGAGGTATGTTTTCCAGGGACCAGTACGAGTCTGGTCACGCTGGAGGGGTCCACCACTAGACGACGCAGGCCCGGGACCTCGTTCCCGTTACAACGTGATGCGCGTGACGCGTCCGTTACACGTTGGGTTAATACCACAAGGGCTACTAATCAGAACCGGGGTGCTAAGAAGTTTCGTGACTTTATGGACAAGTTTGATCTTGTCGATAAATTTCGAAACGAAAACCCCGAGGATTTAGCATGGACTTGGGCAGGTAGACGCGGCTCCGATCCGGAGCAACTTTCAAGTTACATCGATCGGTTCTTGGTTAGGATAGTCGACCAAGTTTTCATAATATAGTTTATTCGGACCATAGGCTTGTCCGGGTTCGAGTAAAGATATTGTTAAACCTAGGATGACTAGCTACTGGAAGTTCAACACGTCGTTGTTCGATGTGAAGGACTTCCAGGAACAGCTTCTACTAACCATACAGAGGGAATTGACGGGGGCCATTATCGGGAATAAGTGGTGGAGTAACCTAAAAAAAAGTTATTAGTTTCTTCGCTGCTGATTTTAGTCACCGGCTCACCCTTAGTTCTAGAGCAGCGAAAGCGACACTAGAAGATAGATTAGAAAAGGTGGTGGAGGAAGGTGATAGTGATAGTTATACTATAGTTAAAGCTGAACTGAACTCCTTGGATAACAGGGAGGACCGGGGATTACTAGTTAGGGCTAGATTAAAAAAAAGCGCCAAACGAGGCAACAAATATGGCCGCGTCACTGCGTGCGGAGGAGTTTCGACGTTCTGCTGATCAACACATTGCCAGTGTCACATTGCCGGAAGGACGAACTGTAACATCGAATGACGGAATTTTGGAGGGTTTTCGAACTCATTTTCAGGAACTTTTCATCAAGGAGCCTGGTCCGACTATTGAACAGTTTCACACCTATTTAGCCGACTTTTCTCGCCTTGAGGTAACCGAAGCGGCTAGGTGTGAAGGTAGCATAAAAGAGGAAGAAGTCCTTGAGGCCTTGAAACAGGTCGGGCTAGACAGAACCCATGGGATTGATGCTCTGCCCTACGAGGTGTATTTGAGGCTGTCGCCCATTTTTATTCCTTTGCTCGCCGTACATTTTAACTCCTGGTTTAGGAACGGGTGTATACCTCAGTACTTTACCAGGGGAATCATTAAATTTCTACGCAAAGATAAAAATGGAGGGAGTTAAAGATTTTGGCCAAGATCTTAGCAAATCGTCTGCAGATTGTCTTACACCGTCTAATAAGTCCCGAACAGACTTATTCTGTTAAGGGCCGGACGATTCAAGATAATTTGCACACGATACGCTTGATCGTAGAAAAAGTCGACACAGAAGCCGCGCTGATCAACTTAGGTCAGTCCAAAGCATTCGACAGAGTAGACCATCGTTATCTAGAAGCTTTTCTTCGCTTGGATGGGTTTGGTCCCCAGTTTCGCTCTTGGATTCACCTCTTGTATGCAAACCCCGGTGCTATGGGGGAAGTGAATGGGGTGAGGTCGAAGCCCTTCATGTTAACAAGATCTATCCGTCAAGGTTGTCCGTTATCACCGATGCTATATGTGCTGCCGCTTGAGCCATATTTGCGCTAGCTTCGGGTGAATCCGGTCCTTCGCGGGATTACTTTGCCAGGTGGCTCTACCCCGGTAAAGTATACCGTCTATGCCGACGACGTGACCGTGCTTGTAACGAGCAGTGCCGAGATTAGAGTCGTTGACATAGAAACAAGTCGGTATGCCACGGTCACAGAGGCCATAATTAACTACGTTAAGTCTATTGGCTTACTAATCCGTGCCTGGAGGAGTATGCCCCTTCAGGTGCCCTTTGGTTGGACTGATGGGCCATGCAAGCTACTCGGCGTCTGGTTTGGCCTCGACCTCCAGCTGGATAAAAATTGGTCGGAAGTATTGGAAGCGGTCAAGGTAACATCTCATTTGTTGGCCTTGAGAAACCTGTCATTGAAGGGACTGGCAGAGGTATGCAATTCTCATATCTACCCCCTAATCATATACCGTCTATCAGTACTCCAACTACCAGAGGCCTCACTAGTTGATCTGGTGCGTGCTCTTTTCGCGTTCTTATGGCGCGAAAAGCAAGACGTGGTTACTCGGGAGGTCTGTTACCTGCATCCGTCTGAAGGCGGTCTAGCTATGCCTAGTGTGGAAATACGTAGGTACACTCTTAGGCTGATATACCTGGATCGAATGTGTACACCTAGTGAGGGAAACGGTGTCTTCTGGATGGAAGACACTAAGAAATCCTTTCAGGCTTTGGAGAGTGTGCATTCGGCTGAGGGGGAAGCACACAAGTTGCCCCGAAACGAGTGCCCTTTCTATTGCAAGTTTCGGCAGGCCTTGAGATTCCTTCTACGGGTGAAAGAAAGCCTCTCTGACACCCAGCTGTTATCTCGCAAGCCGCTATATCGAGCCTTAGTGAGGGGATCCGTTCGAGACGAAAAGATTTAGGAGTTCGGTTTTAAGAAGGAGGGCCGCCACTTAATATGGCCTTGAGTTGAGGTCGAGCTGCTTTGATAATTACGAGGCATCACTCACCTGGCTGGTAATTCGAAATGCCCTCTGGGTCGGCAAAAGACTCTACGCAGCGGGTTTTACGGAGACACCTAATTGTGTCCGATGCGAAGATTGGGAGGAAGACCTTGATCATGCTTTCTTCCACTGCGCGATCGTTCGACCGTTGTGTGAGTTAGTTGAAGGCTTCACGGTTCGCATGCTGAACGGGCAGTTTTTTGTGCTGGATTCGGTTTCCCTGTGCTGCAACTGGGCACCGACCATGAAGAAATAAGAACTCTGCGTTTTTCTGTGTTTGCTAGCAGTTATGAAAGGCGCGATTTGGACGACGCGACAGAAGGGGGTTTACGGAGATGAGACTTTCATTGCTCCCCAGCTTGTTCTCATTTTCAAATATCGACTGAAAATGCGAATTAAGCTGGAGAGGGTGAAACTCGCTCCGCTAAAATTTTTAACTACAGGTGGGTGAAAGTTTCGCGACTGTGTAGATTGAATCGAGCTGATCTTGAGTTCCTTTTTTGAATTTGCTTAGGTTTCAAGAATTTTGGGTGACCTGAACAAACATAGACATATATATTTGTAACTTTCAGGTTTTAAGTAGGATGTCCAGAGTGATTCTGGTATTTTGGTGAAAGAGTCTAGTTAAGTTAACGTTATGTTAATTAGGTCAACAATATCCCCCACCCTTTTTCGGCCTTGTGCCACACTCTTATTGTTAATTTTTATTTGTCAATAGAATAAATATTTACCCCATTATGAATCAAAAATATTGCAACATATATATATATATTTTTATACTTTTAAAATCGCTACTATATATTGCTTGCAATGTAATAATCAATAGATGGTGTTGATTACCTGCTTTTGGGAAGACCATGTACCGGGATAAGTTTCTTCAGCTTCTATGGTCTGTCCTTGAAAATTATTAACGACCATCTGGAAACAAAACGTGACTAAGCTTCTACAGCTGCCTGGACACAAAGCTAAGATCAGTTTGAATACACAGGATGTCAAGGATGAAGACCTGTTGTCTTTCAAATTGGCTCGTTAGAAACCATTACTTCCGGAGCATTTGACAGCATCCGTTTCATGACAAACCGAGTTCCATTGCGAATCTTCAGCGATTGTGCGATGACCGGTCCAAAATTCGACCTGCACTGCAGGAAGCTGGCAGAGTTCAATGGGTCGAGAAATTTAATCAGTAGCTGAATAAGAATGATATATACTGGGTGGTTCCAGAAATTAGCTCTTTTTCAATTTCAGGTGGCGAGTAGTTGTAGTAGTAGTAGTAAAAATAAAAAAGTAGTTGTAGTATATTTGAACTAATTACGTTGACACACTGGTTCATGTTAGATTATTGAAGTTAGGCAACGTTTAGCCTGGTCAGTACTAAAATGGGTGACCGTTTGGGAATTCCGTGATCTGTATGTGCTCTTTCCCTTGTGGCACACTCGCAATTATATCGTGTTGTTTTTACGTACGACTATCGTACCACAAAACCTGGATTTTTCCCTTGTCTAAGATTTGTTTATATTAAGTAATCTAGCAATACTACATATATATATATATATACATATATACTTTAATAGAAAATGTTCGTGCTATCAAAGGTCTTAGATATATCTAGGGCCACTGTCCTAGCCTCCCCTGCCTCATCCAGTGCGTGGTATGTACGCGCAGAAGTTATAGTTGGGATAACTGCAGTAGAACGAGCTGGCCTAAGTCCATACTGTCGGTCAGAAATAAGTTTAGTATCTATGAGTTGGTGGACTAAAGGCCTCAAAGATTTGGAGGCGATAATTTGGGGGTGAGTTCTTTTCTCAGAATTCTTAAAAACTCGTATCACAGAAGCAATTTACCAGCAGAGAAAGATTCGACAAGGCATATGTTGAAGAGTTTGGAGAGGACTAGTGCAACCTCAGCGGAGAATTTTTTTATATCATAGCAAGGATTAAATCAGGGCTATACGCCTTCGAGGTGTTGAGGTTTTTTATGATATCATGATTATAGGAAGGGCTGGTTTTCAAATTACTGTCAAATTGCAAAGGAAAATTTGGGAAGTAGTGATTTGGTGGATGTAAGGTAGAGTTGGAAGCAAACTGCTGTGCAAACAACCTCATGGTTGGAAAGAGAGAGAATTGTTGATTGACCATTATTTACTACACTGTTATAAATTTTCCAGAAATCGGGAGTTCCTATTTTCTGCGACTCAATGTGTTTTCTTGTGATTTCAGCATGCTTGTTATTGGCTGCGACTATTTCACTCTTACAATTATTTCTAACTTTATACTTTGTCTATTTATAATGGACTTGTGTTGGATAAGTCTGTGTGATGCATGCGGCCTTTCGGCAATGGCATCTGCACTAAAAGTGAACGATTGAGGAGAGTGGGGTTTGCAAAAGAACTTCTGTGCAGAAGCATGTGCTTCAATTGCTGCTTTGAATCATTCAGTAGACTCTTTGCACGCTGCTCCCACAGGAAGAGAAAAGATACTGATTCATGAGACATCTCTGATGTGATCCCTGATGGCTTCCCAGTAACCCTTCTTGAAGTGCTTTGTCGTTTTGAACAATGACTTTTCAACTTATGGTTGAGAGTTTAGAGTAATGTCTATCACGATCAGCATTTCCGAGCCGGTTATTGATATTTCTCACGCAATCTTTGAGAACTGTGGTCATATATAGATCTAGAATTCAGTTTAGCTGATCCTGACGATCTGGGAGACGGGTCAGGAACTTGACAGTCTGGGTAAACGAACGGGATATAGAAAAGCTATGTGTGATGCTTCCAACTACACACTGAACTTTTGTAACTAGAAAAATAAAACCAATTACTATGGTAGGCATTAGTTTACCAAATGCATATCCTTGAGCGCTACTATCTATGGATAAGATTCCCAGTATTGATGAGTCCAACTAATCGTCACAACACTAATATATATATATATATATATATATATATATATATATATATATATATATATTTGCAGTCATCGACATAAAGTCCTGTTTCGTTGTATCACAACTCATCAGTGTCGCTAGACTATCACCTTTGCCAAGCTGGGGATTGAACCTAGAACCATCGCGTTGACAGTCAGCAGTTCTACCAATCGACCAACGGGAGCGGCGCCCGTAAATAATCTCGCCAAATGTTTATATAAACAAACATCCGTCCACCATAAATATATATATATATATATATATATATATATATATATATATATATATATATATATATATGAAATCAGTATATTTAGGTAGCATTTTTTCATTCAAGCAACTACTAAATTAAATTAAATTAAATGCAACGGAGATATTTTGCTTTATAATTTTTTTATATAAAAATCGAAAATATTAATGGAGGTTTCTTAACTGTTACTGTCACAAGCGCTTTCGAGGAAGTAGAAGTGAGAAAGAGCGAAAATGTAAATTACATTAAACTGCATTAGATGATGGTAAGCTAAAACATATAAAGTCGATGAGAAGTCGATTAAAAATATAGATCGATGACAAATTAGAGTACTAAAATCAGCAAGTGTGTTAACACTGTTGGCAAAGTCCGTGATTACGCGGTATGCAAGACATTTTAACACATTGCTGCTTTTCTTGTATGCAATATTATTTATAGTAGGATGAGATATATATATATATATATATATATATATATATATATATATATATATGTATATATACTAAAATCTAAGAATCCAAAAAATAAATATCAAAATAGAATGAAAGCACCCCTACCCTTATTTCAAAAAGGCTGGTTCTCCCCCCCCCCTCCACACACATACACATTAGTAACGACCTTGGATCACAGTCACCTTCCTAGGGAAGCAAATAACCTCATAATACTATAAAACAGTACACAGATTTTCAAACCAATAAAAGAAAACACACACACACACCCTACCCTAAAGGAAAGGGGAAAAAACACAAGCAGAAAGAGAGATTGAGAGATAGAGAAACACAACACAGGAGTGACCACAGCCGACTCGCCACAGCCCAATAAAAGAGTAATAAAAACTGAACATTCCAATGAATAGTAGACACTTATACGTTTCCACCTCTTGGAAACACTTCAAATGAACTACGCAAATGCTATTTTTACATCTCCAACACATTTTGAAAATAATTTCTGAAGAGGACGCTTCACAGAACGTCTGAAACGCGTCAAAACGATTTCAATGATTTAAAAACATTATTACAATGATCTAGACATAATTCTCAATGAAAAACTAAGACACGGAATAATAAAATAATGTTAAAAAATACATATTGTTGGTGACTACCCCCTTATTAAATATATATATATATATATATATATATATATATATATATATATATATATATATATATATGAATCTATGGTGTCAGACACATGGTTCATTAAGATACTGTCCTGGATTGAGGGAGACGGTAGAGAACATATAACTAATGCTATGTTGCAAGTGTAGTCTGAAGCACATTAAAGCCTGATCGTCTAATTCTAGTTTATTTTCTCTAGTCAAAGGGAAAGTGTTACGAATGTAGACTCCAAGTCTGTGCATGTGGCTGCCTGAGTCCTTACTGCAAAGTGAGAGATAACCAGACATTTTAAAGTAGATAGATAGGATGGGGGAGTGTAGGTTAGTTTCACAGCGTTATGATATCCGGAAAGTTTGCTAGGAGAAATGATTCTTTATCGTCTAAGTTAGTTCTAAGTCCACGGATATTTGTTAATGCGTACCTCAAGTATCGAGTTAGTTTTGTTTTAGTGTCTGGTGTGATTATATTTCTACATTTTTTGTCGATTTTTCAGTTTTTGGATGAGGGTGTTGGACGTAGTGGATGTGCATGAGACCAAACATGAAAAAACATAAAAAGATCATAAGCCAAATCTTCATCAGATAAAAAAGATCATAAGCCAACTTTTCATCACATAAAAAGATCATAAGCCAACTCTTCATCAGATAAAAATATCATAAGCCAACTCTTCATCAGATAAAAAGCCAACTCTTCATCTACAGGATTGATGGCGGCATGGTCCGTTTTCATGTGCATCATGGCACGACAAACATCTATATTATTAAATTTTAACACCATTTAGCATCTATATATTATGTGTTACGTGGGTATGAAATGTCTTTGCTTCAACAAGCAATTGTCTACAGACATATCTTGTCGAACTCGGAAATCTTTCTGTCGAATAAAGGACTCGGAACGGAATTTCGAACGAAATTTAATCCACAGGGATAGCATAATCCGATGCCGCCAGGTAGGAGTTTTAAATAATTATAAGTTGCGTTTATTGTATCGATTGAGCCAAGAATTAAACCTTCGCCTTCTAAAAAGTATCACCAACTGAATGTACCTATTACTTTATCCGTTAATCCTCGAATCCTTCCGTACTCTTCGTCTACAGGATTGATGGCGGCATGGTCCGTTTTCAGGTGCGTCATGGCACGACAAACATCGATATTATTATTATTATTATTATTATTATTATTATTATTATTATTATTATTATTATTATTGTTGTTGTTGTTATTATTATCATTATTATTATTATTGTTATTGCTATTATTATTATTATTATTATTATTACAATTATTATGATTGTTATTGCTATTGTTATTATTATTTTTATTATTATTATTATTATTATTATTATTATTATTATTATTATTATTATTATTATTATTATTAAGTGTTCCCCTTTCATTTTATTACTCTTTATAATTATAAATTTATTACTTCATATTTATAAATCAATTACTTTATATTTATAAATCTTTTACTTTATATTTATAAATTTATTACTTTATATTTATAAATTTATTAATTTATATTTATAAATCAATTACATTATATTTATAAATCAATTACTTTATATTTACAAATTTATTACTTTATATTTATAAATCAATTACTTTATATTTATAAATCTATTACTTTATATTTACAAATCTATTACTTTATATTTATAAATCAATTACATTATATTTATAAATCTATTACTTTATATTTACAAATCTATTACTTTATATTTATAAATCAATTACATTATATTTATAAATCTATTACTTTATATTTACAAATTTATTACTTTATATTTATAAATTAATTACTTTATATTTATAAATCTATTACTTTATATTTATAAATTTATTACTTTATATTTATAAATCTATTACTTTATATTTATAAATCAATTACTTTATATTTATAAATTTATTACTTTATATTTATAAATTTATTACTTTATATTTATAAATTTATTACTTTATATTTTTAAATTTATTAATTTATATTTATAAATTTATTACTTTATATTTATAAATCTATTACTTTATATTCATAAATTTATTACTTTATATTTATAAATCAATTACTTTATATTTATAAATCTATGACTTTATATTTATAAATGTATTACTTTATAAATCTATTACTTTATAATTATAAATCAATTACTTTATATTAATAGATCTATTACTTTATATTTATAAATTTATTAGATTATATTTATAAATCTATTACTTCATATTTATAAATCAATTACTTTATATTTATAAATCTATTCATAAGTGTTTCTCTTTCATTTTATTACTCTTTATAATTATAAATATATTACTTTATATATCTACCCCCTACCGCTGCCACCGTCGCCAAATTTTGTAGATACTTTGACCTATTTATAACTTTAGCTAGCCGTCACTTGTTTTCCCGTTCAGTGCCTTTTTATGACACGCAGAAACTATAAACTTCCGTTATTTTATCCTTTCTATCGCCTCTTATTTTATCATATTTTCCTGTTTTTTCCTTTTTTATTTGAATTTTACCCCTTCTAACAACTTCTTGTCCTCCTGAATCCCATTTCTTTCTTTCTCTCTTTTTTTAATTCTAATTCATTTAAATATACTTTTTCCTTACTCCCCCCCACCGACCCTTTCCCCTCCTTTCTTTCTCTCCCTCCTCGCCCCTCTCTATCTATTACTCCAACTCCTCATTTTTCATTTTTTTAATATTCAAATCTAATCAATGATATTTTCTTATAATTTATTTTGGCTTTAATTCTCTGATGATATAGACTGGATAATTTGTTTATCCAGTCTATAGAAACAATCTTGTAATGATAATACCCCGGAGGTTGAAATAATATAAACATATTTAGCTTTACCATTAAGCCCTTTTTCCTTTTTTTTTTACCAAATATACATCTTAATATATATAATATAACTTTAAAATATAATTATCCACTGACACGTGTTTCGTCGTCTACGACTCATCAGAGTGCTGAATGTGGCGAGATTTGAAATCGGGACCCCATGATAAAAAATCTAAACCTCTATCACGCGGCTACCTCGCGGGACGATTGACCGTATCGCGTTTTTATGTAGATGTTTTTATTTGTCTTTGTTAGCGATACTTTTTGAATTAATACAATTATTTATATTTATATTTTTTCTTCTTCTTCTTCTTCTTCTTCATATTATTATTATTACTATTATTATTATCATTATTATCATTATTATTTATTCAAAGGTAAACAGTTACACTTAGTTGCTAAAAACAGCAATCTGTTTCATTCAATGAGACTTTGTCAGGCGACTCTGAACCATTCGACACTATATAAAAAAAGGAAAAAAGAAAAAAAGGGGAGGACCTAGTTTTTTTCCTTTTTTCTATAGCATGGAATGGTTTAGGGTCGCCTGACGAAGACTCATTGAGTGAAACAGATAGCTGTTTGTAGCGCCCAAATGCAACTGTTTACCTTCGAACAAATAATAAAAAGAAATCTTTTGCTCTTGTTATAGAGCACTATCTAACAACCTCGTTGTATTCATTAGCCCCTACTTTTGAACATCTTAAGCCTGAATTTATTTATATATATATATATATATATATATATATATATATATATATATATATATATACATATATATATATATATATATATATATATATATACATATATATATATATATATAATGATTTAAATAAAATGTACGGAAATTTCTCGGGAGCTTTTTCGACTATCATCTTGTCAGGGGAAATCTATAGCATACAAAATAATATTACTGGCAAAATTACTACGGGGGAATTTGAGTGTGCCAGAAATAAGAAAAAATCTGAAACTACTGCGTTTAAAACCGACTAAAACTAAAACTTGGCACAACGAGGGGGGAAGAAAAAAAACGGGGGAGAAAGGGGTATATATATATATATATATATATATATATATATATATATATATATATATATATATATATATATATATATATATATAAGGTATCTTAAAAATGTCTTTACACTTGTACTGTTTCCCAACGTTTGGACAATAATGGTCATCAATTTTAACATTTGCGAACATAATTCAGCTTCAATTATATTTGTCTTCTGCATGTGAATTGATTCTATTTCACTCTATGTTTATAAATAAATTTTCTATTGTCATTTTAAGTGTAAGTACATTTTAGACACCTGCAATTATATATATATATATATATATATATATATATATATATATATATATATATATATATATATATATATATAAGGGAACGTGTCTCTGTGTGTATCTGTGTGTCTGTGTGTGTGTCTGTGTACATTTCCCTACGCAATAACTCTGTCAATTTTAAATCTACAGACTCGAAATTTGATATAGCGGGTATTGAGATTTGGGGAAAATTTATGTGATTTGTTTTCGGCCAGAAATTTGGCTGTTATGGGGTCAAAGTTCAACGGTTTGACCTTTGAGTTGACCTTTGAGTTGACCTTTGTAGATTCTACCAAACTCCTCCGACAATTTTGGGTCTAAACACTTGAAATTTTAGATATGGGTTCGTTGGACACGGATCTAACTTAATAACTTGATTTAAATCCGAAATAATAAATGTTAACGGGCCATAATAGGGGTCAAAATTTTAAAAAATTGACCTTTTTTTTTGTTTTTTTATTTTTTTTTTTTGCTCAGCCTACACCTCCAAATACCCGGGCAACGCCGGACACCCATGCTAGTATATATATATATATATATATATATATATATATATATATATATATAGAGAGAGAGAGAGAGAGAGAGAGAGAGAGAGAGAGAGAGAGAGAGCAACGCAAGACATTTATATGTATATATATTCGCGCTACGCAAGACATTTTAACACATTGCTGCTTTTCTACAATGCAATATTATTTATTAGTAGGGTGATAAATTCTAATGTATGACGCTTCAAGATTTCATGATGAGTTCTGATCTATGATGCTTCAACATTTGTGGCACTATTTCTTTGTGCCACTGTTTCTAACAAACTCTGCAGCATGACCGGGTGGTTATTTGGCCATGTGCGTAGAGATACAAAGAAACGCCTTCCAATAATTCCCTTTCCTAGAGCTCTCTCTCTCTCTCTCTCTCTCTCTCTCTCTCTCTCTCTCTCTCTCTCTCTCTTTCCTGTACGACCACCATGAAGTGAAGACGAATATTCTGTCTCTCCGTAAATGGGGGGAGCACCCCCTCCCTCAATACTAGTTAGGTTAGTTAGCTTTGAAAAGCCGATTATCCAGTTTTTTAATTGTTAAAGTTTTTGTTATATATATTTTGTAAAATAAATAGTTAAGATTTCTCATATATATTACAATTGTGTCACGTGTCGTCTTTCTTGTGTCTGCCATGAATGCCTTCATAAATGCCTTCATAAATGTCTCCATACATGTCTTAAGTCGAAAGGCGGCCCTGAAGACAAAGAGATGAAGATTCCCACCAGAATGCCACCAGGGTGAAGAGATCATCTTGAGAAAAGAAAGGAGCCACACCCAGATCCAACATCTCAGGTATGATTTTCTTCTTGCTACACAGACCCTAATGATTGGCCCATCTTCATATCTTCATGAGACCGCTCTAAGACATTTACTATAACACGTCTGTCGGTCACACCTCAGTGACCGACTGATAGTGGTGTACATTTAATAAAAGACACAACTGTCTTCCTCCCAATCTTAGAAGGTCCTCGTCAACAACACAAAAATTATATAACGTGAAAATAATCTTAAAAAATTAAAAATTCTCGAAGCGTCATACATTAGAACTCAGCACCCTACTATAAATAATATTACGTTCGAGAAAAGCAGCAATGTGTTAAAATGTCTTGCGTAGCGCGTAATGGACGGACTTTGCAAATAATGTCCACGAAATTGCTGATTTTAATACACGAATTTTCATCGACCTATATTTTAATCGGTTTCTCATCAACTTTATGTATTTTGACTTACCATCATCTAACGCGGTTTAATGTATATTTTAATTTTCACTTTTTAATTTCCATTGTCAATCCTTCTCACTTTTACTTCCTCGAAAGCGCTTGTGACAGTAAGAGTTAAGAAACCTTCATTAAAATGTTCGATTTTGATATACAAAAATCGAAAAAAATAAACAAAAAATAATAAAGCAAAATATCTCCGTTGCATATCAATTTATTTATTGCGGACTATTATCCTCATTTTTCTTAGTTGCTGTTTCACGACGTTTCAGCCAACTATTCCCATGGCAGTAACTGCTGAGAATGCAATTAGGAGATTCAGAGTTCCTATCCCGACGAAGGCCAGAGAAATAATTGACCGAAATGCCATGAAACAACAACTAAGAAAGATGAGGATGATAGTCCGCAATAAATTAATTAATAAATGATACTCATTCTCAGTAATGAATTCCAATTCAAATAATATATACAGTGCCGGCAAAAAGAAAGTCTGCACTTGTAATTTTTTCAAAAACTGCAAATTTAAGCTAAATTTAATGTCGCTGTTTAAACAAGCTATATCTCATTTGATTCGACTTTTATTCTTCTATAATTTTACCTGTTAATATTTGTACTTTTAATTGGCATATTCTAGTGTTCACGTAAATTCAAAAAACTAACTTCAAATTCAGGCGGCAAAAAGAAAGTCGGCATAATGGAAAATTGTTATTTAAATGTAACTTTATGACATTAATTCAACAGAAATACAACAGGAATAAAATGAACTAGTTGAAGTTAGTTTTTTGAATTTACGTGAACACTAGAATATGTCAATTAAAAGTACAAATATTAATAGGTAAAATTATAGAAGAATAAAAGTCGAATCAAATGAGATATAGTTTGTTTAAACAGCGACATTAAATTTAGCTTAAATTTGCAGTTTTTGAAAAATAATTACCAGTGCGGACTTTCTTTTTGCCGCCTATGTATCTGCGTTGCATTTAATATTGTTTGCTTGAATGATAAAATGCTGTCTAAATATATCAATTTCAAATATATTTACATATATCAAATATATTTGTAGTCATCGACATACAGTCCTGTTTCGTTGTATCACAACTCATCAGTGCCGCTAGACTAGCACCTCTCCCTAGCCGAGGATCGAACCTAGACCACGACCACGGAAGCGGTGCCCGCAACTAATCTGTCCGAATGTCTATTTAAATAAACATCCGTCCGCCACTTGTAAAGCGCTGAAACGCTTATTTGTAAACAAACCGCGAGCTTCGCATTTTTCAGCCAAATTAAGTAGCGAGTGCGATAATTTACGACAGTGCTCAACCCAAAGAAGGGGGCTTTTTAATATATATATATATATATATATATATATATATATATATATATATATATATGGTGAACCAAAAAAACGGGCCCCAGCTCTAATTAGGCCCCGTTTCTTAGTGTTTTGTCCGAATGAAATGAAACGTTGGTCATAACTAGTTAATTATATTCAAAATATCACGTCAAAACACTAGGGTCTTTGGCCTTTTTTCTCCGTTTTACAGCATATATTCTAGATGGCCTCCATTTAGCTTTTTTTTTGGGGGGGGGGTCACCCTGTATTAGTGTTGTGACGACATGTGTGTTTACGGCGACCGGGAAAAAATAACAACTCTATAGTAAAGTATTTAGAGATTTATAAAGAATGTGAATCAGAATCGGTTAATGTATCGGAGCAGAAAAATATTATAGTCCCATCACTAATACATATAGCATTGTATTACGCAAATTGGGTTGATATGTCGTAAAACGGACAAAGTTCAATTAATATGAAACTCTAACATTGTAATTATAAAGCTGGACCACTTCTGTCTTGTATTTGTTTAGTTCTTACCCAACAACCTAGTTCAATCAAACCCAGTAATTTCTTTCCCAACTGTTTTTTGTTGTTGTTGTTGTTGTTTTTTGTTTTTTGTTTTTTTTTTACATTTGTTCGCCTGAATAATGTGCGCTAAAACGAACTGTCTTCATTCGCGCTCTCTTAAAAGAATAATGTGACTCTACGACACGGCTCCCTTGACACGCATGCACAAACGCGTGTCGATGCGTTCATTGGCGGGAAACCCTTTTTTTCTTCCCATTTCTTCCTGATTTCCCTAGATGTTTTATTCATTCTGCTTAGTTTCCTTCACGTTTTTTTTCTTTTTCCGGTTCCCCAATTTTCGTTTTTTGGGGTTAATTTAGTTTTGTTCATACCTTCTCTCATTCAAAGAAATGTCCCATTATTTTTCACGCTTGCCTTCCGTTTCGTTATTTTTTAAAACTTCTCTTTATTTTCGTCAATGCAATGGAAACCACTGAATTTTTTTTGTTCTTTTTATATGTTTTTATTTTTTATTTTGCCATTTTCTGCTCAATTGTCGACCATTTTTTTTTCTATCATTATTTCCTAATTCTCAGTAATTGTAATTTAAGATATTTGACCCTTTTCCTCCTTCTCGGTATCTTTCCGCATTTATGTAACTTTACTCCATATTTTTCTTATTTTTAAACTATTTGTACCTACCCGATGTTGCCCGGGAGTAAAAAAAAATTTCGTATTTAAAGATAATTTACTAACAATAAAGAATAAATAATAATCTGTAATTGATTTAGAAGCGGGAAACACATACACAGTTGAAATAGCATCATTTAATTAATGTGTTAGATTTATATTTTAGAACTAAACGAATAGGACTAAATATAATTGCACATGACTATTTCCCTTTACTTTCTTTTGTATAAGTGTATATTATTACTTCCCTTTAACCTCTTTCGAATAATTGCACATAATTACATCCCTTTTATCTGTTTCGTATAATTGTACGTAATTACTTCCCTTTTAATCTGTTTCGTATACTTGCACATGACTACTTCCCTTTAATCTTTTTCGTACAATCGCACATGATTATTTACTTTTAATTTGTTTTGTATCATCAAACATAATTACTTTCCTCAAACCTGTTTCCTATAATTGCACATAATTCTCCTCTTTTAATCTGTTTTAGATAATTGTAAATTATTACTTTAATTTGTTTCGTATAATTGCACATGGTTACTTTCCTTTAATCTGTTTCGTATAATTGCACATGATTACTTTCCTTTAATCTGTTTCGTATAATTGCACATGATTACTTTCCTTTAATCTGTTTCGTATAATTGCACATGATTACTTTCCTTTAATCTGTTTCATACAATTGCACATGATTACTTTCCTTTAATCTGTTTCGTATAATTGTACATGATTACTTTCCTTTAATCTGTTTCGTATAATTGCACATGATTACTTTCCTTTAATCTGTTTCGTATAATTGCACATGATTACTTTCCTTTAATCTGTTTCGTATAATTGCACATGGTTACTTTCCTTTAATCTGTTTCGTATAATTGCACATGATTACTTTCCTTTAATCTGTTTCGTATAATTGCACATGATTACTTTCCTTTAATCTGTTTCGTATAATTGCACATGATTACTTTCCTTTAATCTGTGTCGTATAATTGCACATGATTACTTTCCTTTAATCTGTTTCGTATAATTGCACATGATTACTTTCCTTTAATCTGTTTCGTATAATTGCACATGATTACTTTCCTTTAATCTGTTTCGTATAATTGCACATGATTACTTTCCTTTAATCTGTTTCGTATAATTGCACATAATTACTTTCCTTTAATCTGTTTCGTATAATTGCACATGATTACTTACCTTTAATCTGTTTCGTATAATTGCACATGATTACTTTCCTTTAATCTGTTTCGTATAATTGCACATGATTACTTTCCTTTAATCTGTTTCGTATAATTGCACATGTTACTTTCCTTTAATCTGTTTCGTATAATTGCACATAATTACTTTCCTTTAATCTGTTTCGTATAATTGCACATGATTACTTTCTTTTAATCTGTTTCGTATAATTGCACATGATTACTTTCCTTTAATCTGTTTCGTATAATTGCACATGATTACTTTCCTTTAATCTGTTTCGTATAATTGCACATGATTACTTTCCTTTAATCTGTTTCGTATAATTGCACATAATTACTTTCCTTTAATCTGTTTCGTATAATTGCACATGATTACTTTCCTTTAATCTGTTTCGTATAATTGCACATGGTTACTTTCCTTTAATCTGTTTCGTATAATTGCACATGATTACTTTCCTTTAATCTGTTTCGTATAATTGCACATGATTCTCTTTCTTTAATCTGTTTTAGATTATTGTACATGATTACTTTAATTTGTTTTGTTTAATTGCACATGATTACTCTCCTTTAGTCTGTTTCGGTGAGTGAAGAAAAAAAATGTCTTCACTCTAACAGTTTTCTTAGTCGTAAAATGTGTTTTCTGGAAAAGTATTAGTATAATATATATTCTTGCCAATAACATAACGGAAGGAAAGAACAAAAACATAGGTTTTCCGAATTAAGTAGCGATATGTCAGAAATTGTATCTCACTTTGAAAATCCGACAAGATAAATTCATTTGGTAATCTATATTTATATATTTTATGTTTGTTTGTTTTGTTTTTTTAAGTATTCCATTAGTTTTCTTTTCTAATTATGTTAATTCTTTCCCTTGCAGATTTCAGACATTCGGGTCTTTTCATCAAGATTAATGTTCAATCTATGTTTTCATACTACACTTCATCTTTCTTACGTTTCTTTTATTTACTTCATTTCCGAGTGGTCAGATAAAAGCTCAGGTGTGGATTTGATAAAAGTGTTTCTTTGAAAATAACTGGTCCTTAACTTGGCGCACTCAGTTTTTCAGTCTGTGTCGTTAATCATTTAGTCACCATCATTTAGCATGAATTTTTTTTCAAGTTGCGTTAAAATATAAATTGTTTACATCATTAAAAAGCGAAACAACAGTTGCATAAAATAGTAACGGTAATAATAACTTATATAGTTTTATTTAAAATATTTTCATCGATCTTAAAGTTGTCTTTCTGTAAAGAACACATCGATTAAATATATTTTTGTGTTGTTCAGCGGTACGAGTATGACTATTTCTGGATGCTTTGATTTCACCATAAATGTTCTGATATCCACTTGGCCCCAATTGCTATTAAGTCTAATTTGAAAAACTTCTTGTTTTGACCTTTACTCTTGACCTGAACTGTTTTTTTCTTTTTACATGGTAGTCACTACTTATCAAGGCTCGGAAGCGACTCGGGGATAAAGGTTATTGCGTGTACAGCAATCAATGGAATAATATCGTAGTTATCGTTAGTAATAGATATTTGATAAAGTGTCTTACTTAAGGGGGCGGTTTATCAGGAATTTGTTTACGTTAGACTTAAAGGCATCCAAGTTGTAGTCAGGTGGGAAACAGGCAAACGGAAGAGCGTTCCACAGGCGTGCAATTCTAAGAAAGAAGCTTTGTTCATGGAATAGGCACAGATAAAGAATGGGGAAAATTATTGACAGTGGTTTCGGCTAGATGGATGTTTTTCGTGAAAGATTGGCGTGGGGACCAGAGATTGGAGCTCAGACGAGTACTTGCCATGGAAATAACGATAAAACAAAGACAGGCTCACAACGTCTCTTCTGTGGGAGAGAGCTTGCAGGGAAGAGAAATTGGTCCCCCACTAAGCAACGAAGTCTATTTTGCACTCTGTCAAGGCAGGATAGGCTGTTTTTCGTAGCTTTGGTCCAGATGTGGCAGCAGTACTCCATCCTTGGACGTACTTGGATTATATATAGATAGAAAATTGCATCAGCAGTGAGATATCTACTGGAGCAGTAGAAGGATCCCACCATTTTTCCAGCGACCTTGGCAACAGACTTGATGTACGTATTCCGTTTCAGATCAGAAGTAAAGGTCAATCCCAGAAGCTTGTCAAAACATGGAGCCTCCCAAAGACGAGAGCCATCCATTTCAATTAATGCCAGATGGGTATCAGAGCGTTGATGATGTAAAGATAGGAGCTTGGTTTTAGATGCATTAAAAGTAACCAGCCACCCCTTCCCTCATTATACCACGCGCTCAAGATCAGAGGAGAGAGAATCAGAGAGAACTTTGTCATTTACGGCCTTTGATGTGTTGCTGTAGATAGTTGTGTCATCAGCATAGATGTCAACGAATGATTTAAGTATGTGTTTTGGGAGATCATTGATGTAGATCAGGAAAAGATTTGATCCCAGGATGCACCCTTAAGGGACTCCAGCATTAATACTGTGGGCTTCTGATTTCTGCGCATCAACCACTACTCTTATGAGCCTATCAGAGAGAAATGATTTAATAATTAAGAAAACATTTCCAGTTATACCGTAGCTGGAAATCTTGTGAAGTGGGCCTTTATGCCATACCTTATCGAAGGCCTTTGATATGTTAAGAGCAAATTGCACTAGAAAGGAAGCCTTTGTCGAGAGATTCACTAATCCTATGAGATATAACCGTTAGCACATCTGCTGTAGATCTGGTAGAATGAAACTATATTGCATGTCACTAAGAAGGTTATTTCTGATGAGGTGGTTGACTACTTCTCTATTTAATATGGATTCCAGCAACTTACTCATGACATACAGAAGACTTATTGGTCTGTATTGAGAGGGAGATGAGATATCACCTGAATTCTTAAATACAGGGCATACTGATGAGGTTTTCCAGGGTGTTGGGAAGTACTTCTCCTAAAGACAACGCTTAAAGAGTTTTGTAAGTATGGGGGCAAGTTCTGGATGAAGTTTTTTCAACACTATAATTGTAATGCCTTCGGGCCTAGTTGCTTTACTGGAATTAAGATTCTTGATTAGCTTGGCGACATCACGCAGATATTTGTATGTTGCATAGCGTGTTGTCTGTTATAGGAGGAAATACGGGGAGTTGATGGCCTTGGTCGCATAGGGTAGAATTAGCTGTAAAGTTCTTGGCAAATAGTTTGGCCTTGTCTGATGCTGATGAGATGACCTCACGTCCATTGATGATGATTGGATTCCATCAAGGTCGCCAGAAAATGTTGCGTCATTTTACAGCTCCAGAAGATATCAAACTTCAAATGCATACCCTCTACCTGTATAAGAGCAGATACGTCTTCAAATGAAATATTGTTACCATATCTTGGCACGCCTGTGGAACTCTTTTCGGTTTGGCTGCTTTCCAGCTGACTACAGTTTGATTGTCTTTAAATCCAACGTAAGTTCAAAATAAACCAAAACAAACAAAAAAACAAAACAAAAAAAATACACGCTCGACCGCCGCCCTCTGCTGTATCGGACATCTAAACATTATAATTCACCAACATCTGAAGACGTGCCCAGCATTACCACCGCCATGGCACGTAAAAAACTGCGTTTTCTTTATGAATATTCTGCTATGAATTGAAATATTGAATTTTATTTTAATAAATAAAAATATTTTTATTTATTGAATGAAATTCTGCACTTGTTTGATTTTATCCCATTTAATTTTTTAATTATATATATATATATATATATATATATATATATATATATATATATATACTAGTCGGGCGCCCTGTTTTGCCCGGTCGTAAAATATGCTTAAATATGATATTCTGATAAATGCAGATTTCGTATTTATTATTATATTATATTGGACCCAATATATAGTAATGATTTTAAAGATTTTAAAGGTTAGAAAAAGACTCTTGCACCACCACTGAGAATCAAAACCCAAACGTTTTGCTTCCGATTAATGTTTTCCTTTGCCGTTAATGACTGCGCTATGAAAACATGCTAACTGCAAGGCTAAAAAATAAAACATGAACCGATAGCTACTACGTTATACATGCATATTCTTAATGCTGGCGTTCGACCTTCACCTGGCAAATTTCAATTTTTTTTTCACACTTTAGTACCGATTTTCCCGGGCTAAAACCCAAATATAACGTTTCGCATGGATTCAAATACCTTATATATGAAGGTTCATGTACGTAGACCAAAACTCTAGGAGGAGTTTTGTAAGCAAAACTTTTTAAACATAACATATACATATACATAAATATATCTGAAAAGAGGTTTGTGCTTACTATAAATTTTTTACGTAAATATTACGCAAGTATGAATCATATAGAATATCTTCATGAATATAATTACACGTAGTAGTAAACTAAAGATTATCGTCCCATCAGAAAAAAACTAAGAGAGAATTAATTAAAATGAATGTGTAAAAGAATATAGAAATTAGCTAGATCTTTTGCTACTAAATGAAATTCTATTACTCGTATATAACTAAAGTGTATTTTCTTTTTAAATAAATAGAATAGATAAAAAGAGTTTTAATATGAATACCAATACACAAAAACCCAAATTTATGGGAGTATATATATATATATATATATATATATATATATATATATATACTAGCAGTTCAGCGAGGCTCTACCTACTGTGCATATGGGTATATATATATATATATATATATATATATATATATATATATATATATATATATATTAAAAAGTTTGACTCATGTCTAGGTAAACTACATCTGCGAAGGAATTTGGTAGACTCTGGGAAGGTAAACTTTTTCAACTTTGACCTCTTGGCAGACAAATTTTCTATCAAAAATTGATTAAAAAGCTTACTGCATGTAAAATACCCTTTATGCAAAATCTCAAATGTTTAAACCCAAAATTGGCTAAATAGTTTGCTAGAGACCGAAAACGTCAAATATTTTGACATTTGACCCTTTGGCAGACAAATTTTCGGCCCAAAATCGATTACAAAGCTTGCCCTATGTCTGAATACACTTTATGTAAAATTTCAAATGTTTAGATGAAAAATTGGCTGAGCTATTTGGTAGAGACCGAATGAGTCAAATGTTTTAAAAGTTTGGTCCCAATTTTAACCCTTGACTGTTATTGTTTTGGACCCAAATAAAATTTTAAAGTTTAATTCATGTTCAACTAACCTACATCTAAAATTTCAAGTGTTTAGACCCAAAACTGGCGGAGGAGTTTGGTACAGTTTTCAAAGGTCAAATCGTTGAACTTTTACCCCTTGACAGCCAAATTTCTGGTCGAAACCCGATTAAAAAAGATTTTCCCAAATCTCAATACCCCTTTATGCCAAATCTCGAGTCTATAGACTGAAAATTGACAGAGTAGTTTGGTAGGGAACTCTACACACACAGACACACACACTCACAAATACACAAACACAGACAATTTCACTTTTATAGATATATAGATAGCTATATAAGTAGCATTTAATGATCGTAAGATAAGACTAAGCTGCTGTCCTTTAACAATTACAAGACGCCTCTTCAACCCTCGATGTCCATTACAAATAACACTCTACCTGAGAATTCTTTCTTCAAACTCCTCGGCTTAACATTCACGGGCAATATGAACAAGAACAAATACAGTAAAGACATTGCCAAGGCTGCTTCAAAGAAGATGGATTCCCTCTATCGTGCTAGAAAGCTACTCACACCTGAGAGTATCCTGTACCTCTTTTAGGTCATCATCTGCCGATATTGTTGCTATATTTGGAATGGAGAATCTATCACTAACCTCTCCCTCTTGGATAGGATTCAAAAAAGTTTTCAATCTAATAGCTCCCACTTTGTCAACTAAGCTCCAACCCCTGTCCCATCGCCGCAATGTTTTACAAATATTTTAATGTTTTGTTTTAATGTTTTGTACCTGTTTTACAAATATTTTAATGAAATGTGTTCTGATGAACTTGTTGCACCTGTGTCCCGTCGACGTACATATACCCGACAAACCCGCTTAGCAACAAAATCACACCCCTTCACTACTGAGATTCCTAAATGCCAGAAAGATTTCTACACTCATAGTTTATTCCCTTGAACCGCTAGACTTTGGAATTTCCTTCCTGCTGCCTGCTTTCCTGACTGTACTGATATGCAGAAGTTTAAATGTAACGTAAACCAACATCTTGTTAATCTTTCTTAGGTATGGTCCCAAATAGTAGCTCTTTACGTCCAAGTGGCGAAATGCTTTCTTCCCCTTCTCCTTCTCCTTCTCCTTCTTCTCCTCCTTCTTCTTATTATATTCATTATTATTATTATTATTATTATTATTATTATTATTATTATTATTATTTGTGCTCACTAGGTGTTTTCACACAGGTTAACATCAGTGTTTTTTCTTTCTCAATAACATGTGTATTTCCTGGAGTCTAGGTGACATTAAGTCTTCTCAGATTTCCAATACTCTCCACCTCTTTCGCTAACCTTTGCAAATGAATGTGCTTGATCGCAACAGCCGTTTACTATTAGTTTCTCGCTGGCAACCCCTATTGGCCTTCACTGAAATTTGGGTGGCAGTAAGTCTTTCTAAGGTCCCGGTTCTCTTCGCACTCATTCAGCTGAGGTCGGGTTCTCTCCTCGGTGGTCCTAGATATGACTTTAAACTATATCCAGTTCTGAGGCCCCAGCTTGTGGGCTTTGGGGAGTGTGGAGCCACCCTTTAATTGCCATTGCTCCGAGGTCTACTCTGACCCGGAGTGGTAGTACCTGTTAGGGTCCCAACTAGGGGTTAAATAGAAACCGACTTGAAAACAACAAATATATTCTATTAAAAAATGTTTCTTCAATCTTTGGATTCGGCATTAAATAACCTGAAAATGGTTGATATGCCGTAAAACAACCAACCAACCGTTATCTCCTCGGTCTTTTTATCCTTCTTGGCCCTTTACCAGTTGATACAAGCACTGCAATTTTCTTTTTTATGTTTATTTATTTTTAAGGAGGGTATTAACTTGCAATTATACGGTTTCAGTTTTCTTGATTCCGTGTAGTGTTCTTTTCTTCTTTTTTACTTCTGTTGCAGTTTCTATATGTGCGGTAAACGTTTGTAACTCATGTGTGTTAGTCTCTGCATGCAAGGGTTTGCCTTAATATTTTAGCTGTTTTTATTTTTATCTGTTGTATCTTCTCGGTCAACCTCCTAATTCCAATATCTCCCAATCTTGTTTCGAAGTATTTGGGGACTGTTCCTAGCGCTCCTAGTATTATTGATGTTATCTTGACTTTCTTCATTTTCCACATCTCTTTCAGCTTTCTGGCCAGTTCCGTGTATTTTCTTCGTTTCTCCGTTTCCTTGATATTAACCCTATGGTCTGATGAAACGGCGAAATCTATAATCTGGCAGGACTTTTCCTTCTTTGTTAACCATTATTACATCCAATCTTCTTGCTTGGATGCGTTTATCTATTTGTACCATAGTATTTTGTGACTTTCGTTTACAAGTACGGCTGCCGGTTTGTGCTTGTAATACTTACAGAATTCTCAGGGTACTGCCTTTCCCACTTGATTATGTCTATTCTTATATTCTTTGGGGGGGGGCTAGTTTGTTGCATTCACTTATGTGGTTTATTGTTTCATCTTTTAGTCAACAGAGTCTGTATTTACTGTTTTCTTGTGTCTTGATTTTCTTTGCTTTGATATAGTTGGTTCTAGTCGCGTTATTATTATTATTATTATTATTATTATTATTATTATTATTATTATTATTATTATTATTCCTATATTCAGACATCCTGATAGTCGACATATTCACTCAACTGACAAGACACTGATTCCATCAAACGTAGTTGTCCTTTTCTATTTCCCCGTCCTTCTTATCCCATTCAACGCTTCAATATATGTTTTTTTAATTTACTTCTCTTTTCTTCATTTCTCGTCTTTAATCTCTCTGTAATGCGTTCTAATACGATCCAGAAGTGATCCACAGCCGCAACTTATGCATGTGTTCCCATTCCGGCATCCAAGTGACATATGTAATAACACGTTTCCGAAATCCGCGGAGGATTCTTCGCAATAAAGATGGATCGGTAATTCGCATGACACTTTTATGCGGTCGTTAGACTTTGACTAGTGTCAACTTGTACAGCTCGAAAGACGCAAGAAAATTTCCTCTCAAAATGGGAGAATACAGATTCAATCCAAACTCATTAACTTCATGTATATATATATATATATATATATATATATATATATATACATACGTGTGTGTGTGTGTGTGTGTGTGTGTGTGTGTGTGTGTGTGTGTGTGTGTTTAGGCAGCATTTTTCCCCATTTAAGATTTAAAAGGGATCCTTTGATAATTTGTGTATTCATTCTTTTGCGGATTGTTATCCTCATCTTCATAGTTGTTGTGGTTTCATCACGTTTCGGCCAACTCATCCTTCGGGGCCCGTGACGCAGTGGATAGAAGAGTTAAGTCTTACGGTTGCAGATGAACATTGTCTGAAAATAGCGGTTTCAATCCTACCCAAAGCCGGCCAGATGATTAGTTGGCCAAAACGTAATAAGACAGCAACTATGGAAGACAGTAATTACTGGGGATAAGTTACAAGACTCAGAATTCCTATCCAGTCGCGCTTAATCACCTGAAGAAGGTCAGAGGATGAGTTGGCCGAAACGTGGTGAAACAACAACTGTGAAGATGAGAATAACAGTTCGCAAAAAGAATGAATGCACAAGGCACCGTTTCCGAGCAAGAGAAACATCGGTTTACATATCAGTACCCTCTAAGAACGAGACATGGCCAAACGATATAGTGTTGAATACTGAACCGGAGCGACGCCAATAAAATCGGAGGTGTGCATGCACGCACATTTAAGATGAATTTAGATGTACATTCTTGTGTCTTATAAAAATTACCAGAATTGTAACTATCACCGAAAACAAAGAAAGGCTTACATTTAAGGTCGCGGTGTTAGAATTGCGTAACGTGAAATAAAAAAGAACAATTAAATATCCAACACTCGTTTATTTCACTCGCGTTTATGTGATAAAATTATTGACTGACAGTTTTGTTGGGTTTTTCATAGGAGAGTCACCGCTTAACGGCCACTCAAGTATAAAAGTTAATGAGCGATAATCGGTAGTGGTGGAAATTGAATAGAATTTGATTTGGTTGTTTTGTTTTACGGCATATCAACCCTTTTTGTGTTGTTTCAAGCCAGATCCAATTATTTTGGGGATAGTATTCATGTTGCATTCAATTATTTTGTAGAAGGATTTTATTCTTCAAGCTCTTTGTATCTTCAATCGCTAGTTTGTAGTGTTTGATTTGGTTGTTTTATAGTGGATTTTAACATTTTTGTTCCCTGCCCTGCAGAACACAAGTTTTGTACTGAGATAGGGAAAGGGGTAACAGTATTAATGTTTGGTACATTTTAAATTAGGAAACCAGTCAGGAATTGGGGAGGTAGAAGGAGAAAGGGGAAATGGGAAAAGGGAAAAGGGGAAAAGGGTGAGTCGTTGTTTTGGGTTTTGGTTTTGGAGAATATCATTAATTTTTGTACAAGGAAGTAGAAAAACAAAAATCATCAATGTTAGGTGCATTTCATCCCAGGAAGCCAATATCTTCAGACAGCCTGATCTGGTAGCATCATGAGTAGAATTTGATTATTTAAAAGGACAGCTCAACAAGAACTTGCTTACATTGGACTTAAAAACGATCGTGTTGTAGTCAGCTGGAACGCAGCCCAGGAATAAAAATTTTCTTTGAGAATTTTCTTTAGTTTTAGGGTGAGATAGAGAGTATGAGAAATTGTTGACAATGCTTGCAGCTAGACGAGTGGTTGTTGTGGGTTTTATTTTTCCGTTTTACGTTATTTCAATCTTTTTGGATCATTTAATGCGGAAGTTTATTATAAACGAGTCGTTAAACGGCATGATATTTTATCTATAGATGAAGTGGATTTTGTCTGGCAAAGACGATTATATCCAAGATGGCGGTCCAGTCGCATTCAATAGTCACGAACACCAAATGAAAACAACTTAGATCATCATAAAAGAATATGGAATACTAGGAAATAGACGGCAAGAAAACTGATAAATAGATTGGCGTTATGTAATTAATTAATGGTTAGATTTCTCAATCGTCTTGATAAATGGGGGTATTAATGCGATGTGTCGGTCGCCATGATAATTGCTATTCAAGTGACTGCTGAAAATTTTGTATTTACCCTGGTGACCTTAAGCGGTTATTAATCTATGTGCTGAATCTGGTCAGTCTTTATGGCGTTTAGCTTCGGTAATCAGACGATAATTATTTCAATGCGATGGCACTATAATTGAAATATTTACGTGGTAGGATTTAATCCCTGTTGTTGAGAAGAAGTATTCAACATTTTGTTTGTTTTTCTAATAATTTTATATATAACTAGCAGGCCGCCTGGCATTGTCCGGTCGTAAAATACGCTTAAATATGATATTTTGATGCAGAGTTTGTATTTATCATTGTATTATATTGGACCCAATATGTAGTAATGATTTAAGAATATTTTTAAAAAATGACTCGTGCGCCACCACCGAGAATCGAAACCAGAAGTTTAGCTTACGATTTGCTTTTTTCTTTGACGTTAATGCCTGAGCTATGAAGACATATTTGCTGCAAGACTAAAAGTTAAAATATGAACAAATAGCTATTACGTTACGCATGCATTCGTTCGACTATCACCTAGCAAATCCATTTCTTTAATGTTCACACTTTTGCACAGATTTTCCTCGGCTAAACCCCAAATATAAAAATCGCATGGATTCAAATACCCTATATATTAAGTTTCGTGTCTGTAGACCAAAAACTGACAGAGAAGTTTGGTAGGCAATTTTTTAAATAAATATATACATACGCATATATAAATATATATAGAAAGAGGTTTGTGTTTACTATAACCTGTTTATGCAAATATTACGCAAATATAAATCGTGTAGAATATCTACACGTAATAGCTAACTAAAGATGATAATTAATAGAGAATTCGTTACAATGAATGTTTAAAAGAATATGCAAATTAGCTAGATCTTTTGCAGATGAATGTAATTCCACAACCCATATATAACAAAGTTGTATTTTCTTATTGAATAAATAGAAAAAAAGGTTTTCAATATGAATATCAATACACAAAAAAAAATAGTATAGATTTTTTTTTTTTTTTTTTTTTTTGCTTTCCTTTTTCTCTTTCTAGGCAGGGCGTTGGGCTTCTGGATCTTCCACATATTAATTTTGTATATATATATATATATATATATATATATATATATATATATATATATATATATATATTGGGGGGTGAGCACTTTGACGCATATTTAAGCTATTAAGCGAAGCCCACTATTAATTTGTTTGTAAACAAACTGATGGTTAGATCACTGTTGCGACAGACGGGGTGTGGATTTGATACACACTTAAGGAGAAATATTTACGGTACTGATTCGTAGCATGTTGGTGAGAGCTGCTGACTGTCAATTCGACGGTTGTAGGTTCGAGGGAAAGATGTATATCTAGCCGCACTGATGCGTTGTAATACAACGAAACAGTACTATATGTGGATGACAATATACATATATATATATATATATATATATATATATATATATATATATATATATATATGGTCTCCCAATTAAATGTATACACACTTGAAATTATCTCAACTAGCTACATGAATACGCTATTCTACGTTCCCAAGAGATGTTTAGGAATAATGAATGGCACTTCCAGCAACATGGAGCACTTCCCCACTATCATCATGACGTAAGAGCATAGCTTGATAGTCACCTGCGAAATAGATAATTAGGACGAAAAGAAAGTATCGAGTACTCTCCACGCTCACCGGATTTGACTTCTCTCAGCAATGGATTTTCTTTATTTTTGAGGGTGAGTGGGTAGTTGCATGTTAAACACAGACTTCACACCACAAAACGAGCGATAATGAATGAGCTGAAAGCAACTATTGAAAGAAGATGTGTCAATGTACCAAATGACCTGATTAGGAACGTTTTCGATTTAATCAGTGAGCGTTGTCGGCTGTTCATGAACCACAATGGCCAATAATTTGATCACTTCCGATAAGTAACTGGTTTCTATATTTGTTCACAGTATTTTTGTGTATGAAACTTTTCTTTCTTGTAATAAATGTTGGTTTTATGGTCATTTAAAGAGTGTATACATTTCATTGAGACACCCTGTATATATATATATATATATATATATATATATATATATATATATATATTATAAAAGCATAATATATATATATATATATATATATATATATATATATATATATATATATATAAGTTAGAAAAGAATTTCATCCAAGGCATGGAATTGTTAAACAAAATGTTTTTACTATAGGCTTTAAAAATAAAGGTACGAGATTCAATTTGAAATTCATTTATCTTCAAAGTGCATTTTATAAATTTTACAAAGTAAGGTATAAAATTTTAATTTTAATTGAATCAAAAAATTACTTACTGAGTGACTTATTTTATGTAATGTACATTCTGTTGCACTTTTAAAAAAGATTATTGAAAATTTTATATCTATATCATTAATTGCTAGATGAAAGATAATGTTTTTAAATTACATTACATGAAATAAATCCAAGGTAATTTTTTGATTCAATTTAAATTAAATTTTTATACCTTACTTTTTAAAATGTATAAAAGTGCATTTGAAGATAAATAAATTTCAAATTAAATATTTTGTTTAACAATTTCCATGCCTTGGATGAAATGCTTTTTTAACTTGTATCTTATCTTTTAAAGATTATATTTTAAATCTCTCCTTCTCTCTATTTCATTTTGTATTTCTCCTCACACCACAACTCCTTTTTGCAACCCCCTCTTTGTATTATTACAGGTCTGAATATTCTCTCTGTTTCAGTTTGTATTTCTCCTCACACCACAATTCATTTTTGAACCCCCCTCTTTGTATTATTACAGGTCTGAATATTCTCTTTGTCTCAGTTTGTATTTCTCCTCACACCACAACTCATTTTTTGCAACTCCCTCTTTATAATACAGGCTTGAATAATGAGAAAATCTGAATTTTTTTAACAAAAACTTAAAAAATAAATTTTTAGATTAAAATTTTTAAACTTCTTTCAGAATAGAAAATCTTTAAAATTTAATAAGGAACATATTTCATATAGGTTTCATTTACATAATTTCAGTACATAACGAGAAAAATAGAGATGAAAATTTCAAAAGGACTGTATAACTGGTTACAGTCAATAGTAGTCCTCGCCAGCGAAAGTCTTTGTTATTGTTATTTAAAACATTTTGTGTCCTGCTCTTTCACACGAGGACTAATATATATATATATATATATATATATATATATATATATATATATATATATATATATTATATTATATTATATTATATTATATTATATTATATTATATTATATTTTAAAAAATAATACATATGCCGTTCCCCATTTGGCGGTACCAAAATTGATCAAAGGGAAAATTATTCCCAATCGCATTTAGGTAAAAATATACTTTCGTATAATTTATTTCAAAACAAGTATCGCAAAAAACACAAACAAATTACATCTACATAAAAAAACGCGATGCATTCCAGCAGTCGTGCGAAGTAGCCTAATGGTAGAGGTTTACGCTTTTGTCCATGTCGATTTCGAATCTCGCTAGATGTAGCCACTGTGATGAGTCGTAGACGACGAAACACGTGTCAGTGGATTATTATATTTTTTTAAATAATATATATATATAGAGAGAGAGAGAGAGAGAGAAAGAGAGAGAGAGAGAGAGAGAGAGACCGACCGACCGAGAGAGAGAGAGAGCAACCGTCAGGTGTACTGCTGTCGCTATAAACTCGAAGCTAGAATTTCCTCATTCGGTGCAGGCCTGGGCCAGTGATAAGGAAATTGAAGTTTGCCCAGTTACCAGGGTCTTCATATCGGCCTACCAACAAAGTCCGACCAAAAGACAAATACATACTCTCGGAGGTAACTAAGCTGCAGGAGTTGCCGGAAAGATTTTGTACTTCACCATCCGCCCATCGGGAAACGAAGCCGAACTTTTTGTCAGGGTTTACTATCTTAGCCTTTTATTTTCCCCAAGGTATCCACAAGGTGTTGGAACTATTTGCTCTTAGCTAGTGAAAATTTGAAAATATTTCCAATTTGGACGAAAATAACGAAGATCCTCATTCTAGTTATGGTTGTATGAAAACGAAAGCGAAAGCCTTGAGTGATTGAAAAAATAAAGTCTGGAGAAATATGCGAATTCCTTAACAGTGACTTTTGACGAAAATAACGGAGATCCTGATTGCGGTTAGGGCTGTATCAAAATAAAGGCGAAATCCTTAAGTATATATATATATATATATATATATATATATATATATATAGAGAGAGAGAGAGAGAGAGAGAGAGAGAGACAGACAGACAGACAGACAGACAGACAGAGACAGGCACAGCGACAGAGAAAGGGTCTCCGTTATTTTCATCAAAATTAGAAATTCAAATTGTCACTATATATATATGTGTGTGTGTGTGTGTGTGTGTGTGTGTGTGTGTGTGTGTGCGTATATATATATATATATATATATATATATATATATATATATATATATATATACTAAATTTCTGTGCCCGTTAAAAATAGGCAAAAGAGCAAAAAAAAAGTCCGTTCACTGAGTATGTGTGCTTGATTCCAATTCAATTGGTAAAACGTTTAATCTGTGTTCATTTTTTGCATCAGATCGCGATCCCTATTGATCCCCATTAATCCCTAACTGTACATCGAACGGATACCATAATACACAGTTCGCTGCAGATTATCATACAACATGTCCACACAAAATGTCAGCAATCTTCTACAGTAAATGGGGCATTGTAATGATTCAGATGGATCCTTTAATACGTTGCGACTTCATGTCTACTCCGGAGGAATTTCTGTAAAAAAAAAAAAAAAAAAGAATTAAGAAGAGAATTATAATATAGAGAGAATCTGATTGAATGAAACAGAGAACAAGTTGGGATTTTGCCCTGGTGAATTTCGTACGGACACAGACTGACGACCCTGTGTGCTGTATTCGAACCCTGTCAATACCAAAGCAGAACTTTTACTATAAACCTTGACAACATAGTCCCTCCCAGGCGGTGATTGAGGCTGAAGACGGTTACATTGAATCGATGTCAGCTCTACTAAAAAATCAAGTTATCTGAATTGATTTTACAATAAAAGTTAATAATATAACTGTAGTGTTGTTTTCTTTCGAGCGATAACTTTATTGCCCCCCCCCGTAAATAAATTGGTATTATTAGATTTGTAGAAAAGTCATCGATTGATAATCAGACTAATTAGAATATGCTATGTTTAAAAATTTTTCATATATAGATGAACACTTCCATCTCCTATATAATATTTTGATTGCAGAAATTCCCCTCCAGGCCAAATTACCAAGAACAGATGTCACATACAAATGTATTATGTCTAGACTATTACACACTATTTCATATAACTTTAGAATGCCATTTAGACACGTTCAACCGTGATAATAAAATCCTACATTATCACAATCGCAGCCACATTTAGTTCCTATTTTTCTATCTAAATAACAAGTATCTTATCGCTCCCAGTAATCACGGGGAGGTATTCTGCACTTGGGACAGATATGGGATTCACGCTTCGTTACTGGATCATAAACTCATTGACATAACATAATCTTTCCCTTTTCCGTTACAAAAATAATAAAGTGTCTAAAGAATAATTCCGCTCCTTCTGATTAGATGATCTTCGGCTATTTCTACATTCCGGAATGACAGCATTAGCATGCTCAACGAACGCTAATGTACCATTGAAATATGGCGTCGCAAAGATACCTACTTTTGCCCTATGAATAAAATGCTCGCTCGATTGATACCTTTGTTTCAGTAATTAATTATACTTTTTACAAACATGCTTTTTTTAGGTAAGTCATTTATATATAATTTATTTAAACCTGCGCAACCTACTGCATTCTCTCGCTGTGTATATATTCTCTCCAACTCTCTCTCACACACACTCTCTCTTTCTCTCTCTCCCTCACTCTCTCTCGCTCGCTCTACTCTTTCCCTCTTTCTCTTGCTTCGAAGACAAAACAACATTTATTTTCTCTCTCTTTCTCTCTCTCCTCACTCTCTCCCTCGTTCGCTCTACTCTTTCCCTCTTTCTCTTGCTTCGAAGACAAAACAACATTTATTTTCTCTCTGTCTCTCTCTGTCTCTCTGTCTGTCTGTCTGTCTGTCTGTCTGTCTGTCTCTCTCTCTCTCTCTCTCTCTCTCTCTCTCTCTCTCTCTCTCTCTCTCTCTCTCTCTCTCTCTACCTCGGTCGCTCGCTCACCTAACAATTTATGATTTTCTAAAAAAAAAAAAGCCCGTTAAGTAAAATAAAAATTTATGAAATAAATCTTAAAAAATATTTTTTAAAAAAACTGTACTTACATCTAACAATTTACAAATAAAATATTCATCTTTTCTTAAAAAAAAAAATATCTTGTTCATAAATAATTTGCAAAAAAAAATCTTGAAAAAAATAAACAAAACATTTATATTCAATCACTATACGATAAGGTTTTGTTATTTTGATTTGGTATGTTTCTATTTTTCCGGTTTGTTTGTTAGTTTTGAAATCAGTTTGTAGCTGCTACTGCGCTCGGCTTAATCCGCTGATTGCCGCTCGTGCCCGATCTATGATTGACGGGATATCCCAAGAATCCGAGTCAAATTCTGCAAGATTACCTGTTTAGATATTTTCAATTTTTTGTTTCCATACCTCAATTGAAAAACCTGCACGCGTGTTTGCCAGTAAGGTTCTGGTTTTAATCACAATTATCGATTTTTTTTACACCGATTACCTATGCTACAGTTTTAACATAAATTACATTACATAGGGTATTTAATTCGGTGGAGTATTTTACTTAATTTTCTTTTCCGGACTGATTTTCGAGACTGCGCAAACGCTAAGTTTGTTTTGTTTTTGTTTTTTTGAGGGGGGGGTAAATTTGTACATTAGATCAAAAAAAATCTTGAAAACAATTTAACAATTTATGTTCACTTATGAGTTTTTGTTATATTTTCTTTAGAGTATATCTTTTTTTTCTAGTTTGTTTGTTTGTTTGTTTGTTTGTTTGTTTGGAAATTAGTCTGCATTTGAGTAAAGCAATATCTAAAGTGTTTCAATTAATTATAGATCAAATAAATAACTTTCATCGGAAAAGAAAATTCTATGGTAATATAAATCTATTTTTGGTGGTAAATAATTCACATCCAGTTTAAGAAAAATAGATTATATAAATTCTAGAATAAAAGCAAAATCTATAGCAACTTATGATTTTACTAGATTATATTCCACACGACGAACTTATAAAAGAATTAAATAATACTGTAGAACAAGTTTTTGCAGGCGGAAAAAGAAAATACAGAGGCTTTTCAAAATCTAAAGCTTTCTGGTGTAAAAATAAAATATAGTAAAACTAGTGTTTCCGAAGGTATTTTAAAAATACTTAATATTGATAGTCATTTTATTAAAGAAATTTATTTTCAAATAAGAAACAAAATATTACTTTAGACTATAGGCATTCCAATGGGTTTAGATCCTCCACAAGAGCCATGACAGTCAAGGAACCGGAAGTCCAAGTCTCGAGTTTCACCCTCATTTGGGCTCATCAGTTAGACATATCCGAACTCGGGATTCGAAACCCGAGCCTCATGCGAGGTAAGCACTCTACAAACTGAGCAAACGCCCCGCACACAAAAAATTCTATTAACCAACACAGATCAAGCAAACCGCGACGAAATCCGACTGTGAAAAGGACCTACTTCGTCTCGGCAAAGGACGCGGTCATCCAACCAGCTAATAACCCCAAGCCGATGTCTCACAAGTAGGAGTTATATATATATATATATATATATATATATATATATATATATATATATATATATATATATATATATATATATATATATGTCGTCATTAATAAAAATAAAACGATATATCCAGAACATAACATTATCATTGTTGTAAGAGATTTATTGACGACCTTATATGTATAAATAATAACGAGGAATTTAGAAAAAAAATAAGCATCATATATATCCAAACGAGTTAGAATTAAATTGTGAACATAGAGGAACGTAAGCTACATTTCTGGATTTAGATATAAAAATTAAGGATGGATTGCAGGTGATTAAATTAGTTACTAACTAAATAGTTTTCTAACGAATGATAAAAAATGTAAAAATTAAATGCGTTTTTATATAGTTTTAAAGGTTAAAAAGCCTCCAATATATATATATATATATATATATATATATATATATATATATATGTGTGTGTGTGTGTGTGTGTGTGTGCGCGCGTATATATATATATGTATGTGTGTGTGCGTATGCGTGTGTGTGTGTGTGTGTGTGTGTGTGTGTGTGTGTGTGTGTGTGTGTGTGTGTGTGTGTGTGTGTGTGGAGAGAGAGAAAGAGATATAGAAATATTTTTTTAAAGATTTGGATATATAGACATGAAAAGACTTAGCTAGCTAGGTAGATATACTTTTAGAAATATATGTAATCGTATTAAATTCAAAACTTTCAAAAAATAAAAGTATGGGAATATAAATAATATCTACGAACACAGTGACGAAATTTTGGTTACAGACATGCAAACACAAGATTTCTTTTACATCTTCTTCATCCATTTTAATAATTTCCCCCTATATACATGTGCGTGTTTGTGTTCGTGTTCGTGTGTGTGTGTGTGTGTGTGTGTGTGTGTGTGTGTGTGTGTGTGTGTGTGTGTGTGTGTGTGTGTGTGTGTGTGTGTGTGTGTGTGTGTTTATAAAATAGTATTTGTAAATGATCAGCAGCTTATTCAAGAGTGAGAAAAAATGAAATATTTTTATTTACTCTATGGAGGGAAAATATTGTTGTTTTTTTTTTTTTTTGTTTTTTTTGTTTTTTTTTTTCTTTTTGTGCAATCTATCAGAATTGGTAGACAGAAAGAATGATAAAGTCGATCCATAGAAAAATAAACTAAATATTATTGACAACCGGAAACTAATTTGGAGAAATAGCGTATAGTGTCTAGCTTCGAGATAGATCTCTGTCACAGCCCTCATGCCTCTGTGCTCTCTCTCTCTCTCTCTCTCTCTCTCTCTCTCTCTCTCTCTCTCTCTTTCTCTTTCTCTCTCTCTTTCTTTTTCTCTCTCTCTCTCTTTCTTTTTCTTTCTCTTTATCGCTTTCTCTCTCTCTTTCTCTCTCTTTCTCTTTCTCTCTCTTTCTCTCTCTCTCGCTCTCTCTCTTTCTCTCTCTCTACTGATAGTCTGTCCTCTTCTCACTCCTCTTGGAGCACGTTTTACAGCTCTTCTCCAGTGACTGTTCTTCAGTTATGGACTCCACCTACTCTAATGTCTTGCCTACAGACGAAACAAAATAACAAAACATTTATATAACTATAATCTACAAGAACATAAAAAAAATTTCAGCCAATAACAGTTAATTTGAAAAAGATTATGAAAACTCGTGTTTGGTAAAAAAAAAAAAAAAAAAAAAGAAAAAAGTTCATTAACTAGGCCCGAGGAAATGTGTATAAAAATATGTTTGTAGTCTGCATAATTGGCACTGTGCATTTCTTCTGTCGTAGTCTGTGAATGCGTAGCAATTTTTTATAGAAATTGCTCGAGACAAGACCTGAAGCCACTTTCTGTAAGGAACTAACAAAAACGAAACACGATTATCGCAAAGACTGGAGATGCCGATTGTCCGTAGCCTTGAAAATACTAAGGCTGTAGGTAGGAGGAAAACGGTGAGTAGTTCTTAAAGTGAATGAAAAAAGAAACTGTACTGCAATAAGGTATCAATACAACGAATTGTTGGGGACCACTAGATCAATGAATCAAACGAGCTGGAATAAAGGAAGCAGAAAATAGATCAGACAATTCTGAGGAACATATGCCATAATAGTATTTATATAAAAAAAAGACTGAGACTAGTAACACCACATTTGTAAGAGAGAGAGAGAGGGTGCAGTGAAAGAAGAAATCAAATTACAGATACGTTTCTGCACTTCTCAAGAACCTTTGAATTGGATACAGATTAACCAGCCAAAATATGACAACAGTACTCCCTATATGGTCTAAGAGTAGATTTCTTAAGATATAGAATATTTTCAGGTGTGGTAAAGTGCTTAGATCAATAGAGAAAACCGAATTTACGAGAAGCAGAAAGAAAAACATGAACCTGATGTATGAACTCCACGAAAGATTTTATGAGAAACAAACAAGATCAAGAAGTTTTAGAATCGATTTCTAATCGAGGGCACAGCCATCCATGAAAATCTAAAGGAAAAAAAAGAGACACGACCACGATTGAAAGTGTCTTAACAGAATTAAATGAAAACATTTCAATGAATAAACTCAGGCCAACTTCTAGATCACCTGAATATTTTAACTGGGTTGGTAGAGCTCATAGAACTGCACATGACCGGCAACATACTGTAATCCAACAGCGAAAAGGTCATTTCAAGAATGACCTAGACGCTGTTGGCTTTTGGTGCCGAGGGAAAAATCCCCTGTGAAAAATGTATATTTTCTAAGCGTTAGATTGGCTGAAATAAAATGTATTTTATAAGACTCCTATCCAAGAGATGATATTTTTGCAAATAAATAGTCGTTCACTTGCTGCTCAACTCCCCAGAGTCCCCTGTTATACACGATCCCAAATAGTAGCCACGTACGGTCCTAGTGGAAATAAGCCTTGTTTTAGGCGGGAAAGAGTAAAAGAGATATACAAATAGATAGATAGATAGATAGATAGATAGATAGATAGATAGATAGATAGATAGATGAATATACGGATAGATAGATAGATAGATAGATAGATAGATAGATATTAGGTTGGTGCAAAACCCATATCGTTTTCTCACATATGTTACATGTATATATTATTTCTGAATTAATTCATTGATATATATAGCCATGTTATATATCTTTTTGAAGGGCGTTGTTTGCTCTATCGAATCATGTTATTCATTATGGCTCCCTATTTCTTCATTCATTTTTTGCAGGCTTTTTGACAGCATGGATAAAATTAAAACCCGCACGATTTTCTTGTTCCAGTTCAAACTAAGCCGAAAAGCTGCCGAGACAGCTCGTTATATCAATGATGCGTTTGGCCCAGGAACCATTAACGAACATGCGCCACAACAGTGGTTCAAGAAAGTTCGCAATAGTGACGAAAGCCTTGAAGATAAAGACGGTCGCGGCCGGCCGACTGTGGTTGATAACGAACATTTGAAAGTCTTAATTGAAGCCGATCCTCGCAAAACCACACGAGAAGTTGCTGTTGAACTCGATGTCGCCCACTCAGCAGTCGTTCGCCATTTTAAGCAAGTAGGAAAGTCAAAAATGTTGGATAAATGGATGAATTGAACGATAATAAAAAATCGTTGTTTTGGCGTGGCTTCTACACTCCTTCTGCGCAACAAAAACGACCTATTTCTCGAGCGGATTGTGACGTGTGAGGAGAAGTGGATCCTCTACGACAACCAGCGACGTTCGGCACAGTGGTTTGATGCCGGAGAATCTCCACAATACTTCCCGAAATTGAAATTGCACAAAAAACGGTTAGGGTCACTGTTTGGTGGTCGCGGCCGGTCTCATCCATAACAGCTTCTTTAATCCGGGCAAAACGATTATGGCGGAGAAGTACTGCCGACAAATTGACGAAATGCACCAGAAGCTCTAACGTATGTGCCCGGGATTGAGACCAATTCTCCTTCATGACAACGCATATTGCTCAACTATCCCTTCAGAAGTTGAACGAATTGGGCTAAGAGACTGTCTAATCTGCCAAATTCACCAGACCTTTCGCTCGTGGATTATAACTTTTTCAAGCATTTCAACTTCCTGCGCGAAAAAAGCTTCAAAAGTCGAGATGATGCCGAATCAGTCTTCACCACTTCCAGAATTCCAGATTTCTATGCTAATGGGATAAATAAACTTGTTTCTAGTTGGCAAAAATGTGTTAATTCTAAGGCTTCTTGTTTTGATTAATAAAGTTTATTATGAAAGCAGTTATGATCTTTTGAAGTTGAAAGTTAGAAAATTACATTATTTAATATATATAATAGATAGATAGATAGATAGATAGATAGATAGATAGATGGCATATATCTTGATGACCTAATGCGGTTATTTTTACGCATGTATAAAATATGGTCTTGTTTGGCGACGTTTTGCTTGGGTAATCAGATGATATTGGCCTTCGGGTCAAGATCAAAGTGTAGTATCTGTTCTTCATTTCAATTTCTTGTTCTCTGTCAGTGGAGGAGACATCCTTCACGACTGAGACAATTTTTATTTTTGTTCCTTTTCTCCATGTTAAAAAAACGACCCTGGTGTCTAACTCTGCCCCGTGGGGAGGCATTGTAAATAGGAATAAACGTTTACTCGGTTTAACGTCGTCGTCGTCGTCGTCGTCGTCGTCGTCGTCGTCGTCGTCGTCGTTGTTGTTGTTGTTGTTGTTGTTGAAGAAGAAGAAGAAGAAGAAGAAGAAGAAGAAGAAGAAGAAGAAGAAGAAGAAAATGAGCATTCATTATTTTTCAGCTTTGTGTATTTACTTCGACCGGCAAAACGTCTTGAGAGAAATTGAAAGAGAAATGTTACATAGTGATTAATGGAAAAGTTTGGAGGTATGTGGGTTAGAGAGGGCCACTGAACGGAAGTTACACAAGCCACGTTGATTTCCAGGCGGGGGCCTCTTCTTTGCCCTTAGCCGGCGAGACTTGAACTAAAAAAAAACGTGTTTTGGCGCGTTGACCGAAAAACAGGGCGACTGAAAATTCTCTCTCCCACACTCTCTCTCTCTCTCTCTCTCTCTCTCTCTCTCTCTCTATCTCTCTCTCTCTCCTTATCTCTCTCTGTCTCGCTTACTCACTCGCTCGCCCACTTTCTTATGCACAAACGCACAGACACACCATACAAACACACACACACACACACACACACACACACATACACACACACACAAATTGCCAAGTTTTTGTCCTATCCTTTGAATAAACATTGTTAAACCTTACCAGGTGATTTTCGGTCGGGCCATCTTTCTCGCTCTTAGTCGGGGAAACTTGAATTAGAAAAAAAAACGTGTTTTTGTTCGCTTCCCTCAAAACGAGTACAGCATGCGAGCGACTAAATTTTCTCTCTCTCTCTCTCTCTCTCTCTCTCTCTCTCTCTCTCTCTCTCTCTCTCTCTCACACACACACACACACACACACTCTCTCTCTCTCACATACGCACACATACACACACACATACACAAACTCACACTTTCTCTTTCTCTATCTCTCTCGCTCTCTCACTATCTCTATCTATCTATCTATCTATTCATCTCACGCACACTACTTTCCGGATTTCTATTCTGTACTTTGAATAAACTTTGTTAAATCTAGCAACCCGTGTGCTCGTGGTTTGTATCAACGAACGAAGAAGCAACCGAGGCTCACAACTACGATGGTGGTGACATGATAACTATTGAGCGTCAATGATTTTATACACCAATCGGTATGGATATATGCTGCAAATAAAGAAGGTAAAAAAGGAAAGAAGAAAAGGAAAAAAGATGTGAACAGAAACAAAGTTAATAATAAATGAGAATATAGAAAGAATGACATAATCTCTAAAAAAGGAAAAGAAAAGATAAACAGATAGATAAAAAAAAAATAGGCCAGTATTTATTTTTGTTGTTACATTTGTTACACAAAAAAACATATCATCCTAGCGTAGAATTATATGTAATACTAGCAGGTCAGCCCGGCTTTGCTCGGGCCCTATGTAGTGTTCATAATTTGCCTTACGTGAGAATACACTTTATGTAAGATTTCAAATATTTAGACCAAAATTTGTCTGAGTAATTTCGTAGAGACCGAAGAGGTCAACTTTTTTAACTTTGACCCCAATTTTGACATCTTAACAATTATTATTTTGGTCTCAAATCAAAATACAAAGTTTTACCCATGTCCAAGTTACCTACATCTAAAATTTCAAGTTTTTAGACCCAAAGTTGGCGGAGGAAATCGGTAGAATCTACAAAGGTCAACTCTTTCAACTTTGACATTTTGGCAGCCAAATTTTCGCCCCAAAACTGATTAAAATGCTTACCACATGTCTGAATACCCGTTACGTATAAATTTCAAATGTTTAGACACAAAATTGTCTGGGTAGTTTGCTAGAAACTCCAACGGTAAAATCTTTTAAACTTTGACCTCTTGGCAGCTCAGATTCTCTACCTACACCGATTAAAAAGCTTGCCCTGTCTCTGGGTAGCCTATATGTAAAATCTCAAATGTTTAGACCAGAAATTGGCTGAGTTACTTCGTAGAGACCGCAGAGATCAATTTTTTTAACTTTTTTATTCTTAGGGGCTCAAATCAAATTAGTTTGATCCATGTCCAAGTAACCTACATTTAAAATTTCTAGTGTTTAGACCCAAAATTAGCGGAGGAGTTTGGTAGCGTTTTCAAAGGTCAAATCGTTGAACTTTAAACTCTTGACAGCGAAAGTTCTGGCTGAAAACCAATTAAAACGATTTTCCCAAATCTCAATACGCCTTATGTCAAATCCCGGGCCTCTAGACTGAAAATTGACAATTATTTGGTAGGGAAATGTACACAGACAGACAGACACACACAAACACACACACACACACATTTTCACTTTTATAGATATACTAGCATGGGTGCCAGGCGTTACCCGAGTGTTTGGAGGTGTGTGTTAGGCAAATAAAAAAAAGTGGTAGTAGGAAGGCAAGCTCGAACCCGTACCGCGAAGGAAGAAAAGAACGGGAAAAACGTGACATCTTTGCTGTTACAACCACCGCCAAACTGGAGGTAACGTAGGTTTAAATTAAGGCTAAACAATCGAAACGATACTGATCTTGTGAAAATCCGTCGCCTCTGTGGAAAGTTTTAGGCATACATGCAAACATACATACATAGATTTATATATTGGTAGCTCAAATTTTCGGCCCAAACTGATTAAAAAAGCTTGCCCTATCTCTGAATACCCTTTATGTAAAATTTCAAATGTTTAGACCAGAAAATGTCTGAGTAATTTCGTAGAGACCGCAAAGGTACAAATTTTTTTTTAAACTTTGGCCCCTATTATGACCCCTCGATATTTATTGTTTTGTGCTCAAATCAAGTTATTAAGTTAGATCCATGTCCAACGAACCTATATCTAAAATTTCAAGTGCTTAGACCCAAAATTGAGTTTTGTAGAGTTCTCAAGTGTGAAATCGTCGAACTTTGACCCCTTAACAGACAAATTTCTAGCCTAAAACAGATTACAAAAATTTTTCCAAATCTCAGTGGCCTGTGTACCAAATTTCGAGTCTGTAGACTTAAAATTGATAGAGTTATTGCGTAGAGAATTTACACAGACAGAGAGACACACAGACAGACACACAGATACACAGAACCTTCACTTTTATCGATATACTAGCATGGGTGCCTGGCGTTGCCCGGGTATTTGGAGGTGTATTTTGAGAAAAAAAAAAGCGGTCAATTTTTTTAAAACTTTGACCCCTATTATGACCCCTTAAAATTTATTGTTTTGGGCTCAAGTCAAGTTATTAAGTTAGATTCGTGTCCAACAAACCTATATCTTAAATTTTAAGTGTGTAGACCCCAAATTGTAGGAGGCGTTTGGTAGAGTTCTCAAAGGTAAAATCGTTGAACTTTGACCCCTCAATCGCCAACTTTCTGGCCAAAAACCGATCACATCGATTTTCCCAAATCTCAGTACCCTGTATATTAAATTTCGAGTCTGTAGACTAAAAATTGACAGAGTTATTGCGTAGGAAAATGTACACAGAACCACACACATACACACACACGCACACACAAACACACGCGCACACACACACACACACACACACACACACGAACACGAACACGAACACGCACACTTTGACTTTTATAGATATACTAGCATTTCAGCCCGGCGTTGCCCGGGTGTTTGGATGTGTCTGTTGAACAAAAAGATAAAAGCAAAAAAAAAAGTGGTAGTAGGAAGGCAGGCTCGAACCCGTACCGCGATGGAGGAAAAGAACGGAGTAAAAACCTGACGTCTATGCTGTTACGCCCACCGCCAAACCGGAAACGACATTTTTTTTTAATTAAGGCTAAACGATCTAAAGGAGATGATAACTTTTAAAAATATCTGCCTGCTTCCCACCTGACTACAACTTGGTTGTGTTCAAGTCCAACGTTAACAAATTCCGAATGAACCGCCCCCTTAAGTAAACACTTCATCAAATCTCCACACTAACGTAATGTACTTACAATAACCCTTATCCCTGAGTGACTTTCCGGCCATGATAAGTGGTGACCACTGTGTAAAAAAAAAAAAAATATCGGCGAAAATGTGACCCCCTATAGAAAAGTGCCTAGTTGAAGGTGAAGATATTAATGTTTTTAGCCAATTTTTCGATATTTGTCGTATAAAAGGTGGAACTTAAAAACGATACTAATCTTGGTAAAATCCGTCGCCTCTGTCAAAAGTTTTAGGCAGACATGCAAACATACATACATACATTTATATATTGGTAACTAAATATTTTTGACACAAACCGATGAAAAAGCTTGCTCTATCTCTGAATACCATTTATGTAAAATTTCAATGTTTAGACCAGAAATTATCTGAGTAATTTGGAAGAGACCGCGGAGGTCAATTTTTTTAAAACTTTGACCCCTTTTTTGACCCCTCGATATTTATTGTTTTGGGCTCAAATCAAGTTATTAAGTTAGATCCATGTCCAACGAACCTATATCTAAAATTTCAAGTGTGTAGATCCCAAATTGTTGGAGGGGTTTGGTAGAGTTCTCAAAGGTCAAATCGTTGAACTTTGACCCCTCAATCGCAAACTTTCTGGCCAAAAACCGATCACATCGATTTCCCCAAATCTCAGTACCCTGTATATCAAATTTCGAGTCTGTAGACCAAAAATTGACAGAGTTATTGCGTATGGAAATGTACACAGACACACACACACACAGACACTTTCAATTTTATAGATATACTAGCATGGGTGCCCGGCGTTGCCCGGGTATTTGGAGGTGTATGTTGAGTTGGTTGGTTGGTTGGTTGGTTGGTTGGTTGGTTGGTTGGTTGGTTGGTTGTTTTTATTTTACGGCATATCAACCCTTTTCAGGTTATTTAATGCCGAATATATTTGTTTTTTGTTCAAGTCATTTTCTATTTAACCCATAGTTGGGACCCTAACAGGTACTACCACTCCGGGTCAGAGTGGACCTGGGAGCAATGGCAATTAAAGGGTGGCTCCACACTCCCCAGAGCCCACAAGCTGGGGCCTCACCATTGGATATACTTTAAGGTCATATCCAGGACCCCCATTGAGGGACTTTTACCCTCTGCAGGCGGGCAGTCGGCGTATTCTAATGCCCCACCGACAGGGCCAGTGTATGTTGAGCAAAAAAAAAAAGCGGTCAATTTTTTTTTAAATTTTACCCCTATTATGACCCCTAAAGATTTATTGTTTTTGGCTCAAATCAAGTTATTAATTTAGATCCATGTCCAACGAACCTATATCTAAAATTTCAAGTGTGCAGACCCAAAATTGTCGGAGTAGTTTGGTAGAGTTCTAAAAGGTCAAATTGTTGAACTTTGACCCCTTAATCGATAAATTTCTGCCGAAAACCGATCACATCGATTTTCCAAAATCTCAGTGCCCGGTATATCAAATTTCGCGTCTGTAGACTAGAAATTGACAGAGTTATTGCGTAGGGAAATGTACACACACACACACACACACTTTTATAGATAGATAGATAGATAGATAGATAGATAGATAGATAGATAGATAGATTCACTCATTCCATCCAAACGGTTTATTGTCATTTAAATAAATACTTTATCAATATTTTGAAATACTGTATATCTATAACATATATCCAAACGTCTGTGTGTTAGTTTATTTATTTGTTTGTAGTCCGCCTAAAACTTTTCACAGACGCGTAGGAACTTGACCAAACTTCCAACTTTTGGACGACAAATATCGAAAAATTGGCTAAAAACATTAATTCCTTCACCCTCAACTGGACACTTTACTACAAGGAAAGGGTCGATGTTTTTTTTTTTTTGTTTTTTTTTTGCTGAATACACACCTCAAAACACCTGGGCAACGCAGGGTACTCAGGCTAGTCTATAATATAAATCTCACCTGTCTGTTTAAATGTATGTATGTATGTTTTTTGTGGGGGGGGGGGTTCGGACTTGTATTTTTTTTTTATTTATATATTAATTTACTTGAATTGATTTGAACATGAATAGGTAAAAGCAAATTATTTAAATGAATTTAGTTTGACCCACCATCACCGTCGTCGTGATACCTGGGGAGTTCTTCCGTTTTGGTCGCTCCTTTGGTTTGGGATTTGCACAGGCACCGCAACTCATGACCCCCATTTTTTACCTATCGTGTGTTTTGAGTTGTTTTTATTCATTTATTGTTGGGACTCTGATGAACAGCGTGTGTCCGACGCTGTATAACTGGGCCTCCACTGCCTTGTGGGCCAAGGTTCTTTAACTGAAGGCTAAGGGCGAGGTAACCCTGACAGAAACCTCCAGAGAAGCTAGGCCCTGTCAGCTGCGGCATGCATGACCCACCGGTGTGTGGAATTTGCTCTGGTGCTCAGCAACCTAAATCCCAGGCATGGACCGAATAGTATTAGGGTGGAGAGGTCTCCCGTAAGCCGTGGTAAAGGCAACCTCTCTAGGAGAAGCAAATCTCTGATTTAAAAAGAAAACCTAAAGCGGGAGACCAGTACCCGCATTACGTTGGTCTGCAGTTTGACTTGTTGCTGGCTGTCTTGCTCTTTCTTGTTGCTGGGTGTCAACATTTTGAACCGAGAGAGAGAGAGACTTAGCTATCGTAAAAAGTTAAAACTCTGCAATAACATCTTTGTACAGATACTCCTTCAGACATTTGTCTACAAAATAAAACCCCAACAAGTCCTGTGGTAATGGAAAAGTTGTGACGCGTGCAGGCCTGACAGGCTATAAGCATGTAATATCTGCTCTACCATTATTATAGGCATATATGTATGTGTGTGTGCATATATATCTATATGTATATGTATAAGTTTATATGTGTATGTATATATATGTATATGTATGTATATATATGTGTATATGTATGTATATATATATGTGTATATGTGTGTATGTATATGTATGTATATGTATGCGTATCTATGCATATATATGCATGTATATATATATGTGTATGTATATATATGTATGTATGTGTATGTATATGTGTCTAGGTGTATGTATATGTATGTGTATATGATTACATATGTGTATAATATGTATGTATATTTATGTGTGTCTCTATGTATATGTGTATGTATATGTGTGTAAGTGCATATGTGTATGTATATGTATATATATGCATGTGCGTGTATGTATATGGGCCAAACAAATTTTATACATTTTATTGCACTATAAACTATATTGAATAAAGAATAATTTAATAAGGACACTTAAACGAGACGAATAACACAGAACAAAACATTTACTTTAGTAAATGCTTAGGATGGAATCGCATTCACTTTTGATTTCTTTAAAAGATTAATCCTTTTAGACATGCTCTCAACCAAAGTGGAACACTGTGAAGAAGAGATGCTATTCCACTCGCTTTGCACAGCTTCCCACAGTTTGTCATTGTTCTCAAAAGTTCTTCTGATAATGCATGAGATATTATGGACCAAATATTCTCGATTAGGTTTAAATCGGGGCTTTGACCTGGCCAAAATATCACAGCAATTGAATTATCAGAAACCCATTTTTTGTGATTTTAGCAGTGTGTGTAGGGGCATTATCGTGTTGAAAAATAATGTTCTGGGATATTCCCGGCTTCTGGATACTTGGTAACAGTCCCGTTTCTAATATTCAAATGTATTCCTTTGCATTGATTGACTTCTCACATCTAATAAGTTCCCCAACTCCTGCTGCAGTAAAAGTTCCCCATGCCATTATCCCTCCAATCCCGTGTTTAACTGTCGATTTTATGCAACTTGGCGAAAATCTTTCTCCAGTTCTTCGACTGCACCGTTCTGGAGCATCGGGAGCATCAATAACAAGACAAAATCTTGATTCATCTAACCAGAAAACATTCCTGAACTAGTCTGTATCTTTCTTGCCATAACCCGAGAAAAATCTCTTTCTGTCATTGATGTTCTTCTTAAATAAAAAAAATGGCTTATTTGCACACCTTTTAGAGGAAAATCCCATTTCTTTCATTCGTCTAAATATTGGATATCTAGAAAGAGAATTTCCAACCCCCTGTTTTGAATTCTTTGCTATGGTCAACATAAGTTTTCTTTCAACCCTTCAAAACAGAGTATTTAAGCTTCAAAACAGCTAATTTGAGCCTTCAAAGTGAATGCTCTAGGGCGACCAGATCCAGATTTCTCTTTTACCAAACGTTCAACTTCGAACCTTTGACCAATTCGGTTCACTACAGTTTTTTATGTCCTCGCCAAGATGCAGTCTTACCAGTTTTAGGATTAATTTTTCCACTTATTATTATTATATGTTATAATAATAATGATCTGCAAAATAAAAATTTTCAGTTAAAATTAACAAAAATTCATAGAAAAATATTGAAAAATCGCTTTCTTCCTTCTTTCACTCTTGGCCCATTTTTTTTTTTTTTTTGCTCATGAGTGTATATATGTGCGTATGCATATGTACATATATATATATGTATGTAAGTATGTATATATTTACATAATGTGGCTGGATTCATGGTTAGAACTGACGTTTTGACAATATTTTTTAAAATATTTTCAGTATAAAAACTGCATGTATACATATAGTAGTATGAAAATAAAATATGCTTATAACAAGTAAAGTGCAGTAGTTCATGTTTCATGCCCGCAGAACACTGAGATCAAAACCAAAATCTAAAGACAGTGAGACAAGCACACGACCATTAGGCCAGCATAATATGATATTCAAAAGATGTTTTCAAACTTACTTATTCTTAACATAAGTAATCTGGCATGCGCATTCGTGAAACAATTATCAAACATAAAAATCCGATGACCTCCACGTACAAATTTTAACCCTTCAGAAGTTTTTGTGTCCGGATGAAAACTAATTAAAAAGTTTTCCACATATCTGAATACCCTATATACCAAATTTCAAGCCTTTAGATTAAAAATTCGTTGAGTACATAGGTTGAAAAGTGTCCTCACACACATTCACGCTTTGTTATATATATATATATATATATATATATATATATATATGTGTGTGTGTGTGTGTGTGTGTGTTTGTGTGTGTGTGTGTGTGTGTGTGTGTGTGTGTGTAAATTTGGTTTGTTAAAAGTGAATAAAACCATATTTCTACGTTACCAATTTATTTGAAATTTTTAGAGTCGAGGCATGTTTTTATGTCATTAAAATAAATTTACCTCGCGAATTATTAAAATATTAAATAAAATATAAATATTTTTCGAAGTCGTTTTTCGAGACTTGTCCGGTTTTATTTCTGGTAACTTCCGTTTCAACTACTACAAGGTAAGTAAAAAAAAAAACTTACTCATGCAGAGAGTGATCCGTGCCGAAATAATAACGTTATTATTTAAAAAGCCATTCTTAACATGAGGAAGGGGGGGTGTTTTGTACCTATTCTGTACTTTAACCTTACAATTGAATAAAAACATGTCATAAAACTTTAATTAAACGTGGAAATACGATTTTAAAAAAATAGCGCGGATTACTCTCTGCATTAGCACACGCAAAAAAAAAATAAAATAATCCAATATTTTGAAAATTTAAATTCATTTATGTACTTACCAATTTTATGAAGCATTACGTTTTGATTGTTTAGTTTCTTTTCACGGCATTGTTTACATAAAAAAGCTTGTTTTAACTTTTTCTAAACTGTTTCATTTTTACGACATGCCTCAACGTATTATAAAAACCCTAACCTCCTCATGTTAAAAAAAACGCCCTTCCATAAACCTCGACAGCCGTTCTTAATATGGGGAGGTTGGGGGTGTTCATTCCGAAAACCGTTTTAACATGAGGAAGTTAGGGTGTTTATAATATGCTGGGGCGAGTCGTAAAATTAACGAAGTTGCTATCTATTATTTATTGCAAAAATTGCTTTAAATTTATTTATTTGACAAAAAAAAATTACATTTTGGTACTCCTTGGGCGTTGAGTACATGGCGACCAGCAGAAAAAAATAATAGTCACTCCCTTAGTCCCCCACCCCACCCCGCACGTAACATATTTTATTTACTGACGTTGCCGTAACTAAACGATTATTTGTCACATTTACAAACATTTATTTATTTATTTTGAAAAAAGTTTTACTTTTTATGAATATTAAAAGAAAAATGGGTACTCATGCAGAGAGTGATCCATGCTGAAATAATAACGTTATTATTTAAAAAGCCATTCTTAATATGGGGAGGGGAGGGTGTTTTGTACCTATTCTGTACTTTAACCTTGCAATTGAATTTTTAAAAAAAACACGATTTAAAAAATAGCGCGGATCACTCTCTGCATTAGCACCGAAAAATGTTACTAAACATTTATTAATAATTTCTCACTTTTAAAAACATTTGATTTTAAGTTTCTTTTTAAATGACGACTTTTATCGACTTTTTTTTAAAATATCCCCCCCCCAATGGTGTTTATTCCGAAATCCGTTGTTAACATGGAGAGGTTGAGGGTGTTTATTCTGAAAGCCGTTCTTAACATTTGTGGAGGTGGACCTAATGTAAAAAAATAAATTAATTTAAAAAAACTAAATCATTTACTGATAACTTCTCACTTTTACAAATATTTTTTTAATTTACATGCGCGGGTGAACAAATTGTTGAATAGTGCGAAAACAAAACGTTTTTGTAATAAACTTCGGGATAATTTTCTGGGTAAATATTTACATTTAGGTCCACCTCCACAATTTTCTTTTTTAAATGACGACTTTTATTGATAAATAAATGTACTTCTTCGCAACTTTTATTGATAAATAAATCTACTTCTCTGCCACGGGCACTGAATCCCTCCGTTTTTTTAATAGTATTTACGGGTGGGTATGTTGACAACAAATATCAGTTAAATTTTGCAAATAGCCCCCCCCCTCCAAAAGTGGTGTTTATTCCGGAAGCTGTACTTAAGATGAGGATGGGGGGGGTGATTATAAGGTGGACCTAATCAAAATAAAAAAATAAAAATAAAAAAGTTTTTTATGCGCACATAAGCAACTACTTTTTTTATTAACTTTTTTTTTACTTTTTTATTTAAAAATTAGTAAATTTCAATGAATAGAATAATAAATCATTTATCATTAATGTGTTTTTGGTTTTGTGTTGAATGAAACTTTTTCTTCTTCCGGCATGCGTTTAAGGGTTACGAAATTATCAATAAATCGTTTAGTTACTAAGCCAACGTCAGTAAATAAAAAAATGTTACGTGCGCATGCATTAGCCTTGACTAGGGGGGGGGGCTAAGGGAGCGACCATTAAATAATTATGCTGGTCGCCATGGAACTCAACGCCACAGGGAGTACCTAAAGTGGCACTTATGCACTTATGTTATCGTGCTATTTTTTAAAATAGTATTTTCATGTTAAATTCAAATTTTACGATATGTTTTTCTTTTATTAATTTGTTAAGTGAAAGTACAGATAACCCGGTCGGTTTCTAATGTGAGGAAAATCTAGCCCCCCCCAAAAAAAGGGTACTCTGGATAATACCAAGACATTAAAATTGCCTCAGTCTCGAAAGATTTCTTCTCTACTGAACGAGGAAAAAAACGATGGAGTGTAGTTCACCTTCTGTTTCTCTTCCCCTCTCTCTTCCTCTTTTAATATCTTTCTCTATCATTCTCTCTCTTTCCCTCTCTCAGTCTATCTTTCTCTATATATCACCCTCTCCATCTCTTTGAGCCCCTTTCTCTCTCTAACTCCCTCTATCTCTCTCCTTTTCTCTGTCTCATCCCTCTCTGTTTCTAACTCCCCCCTCTCTCTGTTTATCTATCAATCCCTTTATCTCTCTATCTCCTTCTCTTTCTCTATTTTCCTCTCACTTTTTCTTTTCTATCTATACACCTCCTCTCTATCTGTCCATCTCTAATCCCTCATCCTATTTTAGTCTCCTAAATTAATTACAGTGAATAAGGCATTGTCAAAACATGGATAAATCCTATTTTAGTCACCTAATTTACTGACTGTGAGAATAGAAGTTATTTGGAAATTACTGCTACCTTGAACAGCACCAGAAGTAACTGGTAAAACCTTTCTAATTAAATTGATTTTGGCAGCCATTTGGTAACAAAATGACATAGCCTTAGCCCTTGCTGCATGAGGAATACCTGCGACCTTGCTTGCCAAGTAGAAGAATTATTTATTCTACTTTAAAACATTCAATTTTTTCAAAAATCTCATGTTCGACATCTCCAAAACATCCAATATGGGGAAAAATATTGCAAAAATGCAAACTTATTGTTTAGGATGAATGCACAATGGTACGCAAAAAATCACTTGAGGCTCTTGGTCGATCCTTGCAAGATTTGCGTGGCCATGTCAGACCATTTTGGAATGCAGTAATATTGCTTGCAGGAGATTTCAGACAAATGTTACCTGTTATTCTTCAATCAACACCAGCAGATGAAATAAATGCTTGCCTCAAATACTCTACTTTTTTGTTCCGTGTGAAGACATTAAACTTAACTCAAAATATGCATGTCCAGTTGCAGACTGTTCGATCGGCACAAACACTTTTGCATCACTTGTGGGAAATTGGGTACGAAAAAGTGCCAGCTGATCAGAGTTAAGGGCAAAATTCTTTGACTTTTAACTTCTGTAATTTCTGTAATTTTATTTCATAAAAAGAATAGTTAGTTTAAAAGGTTTTTGCAGATATTCAAATTATAAGAATTCCATTTGACTGAGTGAATGAGCTATTCTTGCAGGTCAATACAAAGATGCCATATACATAAAGGAGATTAGAACAAGAATCTAAAAAGCAGAGTGTATTTTAATGTAATAGTGAAATTACTAGTTTAATTAAAATACAGGAAAGAAAAAGTGCTCGTTGTAATTTAGATATAATTTAGATAAGCTCGATGTAATCACATTACTAAATATATATGTGTGTGTGTGTGTGTGTGTGTGTGTGTGTGTGTGTGTGTGTGTGTGTGTGTGTGTGTGTGTGTGTGTGTGTGTGTGTGTGTGCGTGCGTGTGTATATATATATATATATAATTATTTACTATAATAATTAAATACCTACAGACACTAGTGTTTCATCCTTTCGGGAATTATCAGCACAGAGTGTCACGATTAACGCAAGTCGAGAGATTCGAACCATGGCAACAGAAGTCATGTCTGACTTTATTAGCAATGACCCGAAGCATTCAGCTACTGACGACCGCGAGAGATACAGTTGAAATTAAACATTTATTCTTTTTAAATGCTTTGAACGTCAGTCAGAGTGATCTATTAATTATATGACGATCTACACATATGAGCTTAATATATATATATATATATATATATATATATATATATATATATATATATATATTATATGATATTATATTATATTATATTATATTATATGGATTGTCTATTTATCTCCAACCCGTGATGCGTTTAATCCAACTTCTTTAACATTATCGATTTGTGGAGTACTGTCCAATCGTGATCGATCGATTCAATCAAGAGAAGATGACAAGTTCTGTTGCAGTTGCGAAACTAAAAACGTTTTTCGTTTAATTTTATGAGAAAAGAATAAAGCGTTCAGCCAATTCACCTGTCGCTAAATGCGTCACTTCATAAACGAATATCTATCTGTGGTTGTGTGTGAGTTTGTACGTCAATTTTATATATTTCATATTTTTCCCCCTTTGTGTGGCTATATCTGTATAGGGCTATATGTATGTATATATGTATGTATGTATGTATGTATGTATGTATGTATGTATGTATTTATAAATTGCATAACAAAAATACACTTATTTCATTTCAGATTCACATCCACATTTGAATTATAACGGCCATATTTATTCCAAAAGGGATATTAATTGCATCATATCTTTTTAGATATATTAACGGCTATATGACGTTAAGAATAAAAATCTTACTCTCTTTCGCAATGTTATGTACCCCTCTTTTTGGAATTTCCAATAAACTTACTGTTATGATTTCATTACATCAAAAATATATTTTGAAATATTTGTACTGGTGTTTTGTTTTCCTAAATTCATTCATCCAGAGGAAGTCTCACAATAAAGACGAAATGTTGATGAACACATAACTTGGTTTGTATTATATATATGCATATATATATATATATATATACATATATATATACATACATATATATATATGTATATATAAATTGATATTTGTTGTGTGTGCATATATTTATGTATATCTACGCATATATATATGTATAGAAATGCTTATACACACACACATATATATATATCTGTGGTGATATATATATATATATATATATATATATATATATATATACATATATATATATATATATATATATATATATATCAGAATTGGACATGTTCCTTCAGGTTTTTGAAATAAAAATAAAAATAAAAACAAAATTATTCTCCACCCCACCCACAATAATTTAGATTCCGCTATTGGCAATCATTTATTGGATAACCCAAAATGTGGGCAGGCTGATAAGGACGATATTTTTTTTAATTTTATTTCGAGGCCGATCGAGTAGTCATTTGAAAACTCACGAATCCGTCTCTATTGCACGCCTTAAACCCTCTGTCTGCAGGCAGAAACGGTTTGTGAACACCTTGGATCTTTTTGGCAAATTGTAGAGATATTTTAGAAGTTTTCCCCATCCCCTTTTTCCTCCTTTTTTTTTCTCCCCGTATATTTATACGCAGAATACCATTCCCCATTCGTGATAGTTTAATATATGTATTTTTAATAATATCCATGATATATATATATATATATATATATATATATATATATATATATATATATATATATATATACACGTTAATTTATTTTATTTTATCCTTACCCCCATCTTTTCCTGTACATATATTTTATTATAATCGAAAATTAATCCTTTCCATGTTCATTATTAATTTTAATTTCTCCTCCTTGAAAATTCCATCGCTGGCCTCTGATGAGGATGACAAAAGACATCTAGGGTTTAAAAGAATTCTTTTTTTCTGCTATTTGTAAATTTTGTACCACAAACTCTTTTAATATATATATATATATATATATATATATATATATATATATATATATATGGCGATTAAGATACACTGAATAATCCGCGTTTCATCCACTCTAGGACTCTTCAGGCTTATGCGCGAATTCTGTGTTTTTTTATCGTTTTTATATGCTCCTCTTCTATTGAGATTTTAGTTAGCCAATCAGCTTTCTAGTATCCACCGCGCTGTTTCTATCAGCCAATGGGCATGCATTTTATCGGACAAAGGATCTGTTTTAAAACTAGGTTGGTGTTTTTTTTGTTTTTTTATTGTTAGTTTATATATAAATATATATATATATGTGTGTACATACATATATGCACATATATATACATGTATATATATATACATACATATGTGTGATCGTTTATATATATATTCATGTTTATTTGATTTATTTATTTGTTTATTTTCTATTGTTTTTGTTAGTTTTACAACTATTTTGTATCGCTATCCTAGAGTAAATTGTGAACACAGTTCTTTGCTATTTCTCTTCTACAGTTTAATAGATGTTGGGGTTCTTTAAAGTATAGGATAGCAAATTTTTAATGAAGGCATAATCTACATGGGGCGTCTAGATCCCTGCACGTGGTAGCTTGTCTTATTATTTTCCATTCTACTACCGGCGAATGTCCGCTTGCTTTGAGTTCCCAGTATTTATTCGCTAGTGTTGTTTTTATACGGTGTTTTTATTGTTGAATGTACTTTTGTGGTCATATATATATATATATATATATATATATATATATATATATATATACTAGCTGTACCCTGCCACGCGTTGCAGTGGCTCAATTTGGTGTAATGGAAAAATTTAATAAAAGAGAAAATGCATGTTTCTTATATTAGTACAGCAATCCACTGCAAAAAGTGAAAAAGAAGGCGAAACTGAAAAAAATGGTACTCTTGCAGAATTTGATCTGGATCCTCGAGAGTTTCTGTCAATCATTCATGTTTTGGACTTGACCAACAATCAGTGGATGAAGCCGAACGTAGCAAAAATGTTGAAACGCTAAATGCTTTTTTTTGTTGTTGTTTTAAAAAATGTGATTTAGTAATTAATATTTGGTTGATGGTGGGGGGGGGTTACTATACACAGATTCGAAAAAGTCGTCCAAAAACAAATAAATGAAAGCAAAGGTAAGGTAATTTACGTTTCTACCTAATTGGATAATTGTTTAGTGTTTTTATGTAATGTAAAATGTTTAATTGGCTCAAAAACAGAAATGGTCGCGAATTCTGTTGAATACGTTAAGTTTGGGAAAGTAAGTTGAAAACTAAAAACTATACAAAACAGTGTCTGAAACTCACCGAACATATGTTACCATGACATAGGCTGGCATAATGGATAGGTTTCTGACAGTATTTTGTATAGTTTTTTTAGTTTTAACTCACTTTCTCTAACTTAAAGTAATCAACAGTGTCCACCACGATTTGTAGCTTTCAAATACACCAATAAACATTGTTTTTCGAGCCGACTAAACGTTACATTAAATGAAAAGGGTTTATATTACTAAACACAGATACAAAGAAGTTGTCAAAAAAATAAATATATAACAAATAAATGTTATCAAAGGCAAGAAAAGTAAGTGTTCTACCTAACTGGATAAGATTTTAGTGTTTTTATGTAATGTATAATCGGTTCAAAAACATTCAATGTTTATCGGTATATCTGAAAAATACAAATGGCGGCAGACTGTATCGAACACGTTAAGTTTGGGGAAATTTTGGGAAAATGAGTTTAAACTAAAAATACTGTTAGGAACTCACTCAATATATGTTACCATGATGTAGGCTGGCATATAATCGGTGGTTTTTAAACTTTTGCTCGATACAGGTGACGACTTTTAAAAATCCCTTTTAGTGATTACCTGGTTTGAGGATATTTGTACAACTAAACGGCAAATCTGCTAAAAAAATCCGGTATTATTTTACTTTAAGGCCCGTTTCACGTTCATATATAACGAAATATTTTATTGTAGATTTCGGTGTGCTAAAAACGAATCTGCAAACCGTTTACGTAGCAAAAAAAAAAGTTTTCATGACATTCATGAAATTACTTTTTCGAAAAATGGGTGATCACTTTTAAATGTAAATTTAACTTAGAATGAGCACCCACTTTCTGGCCACCTGAGAGAGGGGCATTTTTCTGTTTCTTGGCTAAAAAGTTTTTTGTTTGATTTCTTTTGCATGGTAATAACCCCTGAACTCTGGGACTATTTTCCATTTAACAGCCGTAGCCTACGTTTACGCTATGCGTAAGCATAAACGAAAGCTGTTTAGCCAATAAACATGGGAAAAAATCCCCCCTCTCTCAGGTGGCTAGAAAGTGGGCGCTCATTTTAAGTTAAATTTACATGGAAAAGTGATCGCCACTTTTTCGAAAAAGTAATTTCTTCATATCATAAAAACTATTTTTTGCGACGGAAACGGTTTGCAGATTCGTTTTTAGCAGACCAAAATCTACAAAAAAAAAATTGTTATTTACGAACGTGAGACGCACAGCCCTTAATGGAAAATTATATCAAAAATCCGGGGGAAAATAGTTTTCAATAAAAACAGCAAATGAATTCGATAGAAAAAAAATAGATGCTATTTTTTTTTTCTTTCTGTGTGTTTCTTGGCTTCTTTTTGTTTGATTTCTTTTGCATGGTATTAACCCCTGAACTCTGGGACTATTTTCCATTTCACAGACGTAGCCTTTGTTTATGCTATGCGTGAGCATAAACGAAAACTGTTAAATATGCATTCGCGTACCAAACTGCCTTGTCAAAAAAACCTTTAAGCCAATAAACACAAAAATAAATGCCCCTTCCTCAGGTGGCCAGAAAGTGGGTGCTCATTTTAAGTTAAATTTAGATGGAAAAGTGATCACCCACTTTTCGGAAAAAAAATTTCTTCAGATCATAAACTATTTTGATACTCCTTGGGCGTTGAGTTCCATGGCGACCCGCAGAATTATTTAATGGTCGTTCCCTTAGTACCCCCCTAGTCAAGACTAACGCATGCGCACGTAACATTTTTTATTTACTTACGTGGTGGAGTTTCTATACTGATAGGTTTTTTGAAATTTTTTCACTGGATTATTATTGATTGAACACTAACCAGATTATGAAAAAAAATTGAAAAAAAAAAAATCATTTCAACATTTGAAAGGGATACTCACTTTTTAGTTACCACGTTCTGGTAAATCGGTCACTTTTTATTTATTTTTTTTTTCTAAATACGGAAGTGTCTTCGGGAGATATAAAATGGTCGCATGTTGACGAAGCAATGTATCGGGAGGCGTACGGGATTAAAAATTATTGGTAAATTTTTAGATTAGGTCCACCTCAATTTTCTTTTAAATGACGACTTGAAATGGTTTTCGACTATGCTGAATACGAAAATCGCATCGAAATTTTGCAGAAATAAGTAGTTATCAAGATATAAAAAGTTGTATTATGCATTGTAATCTTTGGCGGCCATCTTTTTTACGTGTGTATTTGTTTATGGCGCGTGTGCACGTAAAAAGATGGCCGCCGAAGAATACAATGCATAATACAACTATTTATTTCCGCAAAATTTCAATGCAATTTGCGTGTTCAGCATACTCGGAAACCTATAAATGTCGTCATTGAAAGGAAAATTGTGGAGGTGGACCTAATCTAAAAAAATACCAAATTATTAAACATTTCTCCAGCATGTTAGTGAAATTTATAATACTTTAAAAAAATTAAAAAGAAACAAAACAAAAGTTTTGAAAAAAAAACTCACCTTTCACAAAAACAATTTAAAAAAAAAACCACAAACTGACTAAATAAGTAAAAAAAAAAAATAATTAAAAATCTCGAAACTTTATTTTCATGAAAACAATTAAAAAAAAGTCCTGTTCTCTCTATTTTTTTTCTTCGAGAAACAAATATATTTCTGACTTACACATGCGGTAGAGACTCATTATTTTTACTTTCTATGGTTTTGATATACCGCGTTTTTATTGCTTACAAAATGGGTGACTGATTTATCAGAACGTTGTAATTAAAAAGTGAGCACCACTTTCAAATGTCGAAATAATGATTTCTTTTTTACATTTTTTTTTTTAATAATCTGTTTAATTAGTGCCCAATCAATAATAATCCAGTGAAAAAAAATTCCAAAAACCTATAAGTATAGAAATTAAGCATGGGAGTATACAACAACGTCGCCTTTCGCACTTTTACAAACATTTTTTTTAAAAAAGTAACTAAACCATTTATTGATAATTTGTCACGTGTACAAACATTTATTTATTTACGTAGGCTTAACTCCTTTCATGAATAAGAAAAGTTTTACTCTTTAAGAATAATAAAAGGAAAAAGTTACTGAACATTTATAAAAGGACTTCTTTTCATGAAGGCCAGAGGAATAGTTGGCCGAAAATTCGTGAAACAACAACTAATAAAGATGAGAATAATAGTCCGCAATAAATAAAAATGGTGCTAATGCAGAGAGCGATCCGCGCTATTTTTTAAATCATATTTCCACGTTTAAATAACGTTTTACGATATGTTTTTTTTTATTTATTCAATTGTAAGGTTAAAGTACAGAACAGGTACAAAACATCCTTACCTCCCCATGTTAAGAATTTATTTTTAAATAATAACATTATTTCAGCACGGATCACTCTCTGCATGAGTAATCTTATATAGAAAAACAAAAAAAACCTCAAAAGCAAGCAACAAACTTTTTTTTTTTGGCCTTATATAATAAAGAAAAGATGTGTAAATTAAAAAATTTGGAAGATAAACAAATGAAATATGTTTTTTTTTTGTTGTTTTTTTTTTACTTATCGAGTTAACAGAAAATGAAACCTTTCGTCAATTCGTGGCTGTGAAATGAATCGAACCGGAAGTTCAGTTTTATCAACAGAACAGATTCGCAGAAACGATTAAATAAATATATTTATTTTATTTAATATTTTAATTTTAATTAGGTAAATTTATTTTAATAACATAAAAACATATCTCGACTCTAAAAATGGGTTGTCTGATAATTTCAAATAAATTGGTAACGTATAAACATGGTTTTATTTGTTTAGAACGAACCAACTTTACATTTTTATATATATATATATATATATATATATATATATATATATATATATATATATATATATATATATATATATATATTCTCCAAATTTCGTTATTGATATTATTTTAAAAGGTTTTAATGAGCATTTGAAATTTTTATGATAGAAACATACGCTGTGTGCATTATGAAAAAAAGATTTAAAAAATCAAAATAGAGGAAAAGGGTGAAAAGGGAAGAAATATTTATATATGGCTCGTTGTGGTGGGTGTTGATTGGTTATTCATTTACGCGTAGTTTAATGTATTGTTTTATTATTCAAATATGAATAATTTAGAAGAAATGCGTGAAATAGATACAATTGACATAACACATTTTAAACTTTTAACTCGTGAATAGAGTTAAAGTCAGAATTTCTATCTTGATAGATAGATAGATAGATAGATAGATAGATAGATAGATAGATAGATAGATAGATAGATAGATAAGTGCGGCGTCCGAGGAGCCGATTCCAGAGAGACAGATATAAACAGGGGTAGAAGAGATTCTTACATAGGCAACCAGAGACTGGTCCTCTTTGCTTTGGGTTTGAAACCGATGGCACCGATGTTTTCTGATCGTCTGTAACACATAGATAAATAGATAGATAGACAGATAGATGCATATAAACAGGCGCGTAAGAGATTCTGATATAGGTGACCAGAGACTTTGGATTTGAAACCGATGGTACCGACATTTTCTGGTCTTCTGTAACACATAGATAGATAGATAGATAGATAGATAGATAGATGCACATAAACAGCAGCTGAAGAGATTCTGACATAGGCGACCAGAGACTTTGGATTCGAAACCGATGGTACCGACGTTTACTGATCTTCTGTAACACATAGATAGACAGATAGATAGATAGATAGATAGATAGATAGATGTATATATATAGATTTAAATGTAGGCAGATAAATGATCGATTGATTACCATAGGAAAAGAGATAGAAATATATGTACCGATTGATCGCAGTGAAGATTTACTGTTTGGACATAAAAATTAAACGATCAAAACTTTTTTGTTACGTTTTGTTTCACAATTAAAAACTTGAAAAAGAAGTTGGTCGCTTGATTCGATCGATCGTCCCAATCGGTGATGGCATAAATGTTGCGTTGAATCTATCGGAGAGGGGCGGGTCGAGAAAGAAGATGAAGAAAAAAATAATAATAACCCGAGATCGAAAAGTAAAAAGAAAAATAAAAGAAAAAAGGGAAAGGATAATTCGATCGATGAAAGAAATGAAAATCGATTGACCTCGTCGCCAATCAAATGGGAGAAGAAAACGATATATATTTTTTTTTTCTTGTTGAGTTTTCATCGTTAATGATGGCGGTAAAAAGAAATAAAAAGGCGGGAAAATATAAGGAAAGAGCAAAGGAAGCATACGTTTTCCATAAAAGGAAATGAAGGGAATTTGGTAACAAAAAATATTTTGTGATAGGGTTGGGGTTAAAACAAATGAACATAAACTCAGCAAAACTCAGAAAGTTTCTACTTTCCATAACTATCATCCCTTATCTCACTTTCTCTTTCATATATATATATATATATATATATATATATGTATATATATATATATATGTAGAAATATATTTTCTTATTATATATCAATCCTTATATAAGAAGCTCAATGTAATTACAGAGCAATATATATATACACATATATATACATACATATATATATAAACATATATATATATATATATAACATTTAAATTAAAATGTTTAAAATTCAACACTATTTCACACGGTTAATGGTAGCCGAATGGATACGGCCTCCGCTAATCGAGCCAGAGATGTCTCGTGTCGCGGGGTTCGAATCGTTCGACTGGTAGTAATCGTGACACCCTGCACTGAGGAATCCCGAAAGGATGAAACACTAGTGTCTGTAGGTATTTAATTATTATAGTAAAAAAATAATTATATATATATATATATATATATATATATATATATATATATATATCACTGGTTGCGACAATGATCATGCTAAGATTTCGGACAAATGGTCAGTTAAGGAGTAACCAGTCCTTAAAAGATTTTTGACGACTTGTTTTCTCTCTAGAAAGCAATCATTTATTACGTCTCCTGACGAGGACTTCTAGTGTTAACTGACCATTTGTCCGAAATGTTAGCATGTCTAGTATTGCGAGCATGTAAATAATTAGTTTATATGAAATAAAAAAAATATTTTGCTCTTCGTTTATTGAACATTCCTAATAACCACGTTAAATTCATTAGTTATCACGTGAATGCCTTTTACTTAGTATATATATATATATATATATATATATATATATATATATATATATGATGATTGCGAAGTCTTGTCATTCGAGTGCCACTCTCAGTTACTGAACGTCCATGGGCCCGAAGATGAATCTTCAGTCCTGCCAGAGACTTGCACACCTTCAAACTGACACGACACGAATGACGATCATTGTTTGAGTGAAACCAACAGCAACGGAATTTGTATCATCGTGCGATTTCATTCCTTGGACAACAGAGCACGGTCACACACCTCACAGATTCAGATATCCTCATTATTGGTTGGCAAGGTTTTGTGGTTCGTACATGCTCTCTTGAGCTTCGGTCGGTCTATCTTGGCTGCTTCAAAGTGTTCTGCGCCACTGTATATCAGTGCCTTCCACTGCTTGTGATCAGGCGCTAGGGACTCCTAACTGTCAACAGTGACATAAAAGTTCACCAAACTCTCCTTGATACTATCACGAAAAGTTTTTTGGGCTTGTGTTGGGGTCTTTTGCCAAGAAGGAGCTCACCATAAAATAATTGTTTGGGGAGTCGATAGTCATCAAGTCGGACAAGATGACCCGCCCAACGCATGTGGTTCTTAATAGCAATAGTATCAATCAATCAATAGCTGAACGTCTGTGTGTGTGTGTGTGTTTGGTCACGAATATCCTCCTATATGGTTGACTATTATAGAAAACTGATCACATATAATGCTAGAAGATGTATCGATACACAGGATTGGGTATGTTTGATCTGGCATAATGATGATTCATTAACCTTGTGGGGTCTGCGTACGCGCCTGGTCCACAAAGTATGGAAATAAAAAATTTAAATTTAAAAAAAACGTTTACAAGTGTTTTTGATATAGATGTACATAATGATACTTTGAGAAGTATGTTTTAACTTAAATAGGGATGGTATAATAAACTTGTGGGGCCTGCGTTCGCGCCTGACCTCCATAGAATGGAAATAGGCACAAATTTTAATAAAGACTTTTCATATCTATCTGCGTAAGTATACTTTGATAATTAAATTTCAATTTGAAGAAATATGTTATAATAAAATTATGGAGTGTTCGTTCGCGCCTGACCTCCATAGAATGGAAATATGTCACAAAGTTTAACAAGGTTTTTTAATATAGATCCACAGAATACTGTGATAAGAGTTTTAGTGTGAACAGGTATGGTATAACTAATTATGGGGTTTATCGATTTTATTTTTACTTTCATCATATTTTGCTTTGGTTTTGATACCCCTAAATTCGAAGCTATCTCTTTACAACCCTTCCTTTTCATAACCTATCATACTTTCATAAATCAGAGTCTATTTTCTGTAGGCTGTTTGTGAACCCAGTCAACGACGAGTACTTTTGCTAGTATATATATATATATATATATATATATAAATATATATATATATATGTATAAATATATATATATAAATATATATATATATAAATATATATAAATATATATATATAAATATACATATAAATATATATATAAATATATATATATAAATATATATATATATAAATATATATATATAAATATATATATATAAATATATATATAAATAAACATATATATAAATATATATATAAATATATATATATAAATATATATATAAATATATATATATAAATATATATATTGATATATATGTAAATATATATATATAAATATATATAAATATATATATAAATATATATATAAATATATATATATATATATATATATATATATATATATGTAGTTTAAGTTGTGGAAATATGGCAAATTGGTTACTGTAAAATTCCTGCGACACCAGCCTGCTAAGCCAAACATGGCTGTGTTGAATGGGTTCGAGTCTCCCAACCTGCAGTAATTATGACTTCAATCACTGATGATTGCATAAAATGTTTAATATTTATTTTAAAATATTATATATATAATCTCCGATTAACTTGTTTAATTCGGGAAACTAATTAAATATGTAAAAATAGAAGGTGAAATGTTAAATTAGCCACTTTCTGCTTACTGTGTATGTAAACGTATAATATTCAGTACTTATTTCAACAATGCTTAGGGAGTGAGTAGAGGTTTGTAATAATGCACTACTTAAGAGAAAAATACTGCTTATATATATATATATATATATATATATATATATATATATATATATATATATATATATATGTGCATTTAAGCAGTATTTGATGAATTCCGCTTTCGGAAATAAGCGGTGTTGCCTGACGAGATCTCTAGTTACTAAATACTAGAAGACCGAAACATACTCATGACTGTGTACCAACAAACTACTGCTTGTGTAAAGACAAATTGAAAATGTAACTCGCTCTACTTTCGTATTAAGTACTCTTGTGTTAACCTCGTTATATTTCATTGGTTACCCTACTTTTGAAAAACAGCAACCTCAAATATATATATATATGTGTGTGTGGGTGTCTGGGTGGGTGTGTGTATGCAGCATTTTGCTCTTATGAATGTTTCGTTGAACAGCAGGGATAATTTCTGCTTGTTTCTATTGCGATCCTTTTTTTTTTTTTTTTTTTTTTTCAATTTAGCAGGTCAATGTTTGAACGTTCTGTGATAGCCATTTACAAATGTCCGTGTACATAAAACTATCAATATAATAATTAATAATATATATAATGATTCCACTCTCCCCGCACTTAAAATAAACCCTAACATGCTACGAAAATTATTAGTCTCCTTTGCCACTGAAGTCTCTTTTCACGGCCCCAATGGAACCAGATCGTTTTAATGAGTTAGACCCTAAGTCAATTCTTCTCCGAATTCTATATGATCAACCTGGAAACTAAAATCTTGATATTCTTAAATCATCTCTCTCTATATATATGTGTGTGTGTGTGTGTGTGTGTGTGTGTGTGTGTGTGTGTGTGTGTGTGTGTGTGTGTGTGTGTGTGTGTTAGGTACGTCGACGACATACTCTCATTAACGGAAAATGTACATAAATCAATAATAATCCAAAACATACTTAAGAATTAAATTTCACACATGAAATAAATATAACACAATTTCTTTTCTCGATATAGAAATTAAATCCGACTCTCATAAATTTATTACCTACCATACAAAAAGCCTAAAAGTAAAAAATTCAAGTCTTCTTAATTTTATATAAAATGGCCGTAGTGAAAGTCTCATCTACCGAACCAAACGTCATTCATCTACGATCAAAATATTTTTAAGACACTTTCTAACATTAAGCAAACCCTTATTAATAACAACTTCCCAAATTATATCGTCTATAAACAAATTAAACACACTTTAACTGCCACTACAAAATACACTAATAATAATTCGATATCGTTTATCAACGTCTCTCTGGAAAGGGATGGGATTCATTTCCAGAGGATGTCCCTCAATCCCGGCTTCAAACAAGGAGCTTCAAAGATCAAGGGTTTTCCTAAGGATGTTGGTGCGACCTACAATAGCAGAGGTCTGAAGGCCGCCTAAAACATCAGGGATTTTTAGTTTTTTAAATTGTCCTTCCAGACGACTTGATACTACTCCTAGCGTACAACAACAACAACAACAACAACAACAACAATAATAATAATAATAATAACAATGATAATAATGATGATAATAATAATAATAACAATAATAATGATAATAATGATAATAATAATAATAATAATAATAATAATAATAATAACTTATTCTACTGTAACCAAATGCATTCTAATTATGAAATCGTTGAACAAATAATAAAAAAGATACCGTATATAAGTATAGAAAAAAAACTCTAAACTGCGATTTATCAATTATTATCAATCACCGTGTAATTGTTTCGGAGATTTAAAAATAGGACAGCTGTTAAATTCATTGCTCTCCAGTGGAAAACACCTATAAGAATAATACACAGAATCCAGTTACTGTTTTACTAATATATAAATTAACAAAATAATAATTTCATTTATATTAATTAATTAATTAATTAATAAAAGGACTATTCCGTTATATGACAATTAGTATATAAAATTATATACAGTCGTGTTATATTGTGGTTTAATAAAGTAAAGAAAAACTAACACGCCTTTCAAGAACAATTCAAAACTTCGGAACACACTTCTCGAAAGACAACAGATACTCTCTGTAGCGGCAGCTGCGCGTGTAATTCCGAGGCAATGGTTGCGCAATCCCTAATCACACCTCTCCTGAATCGGCACTGTTTGAGTCTAGTGGCAAGGAGAAGTTCAAGGCAACTTCAAACAATGCCGAGATAAGCGGAGAGCACATGCAGTACCTGGAAGTCCCAAATGGTCACCCATTTACTACTGATCAGATTGAATGTTGCTTAACTTCGGTGAACCCAGCGGGAACCGGTGTGTCAACGTGATTATGCCGTATGCTTCAAGTAATAACACAAAAATCCCATTGAGATAGTTGCCAAATGGAAACCGTACACAATCATAGTAAAATTTCATGTAAAACGGCTTCAAATTCCCAGGAGATATATATCACCTAAAGGCAATTACGAAATGAATTTACAATTGATATGTGTTAAAAATTCAATCTCAGGAAACTTACATTCGAAGGATCAGAAAAAAAAAACACGTTTTACACATCATAAAAAGCTGGATAGATTCTTTGTAGTCAATACTATACTCAGCTAGAATAACTGCGAAAATAGGAAAAATAAATTATTACATTTGGCGCCCAACGATCATATTTTTTCTATCTTGTAGAGTTTTTGAAAAAAAAAAATTAAGTCAAAGGTAGATAATTTAATGCTATTTATCTAGAAGTTAGCGTGAGTTCAGTCATGGATTGTGATAAGAATGACTTGGTTCGTTTAATCCTGTTATGAATCAGCTCCTGTCTTTAAATCGTAAACGTGTCCCTTTTATTCCTGAGATTTTTATGAAAAGATGAGAAATCAACTCTAAAAATGCTCGGTATTTTTTCCTCATCAAATCTTTCTTGGGGTAGACTTTGGTCCTTGAAAAGCAGTAACCCTTCCCCTAGAAAAATGAAATAAAATAATAATATAAGTTCGCACAATGCGAGATCTTTATACTTAACATTGTGTATCTATACAAACAAAATCGCTACAGAAAATAATGTTATCCCCCATCCCAAGCAATTAGAAATAGACGGTTGTAATATGATATTCACACAACAAATTAGTCCTTCTATAGACATCAAATATTGCGTATTTGATAATTGACCATAAATATTGACATGAAAGGAAAAGAGATTATTCATTTCTAATGATTACGGACATAATAGGCGCCCTTTGACCCCTGATAACCTCCAATGAACTCAGGCATCAATTTCACATTGTGTCTATTATTGACTTTTTTCTTTATGGAAAGTGTTGCATATACGTCTGGTTTTAATATTACAAAGGTCCACATAGACAATCTAAGTGATCGTTAAGACACACACACATGTGTGTGTGTGTGTGTGTGTGTGTGTGTGTGTGTGTGTGTGTGTGTGTGTGTGTGTGTGTGTGTGTGTGTATTAACACTCAGATCGTCTATGTGGATCTTTATAATATATATATATATTTTTTTATTACATTCTCACCCCAAACAAGGCAAATTGCCACTTTGGTGTAGGGGGCTACTATCAGGGGCAACAACTACTTGGGTACTCTGTAGGGATTTGGGCAACAAGATGTCGGTTCACGTTACACTTGAACGTCAGTACTGTTGGGGAAGCACGTCAGTACTGTTGGGGAAGCAGGGACCTGGAATGGAATTCCAAAGTCTAGCGGTTCTGGGGAAGAAACTATTGGAGTAGAAAGATCTTTTACATCTAGAGATCTCTACAGTGTGGGGGTGGGATTTAGCAGCCTGGTGGGTTTGTCGAGGGTGCTCACATCGTGGGGGCACAAGTGATTGCAGTTCGTCAGAGCATTCACCACTAAAATACTTGTAGAACAGGCAGGGGGATTACTATATATATATATATATATATATATGTATATATATATATATAGTAATTTATAAAATATATATGGCGATTAAGCTACACTGAATATTCTGCGTTTCATCCAACTATAGGATTCGTCAGGCTTATGCGCCTAACGAATCCTATAGTTGGATGAAACGCAGAATATTCAGTGTAGCTTAATCGCCATATATATTTTATAAATTACTAACTAGCTCTACCTACGTATTGAGCACTTTTGAAGTAAATACTTAAAGTTTACGCATAAATCTATACTTTCGTATAGTAAATTTATGTGAATAAATGAAATAGTTATATATATATATATATATATATATATATATATATATATATATATATATACATGTGTGTGTATGTGTGTGTGTAGGTTTTTCAATTATATGTCATTTTTGTGTATAGCGATTCTTTTTGCTTAGAAGCGCAGTGTATGATAAATAGCACGACAGAGCACATATAAATAATTTACAGTATAGTTACATTCCAAAATTCAAATATATTTTTTTCATGCAAAACAAGTTCTTCAGCATGTAAAAATTTCAGTACATTCTTTACAGATCCGTTTCGTTATGAAGAAACAATCGGATATTATTATGTGCATGTACTCCTCAAAAACGTAAAAATTTCGTGCATGTACTCATCAGAAAACGTAAAAATTATTTACTTTAAAAGAAAAATGCATGACAATATAGTATCGAGAGAAGAAAAAAAACGAAAATTCATAGAAGTCTCAACATAATATGTTTGTTCCGGAAGCCAAATCACAACGCAGAAATAATCAATACTTTACTTGTTTGAAATAAAAATGAACAAATATTAATTTCAAACAAGTAAAATATTTGTTTATTTTAATTTAAAACAAGTAAAATATTGATTATTTCTAAGTTGTGATTTGGTTTATTAAACATATATGATATGCATTTTCTGTTATATATATATATATATATGTGTGTGTGTGTGTGTGTGTGTGTGTGTGTGTGTGTGTGTGTGTGTGTGTGTGTGTGTGTGTGTGTGTGTGTGTGTGTGTGTACTAGCATGGGTACCCGGTGTTGCCCGGGTGTTTGGAGGTGTACGTTGAGCAAAAAATAAAAAAGTGGTAGTAGGAAAGCAGGCTCGACCCCGTACCGCAAAGGAAGAAAAGAACGGGAAAAAACTGACATCTTCGCTGTTACGACCAAAGCCAAACTGAAAGTGACGTATGTTTAAGTTAAGGCAAGGCAATCGAAAGGAGGGGATGACTTTCGAAAATATCGGTGAAAAAAGCGACCCCCCCCTGTAGAAAAGTGCGTAGTTGAAGCCAATTTTTTGATATTTGTCGTCTGTAAGGTCGAACTTTAAAACGATACTGATCTTGTAAAAATCCGTTGCCTCTGTCGAAAGTTTTAGGCAGATATGCAAACATACATACATATATACTTTTATATAATGGTAACTAAAAATTTTCGACCCAACCCGATTAAAAAGCTTGCCCTATCTCTGAATACCCTTTATGTAAAATTTCAATTTTTTTTTAACTTTGACCCCTATTATAACCCCCTTAAGATTTATTGTTTTGGGCTCAAATCAAGTTATTAAGTTAGATCCATGTCCAACGAATCATGAACAGAAGCGTGTGCTCCATCCCAACTATTATCAATGGACCTGAGGTAATCTCGTCAGCATCAGACAAAGCCAAACTCTTTGTCAAGAACTTCGCAGCTAATTCTACCCTTTGCGATCAAGGCTGCCAACCCCCAATATTTCCTCCTGTATCAGAAAACACGCTATGTGATATACGTATATCTGTACGTGATGTTGCCAAGCTAATCAAAAACCTTGATTCCAGTAAAGCAACTGGCCCTGACGGTATTCCAATTATAGTACTAAAAAAACTTCAACCTGAACTAGCGCCCATACTTACAAAACTGTTTAAACGTTGTCTTAAGGAGAATAGTTTCCCATCTCCCTGGAAAATTTCATCAGTATGCCCTGTATTTAAGAATTCAGGTGATCGCTCATCCCCCTCTCAGTACCGGCCAATAAGTCTCCTGTGCGTCATGAGTAAGTTGCTGGAATCTGTGTTAAATACAGAAGTAATCAACCATCTCAACAAAAATAACCTTCTTAGTGACACTCAATATGGTTTCCGTTCTGCTAGATCTACAGCAGATGTGCTTACAGTTATATCTCATAGGATTAGCAAATCTCTCGACGGAGGTAACCTTTCTAGGGCAATTGCTCTTGACATATCTAAGGCCTTTGATAGGGTATGGCATAAAGGTTTACTTCATAAGATCTCTAGCTATGGTATTGCTGGAAATGTCTTCTCAATTATTAAATCATTTCTTTCTGATAGGTTCATAAGAGCAGTAGTTGAGGGGCAAAAGTCTGAAGCTCACAGTATTAATGCCGGTGTCCCTTAGGGGTCCATCCTGGGCCCAACTCTTTTCCTGATCTACATTAATGATCTTCCAAATCACATCCTTACGTCATTTGTAGACATCTATGCTGACGACACTACCATTTATGGTACCACATCTAAGACAGTAAACGACCAAGTTCTCTCCAATTCTCTCTCCTCTGATCTTGAGCACGTAGTACAATGGGGTAAAGAATGGCTGGTTACTTTTAATGCATCTAAAACCAAGCTTCTCTCTTTACATCATCAACATTCTGATCCACATCTGACATCAATTGAAATGAATGGCTCTCGTCTTCAGGAGGCCTCAAGTTTTGACAAGCTTCTTGGCTTGACCATTACTCCTGATCTTAAATGGAACACGTACATCAAATCTGTTGCCAAGGCCGCTGGAAAAATGGTGGGATCTTTCTATCGATCCAGTAGATATCTCACTGCTGATGCTATTCTCTATCTATATAAGAGCCAGGTACGTCCAAGGATGGAATAATGTTGCCACATCTGGGCAGGAGCTGCTAGAAAGGACTTGGCCTGCCTTGATAGAGTTCAAAATAGACTTCGTAGCCTCGTAGGAGATGTCCTTTTCTCTTCCTTGCAACCTTTATCTCACAGAAGAGATGTTGCGAGTTTGTCTCTGATGTATCGTTATTTTCATGGACAGTGTTCGAATGAGCTTCAATCTATGGTCCCCCCTCGCCAAACTTTCACAAGAAAGACTCGTCTAGCTGTAAACACTATCAATAATTCCCCCCCACTCTTTATCTGTGCCTAAACCTAAACGTAGATTCCATGAACAAAGCTTTTTTCTTAGAACTGCACGCCTGTGGAATTGTCTTCCGTTTTCCTGCTTTCCGGCTGACTACAATATGGTTGTGTTCAAGTCTAACGTAAATAAGTTCTTGATGAGCCGTTCCATATAAGTTATCAACTTTACCAAATTTTCATTACTAATGATTACTATAATGTCCAATTTCTACTGTAGACTCTTTAACCCTTATCCTTGAGTGGCCTCTTGGCCTTGATAATGTGGTGATGCCTATGTAAAAAAAAAAAAAAAAAAAAAAAACTATATCTAAAATTTCAAGTGTTTATACCCGAATTTAACGGAGGAGTTTTGTAGAGATTTCAAAGGTAACATCGTTGAACTTTGACCCCTTTAACAGCCAAATTTCTGACCGAAAACCAATCACAAAGATTTTTCCAAATCTCAGTACCCTGTATATCAAATTTCGAGTCTGTAGACTAAAAATTGACAGAGTTATTGCGTAGGGAAATGTACACAGACACACACAGAGACACACACACACACGCATACACAGACACGTTCACTTTTATAGATAGATAGATAGATAGATGGATAGATAGATAGATAGATAGATAGATAGATATAAGTGAAAATGTCTATCTTTCTGTCTGTTGTCTGTCTGTCTGTGTACATTTCCCTACCAAATAACTTTGGAAAATCGTTTTAATTGGGTTTTGGCCAGAAATTTTGCTGTAAAGGTGTTAAAGTTCAAAGAATTGACCTTTGAGAACTCTACGAAATTCTTTCGCCAATTTTGGACCTAAACACTTGAAATTTTATATATATATAGCTTGGGCATAGATCTAACTTTATAATTCGATTTGAGCCCAAAACAGTAAATGCTAAGTGGTCAAAATTGGGGCCAAACTTTTTTTTAAATTGACCTCTGCTGTCTCTATGAAATTACTCAGCCAATTTTTAGTTTAAACATTTGAAATTTTACATAAAGTGTATTCAGACGTAGAGCAAGCTTTTTAATCGTTTTTCGGGGGGGGGCGAAAAGTTGGCTGCGAAGGGGTCAAAGTTCAAAAGATTTGACCTTTGCGATCTCTATCAAACTATTAAGCCAATTTTGGGTTTAAACATTCGAAATTTTACATAAAGGGTATTCAGACATGCAGCAAGCTTTTTAATAAGTTTTTGACTTAGAATTTGGCTGTCAAGAGGTCAAAGTTTACAGAGTTGACCTTTGCAGACTCTACCAAACTCCTCTGACATTTTTGGGTCTAAACATTTGAAATGTTAGATGTATGTTACTTGGACATGGATCAAACGTTTTAATTTAATTTGAGCCCAAAACAATAAATGATAAGGAGTAAAAATCAGGGACAAAGTTTATCGTCTGTGGTCTCTACTAACTTTTCTATATGGTAGTTTAGGAAGCCTATTATATAGAAAGATATTATCATACATATTCACACTTTTTAATATATGCATATGCACATAAACTTATGAACAGTACATAGGGCCCGAGTAAAGCCGGACGGAACTGCTAGTGTATATATAAGAAATAGTAGGCTGAAGCGTGAACTTTAGAACAATAAAGGGTAATCTATAATATAAATCTCACCTGTCTGTTTAAATTTATGTATGTATGTATATCTGCCTAAACTTTCGACAGACGCAACGGATTTTCACGAGATCGATATCATTGTAAAGTTCGACCGTTCGGACGACAAATATCGAAAACTTGGCCAAAAATATTAATTCCTACATCCTACACTTGGCAGTTTTTCACAAAGAGAGCAGATTTTGTCGCTAACATTTTTTGCAAGTCATTCAACCCTCTCGTTCACAACGTCGCTTTAAATGCGTTTTTTCGACCGCTTGTATTTTCAAAACCACGGTAGGCACATAGGTAACACAGCTTGTTTGTTATTTTTTCACCTCTTTTTCCTTTGGCGCGTTACGGGTTCTAGCCTGCTTACAAGTCCTTTTTTTTTTTTTTTTTGCGCTAGCAATTTTCCTTTTCTTTTTTTTTTTTTTTGCTGGACCAACATCCTTACACACACCTCCACTTTCTTTTCCGACTGTCTGCCTACTACAACTTTTTTCTTGTTTTGCTCAACACGCATCTCCAAACACCCGAGCAACGCCGGGCACCCAGGCTAGTCTATAATATAAATCTCACTTGTCATTTTAAATGTATGTATGTATGTATGTATGTATGTATGTATGTATGTATGTATGTATGTATGTCTCTAATGCTTTTGGAAGGCTACAAGATAGAGTCTGGTCTGACGGTGATCTGACTCTGACAACTAAAATTTCAGTATATCAAGCATGTGTAGTACCATCCCTACTCTACGCATCTGAAACTTGGACCTTGTACCGGACACACATAGAATTGCTCGAGAGGTTCCATCAGCACTGCCTTAGATACATTCTTGGTTTAAAGTAGTATAGCTTTGTCCCTGATACATATGTCTTAAAAAAGGCCAAAACAACCAGCATTGCTACCATTGTTATTAAGAACCAGTTGCGTTGGGCGGGTCATCTCATCCGGTTTGAAGACTATCGTCTCCCAAAACAATTGTTCTATGGTAAGCTCTTTCTTGGAAAAAGACCCCAGCACAAGCCCAAAAAACGTTTTCGTGATAGCATCAAGGAGAGTCTGGTGAGCTTTCATATTCCTGTTGACAGTTGGGAGTCTCTAGCGTATGATCGCAAGCAGTGGAGGACACTGATATACAGGGGTGCAGAACACTATGAAGCAGCCAAAATAGACCGAGAGAAGCTTAAGAGAGCATGTAGGAAATGCCAAACCTTGCCGCCCAACCATGGAGATCTCTGGATCTGTAAAGTGTGTGATCGGGCTCTGTTGTCGAAGGCAGGTTTTGTTAATCACATGAAAGCCCACGATAATACAGGTTCCGCTGCTGTTAGTCTCATACAAATCAGTGAGCGTTTTCAGTGTCATGTCTGCTTGAGGGTGTGCAAGTCGCTGGCAGGGCTAAAAAGTCATATTCGGGCACATGGACTTTTAGTGTCTGAGGGAGTGGCTCTCGTCTGACAAGACGTTGCAATCATCATGTATGTCTCGCAAAACTTTCTAGAAAGGCAACCGATTTTCACGAGATCATTTTGAAGCTCGATCCTTCGGACGACAAATATCAAAAATTGGCCAAAAACATTAATTCCTTCATCCTCTTTGGGCACTTTTCTACAGGCACTTTTCTAAATATCGGCAAAAAAAAATTTTAAAAAACTTCTTTTTTTTTTGTTCAACACACACCTCGAAACACCCGGGCAACGCCTGGCACCCAGGTTAATTAATTATATAGCTAATTCATATTTTCCTTGTCAGATTGAACCTATCTGGCAACCAATTTATCCATACTCCTTTTTAATGTGCATACTTTACGTAACTTCCTTATAAATCCACATTATATACTCATGTACGAAGACAGCTCACTAGCAAATGAACCTATATTTATTAATTTATTTGTTTTGGTTTTTCAATCAGATCAGAAGCACGGGCGTGTGGTTATTAAATCCTTCCCCATCCTCCCTACTCCTTGCACCCTCTGACTTTCACCTGTTCCCTTGATTAAATCCACATTATATACTCATGTACGAAGACAGCTCCCTAGCAAATGAACCTATATTTATTCATTTATTTGTTTTGGTTTTTCATAAAAATATTTCGTCACTGACTTTGCATCCAATACGGAGCTGTTTAAAGGCTTGACATTTTCGCTTCCACATGTGGCCTTAGAGAACGGTCTCCAACTGGATAATTTCTCATTTATCGAACTTTCATTTTATTTGATATCCTTCCATGTATTTTTTTATATTTTGTACGTTCTATAGTTTTCTATATTTATTTCATTTCTTCATCTCAATTTCTTTATTTTTACTTCTGTCTCTCTGTCATTTAACTCGTTCCATCCTAATTACTTTTGCTTTTTTTATCCACTTCCATCCCCTTTATTCCCCTAATTTTCAATTTTTATTATCCTATATTAGCTTCCTCTCTGATACTTAGTAACCATGTAACCCTTAGATATATTATTATATATTATTATTCGATAATTATTATATTTTTTACAACTATCCACCCCATAACCCTTGGTACGAGGGGCGTGCAATAAGTAATGCCTCTGACCCACTTCAAGTTGTCTGATCTAGCTGACATTTTGCATGTACAATGATTTATATCTCTACGGGTTATGTGGCAAATTACAGCTCTAAACTAATTTTGGTTTCTGTTTTACAGGTGTTTGAACTGAGACAGGTGTGAAATGGAGCCTGTTGAATGTCGAGCAGTGATCCGGTTTTTGTATTTGAAAGGACGCACACCACAGGAGACTTTTGATGAAATGAAAGAAACTTATGGTGATAATGCCCCATCATATGACCTTGTAAAACGCTGGCATCGTGAATTCAAACATGGCCGGAAGTCTGTGGAAATAGCTCCTAGACCTGGTCACCCCTTTCTGCCATTGATGAGGCATCTGTCCATCAAGTTGAGGCTGCCTTTTTGAAGATTGGCGCATTACTATTCGCCAAATAGCCCAAGATGTCAAAATCAAGAAGCGGGGCAAGATCAACAAAGGTACCCTCCTCCTGCAGGACAACGCTCCGGTCCACAACTCGCATGTCGCCAGATAAGAAGCACTGGCGTGTGGTTATGAAATCCTTCCCCATCCTCCCTACTCCTTTCACCCTCTGACTTTCACCTTTTCCCTTGATTTTTGAAGTCACGTCGTGGTTGGAGGACCAACCTGGAGTGTTCTACTAAAACGATCTCCAGAGCTGTATCAAGCGATGGGAGAAATGCATAACTCTGGGTGGATCCTATGTAGAGAAAGACTAATAACTGTGCCAAGTTTTATTGCTCTACTGCAATGGCAAGTGGGTCAGGGGCATTACTTATTGCACGCCCTTCGTAACTTATCCTATTACTATATCATCTGTATCCTCTATCTTAATCAATTAAAATTTTCGAACACTGCACCCCGCATAATTCATCCCCTCACTTTAATTATCATAGTATTATGCGTAATAAGTGCCGTTATGATCTCAGATACCCCTGCTAAAAAAATACCAACTTAGCATAAACCACATATCTCATGTAAAAACCTATCCATAGCTACAACGCATCTATACATATGGTTAAAAAGGAAAACTTTTTCAACTTACTCTATATTCTTCACGAGAGTTTAAGCACACATACTGTCCGCATACATTAAACCTACTATGATAGACACGCTATATACCTACTTACATTATATATTACAAACTACACTCGTCCTCTATCACAGAGATCAATATAGTGCCCACAAAAAACCTTAATAATTTATTCCGCACCTAATAAAACGCTAGACGTCGGATCCCCATTATGTTATCTAGCATCTTCTCTACTCTTCTGACGAGAAGTATTAGGCTTCGAAATACCATGGTATAAAGAGTCCCTTTTTACCCAAACCCCCAGTTGATGTATACCCTTATGAAATAAATGAATAAATGTATATACATATATATTACTATATAGTTTTTATACCTTCATTTTCTTTCTTTACTGACTCATATATATATATATATATATATATATATATATATATATGTATATATATATCTTAGGTCGACGCTAAACTCCTTGCAAAATTTTTCATTTACTTTATATATCATTTTAAAGAGCGTTTTTCGCTCTATCTAATTGATTCAATTACAATCGTTTTAAAACAATTATGTCTGTTTTTCAGAACGTTGAGCACAAGATCGAAAAAAAAAAGTTCGCACAATTTCTTGATTTACATTTAAGCTGGACTGAAAAGCTACTGAAACAGATCATAATATAAACGAATCGTTTAGCACAAGAACTACTGCTAGACGCACAACACAATGGTGGTTTAAGAAATTTCGTGGTTGCAACGAGTGTCTTGAAGATGATGAGCGTAGTGGTCGGCCTTCGGATGTTAACAACGATCAGTCAAGAGCCCTTAGTCGAAGCCAATCCACGCACAACTGTTCACGAACTTGCTTCAGAATTAGACGTTACGTATACGACGATTTCCAACGACTTCAGTGAGATTGTAAAGAAAAAAAATTTGATAAATGGACGCCTCACGAATTGAACGACAACCAAAAGAAGCACCGTTATGAAGAGTCATTTGACCTTTTTTTTACGCAACAAGAACGACTCCCTTCTCGAACGGATTGTGACATGCGATGAAAATTGGATTCTTTACGACACTTGTTCTATGGTTAGACGCCGAGGAAGTTCCACAACACTTCCCGAAGCTAGATTTGCAACAAAAGAAGGTCATATTGACTGTTTGGTGGTCTGCGACCAGTCTCATCCATTACAGTTGTCTGACTGCAGGCGAAACCATTACAACGGAAAAAGTACTGCCAACAAATAGATGTAATACATAAGAAACTTCGACAAAAACACCCAGCATTCCTCAACGGAAAAGGCCTAATTATCCTCCATGACAATGCCTGATCGCACGTTGCTAAACCGAGCCTGCAAAAATTTAACAAGTCGGGCGACGAAACTCTGCCTCATCCGCTATACTCTCTAGGCCTCTCACCTACCGACTACCACTTTTTCAAACATCTAAATCCTACCCTCTGATGAAAGTATTTCTTCGAAACTCCGCGGATTAAGGACTATCCATTTATTAAGTGTTTCCTTTTCAAATTAAATGTGCTTTTAACTCTTTTTAAAAATGTTTTTAAACATGTGTTATTAACTACTTATTCTTATTATAAGCTTTATTTCCTATTTGGTTTTATCGAACTTTTACATCTGGTTGAGATTACTTTAAAAATATTAACTCTTCAATATTTATAATATACTTAAGTTTCACCATCTTCGATTATTTTGGTAAACTTAAATGTAATATATATATATATATATATATATATATATATATATATATATATATATATATATATATATATATATATATATATATATATAAAATATTTCGTGTATTCACGTAAAATGTTGTAAGATGTATTATAGTTTGTGTATTGATTTTGAGTATTTACATTTTACTTTGACTATTCCCTCCAGGGATGAAACGCAGAAGCCTCTGTGTAGCTTAATTGGTATAATAGAATCTTCATCAGGAAAATCCAGGGTTTTTCATTTCTTTTTTTTGTATTACGTTCCATGGAGGTGATAATGCTTGGCACTTCAGATGTTGGTGAAGCATAAGGTTTAGATGTTTGATACAGTACGATCCGTCGGTCGAGCACATGTGTGTAAAATAATAAATTGTTCGTGGTAAGCACTGTTGATACTGGAATACAAAATTCGAATTTTAACGATTTCAATACCAAAACATGCAGGATAGCTTTCAATAAATTAGCATACTTATTGATTAACACTTAACTATTATTGTTATATTATTTCACACACATGTGCTCAATTCCGATACCCATAAAACTTCCAATTTTTTCGATTTCCAATTCCGATTCCGATTAATCGTCCCAACACGACTGCCAACCTATATGAAAAAGGACGTTAAAAATATCCCTTAGTCTTCCTTCACAGAATTCAAAACAGATTCGAACCCTAGTTGTGGGTGCCCTTTTCTCTTCCCTGCAACCTCTTTCTCACAGAAGAGATGTTGCGACATTGTCTCTGCTTTATCGTTATTTTCATGGCAAGTACTCGTCTGAGCTCCAATCTATGGTTCCACCTTGCCAAACTTTCACGAAAAACATTCGTCTACTTGAAACCACTATCAATAATTTCCCCTAACTCTTTATCTGTGATTAAACCTAAACATGGACTCCATGAACAAAGTTTTTTTTTCTAAAAACTGCACGCGCATGGAATTCTGGTCCATTTACCTGTTTTCTATTTGACTACAATATGTCTTCAAATCCAACGTGAAAAAGTTCTTGATGGGAAATTCCACTACTACTGATTACTATGATATTGTCCCATTGACTACCGTACAAAGTTTGAAAACTTTGCTTTCGTATAAGCTGTATTGTCTTTCTGGTAACTAGCTGACCGAAACATACTCATGACTGTGTAACAGCATATGACTGCTTAGGTAAAAACAAATAAAGAGACCGAGTAAGTCATGGGAAACGGATGTTTTTAGAACGTTCCTTACTTTCCTGTTCGAGCTGCGTTTCCTGATCATGCCATTTCACACTCTGGTGATACCCCGTGATCTCCGGGCTTACCCGATCTTTCCATGTGCGATTTTTATCGGTGGGGATTTTTTAAATCACCTGGGAAACCTCGCACACTTGGAGAATCGAAAAGTGCAATACATGAAAATATCCCAAAAAATAGGTAAGGAAACTTTAGTAAAAGTGCAGGCTAACTTTAGAAAGCGGCTTCAAATTTGTGCTCGTGAAAATAGCCATCATTTGTCAGCTATGATTTTTCGTTTCTAAATATTTCATAATGGCATAGTGTAATAACTGTTTTTATGTACATTATAAATTTTTTGTTGAAATATTCGCAACATTTTATTTTCCTTACAAATATCAGTTTCTTGTGACTCATATATATATATATATATATATATATATATATATATATATATATATATATATATATATATATTTAAATAAATGTTTAGAGGTACAGAATTTATATACAGTTTTTATATTTTTACTAGCAGGGGTGCCCGGCGTTGCTCGGGTGTTTGGAGGTGTATGCTGTGCAAAAAAAAGCAAAAAAACAAAAAAAATAGTTAATTTTTTAAAACTTTGACCCCTATTATGACCCCTTAAAATTTATTGTTTCGGGCTCAAATCACTTTATTAAGTTAGATCCATGTTCAAGGAACCTATATCTAAAATTTCAAGTGTCTAGACCCAAAATTGTCGGAGGAGTTTGGTAGAGTTCTTAAAGGTCAAATCGTTGAAATTTGACCCCTTAACAGCCAAATTTCTGGCTGACACCCGTCACATCGATTTTCCCAAATCTCAGTACCCGGTATTTCAAATTTCGAGTCTATAGACTAAAAATTGACAGAGTTATTGCGTAGGGAAATGTACACAGACAGACAGACAGACAGACAGACAGACACGTTCACTTTTATAGATATATAGATAGATATACAGTACGGGGACACTAAAATAAATTTATTAACGTTAAAAAAATTGTTGCGTTAATATTTTAATCGTTTTTTAAACGTTAATAAATTTATGTCAGTGTCCCCGTACTTTTGGCACATTCAATAAGTTCCCCATTAGAACTCTTTATTTTCGACATAATATTATTTTGTACGCTATCGATTTTCTCCTGATAAGATGATAGCCGAAAGAGCTCTTGAGAAACTTTACATATATATATATATATATATATATATATATATTGTTTACAGAAAAATTTAGATGAGATAAGTCATTGGTACCGTCGGTTTCAAACTCGATAATTAGGGACCGTTTTAGATACCCATATCAAGCACTCTTCGGTCAATACTCATCTGTATAAGATGAGTATTGGCTGAAGAGAGTATCTAAAATAGTCCCTAATTATCAGGTTTGATAACGACAGTACCAATGACTTATCTCATCTAAAATTTTCTGTAAACAAAATATAAATATTAAGCTCCTATTTTCGGACTTTCCTTATAATTGAGCATTACATTACCAAGTCAGTAAGGGTTTCAGAAAGGGGAATTAAGGAGATATCTCTTTAGGCTATTCTCAGTTTTTTAATCCTTATTGATGTGATCATGTAAAAAAAGTTCCTATGTAACTTTACTCTATAGCTTTTTAACTCACTAGCTGGGAGGAGGGGGCATCCGGCTTTGCCCGGTCATAAAATAGGCTTAAATATGACATTTTAATTCGTCCAGATTGTATATATATTATTATAGAGTCCTGATTTCAAAAGTAAAAAAAAAAATAGCATCTTGGTGCCACCAGCTAGAATCGAAACCGAAAGTAACACTGCAGCATTCAAAGCTAGTGAGATTACCTCTGTACCAATGTGATACAAATTGATTAAAAATAAACTAATATTAATGTACAAAATGTATCACGATCTTTTTCAATTTTGACCTTTTTGACCCCAGTAAAAACTATTTTAGCCAGCTAAGACCCATAAAAGAACAGTCCATAAAAAATCCAAGTATTTGAGGCCCCTAGAGCTACTCTGTGACTTTTAGTTTCGGAAGAGATAGAGTTTGAAAATATGGAGACAGGCATATAGACAGAAAATATGAGTTTGATAAATTAGATTATATTGTTAGCTCCTCTTAATCGGGTAGAGCTTTTTCATCCAGATAAGTTTACCTTATCATTGAAAATTCATTTTCTAGCTTAATTTTATTACTACATATATATATATATACAGAGAGAGAGATAGATAGATAGATAGATAGATAGATAGATAGATAGATAGATAGATAGATAGATAGATAGATAGATAGATAGATATGTGTGTGTGTGTGCGTGTGTGTGTCAGAGAGAGAGAAAGGGGAAGAGTAAAGTAGAGAATCAGTGATTGAGAAAGAAAGACAATTCATCTAATTTCAGACAAACGAGTAAGAAATGGCGAATGTCTGACGTTTTTCATCTTTTATCCTATCTTAGTTTTTTAAGTGCTACAGACCTCGTTCTCCCAATCTCAGACGAGCAAAGAAGAATCATAAAAAAGAAAGGTTCGCGATAATGATGTCTGATTGGTTGGCTGTAAAACAGTAAATTGACCCACATTTTTATGTACCGTTGTCTGCGTGCCCGGCGTATCTTCCCTTCGTTATGCACTTGTTCTTGCGATGCTTCTGTTCAGATGTTAAGTCGATTGAAGTTCTATGAAAACGCGAATCTTTTGCGCAATCGATGGAGGCCGAATGCGAGCGCGTATAATCGTTCATAGATTGGCCAACGGAGACAATCTATAAAGAAAGGGAGCGGTTGTTGTATATATTAGGTTTCTCGCAAAAAAATAAATAAATAAATAAAAAAATAGCCGCTGAATTTTTCGAGTTACTTTGAAAATCTAATTTATAAAACTCACTATGTCTGTCTCCATATGTTCAAGCTCTATCTCTTCCGAAATTAAATTCGCAGAGCGGCACTAGGGGCTCTCAAATTTTTGGATTTTTATGGACCGTTGCTTTATGGATCTTTAGCTGGTTAAAATAGTTTTTAATGAGATCAAAAAGGGTAAAAATTGAAAAAATAGTTACACATTTTGTACATTAATCTCTGTTTATTTTTTAATCAGGTTATATGCGTATCACATTGGTACAGTAGTAACATCACCAGCTTTAAATGCTACGATTTTGCTTTCGGTTTCGATTCTAGCTGATGGCACCCAAATACTTTTTTTTTTTTTTAATCTCGACTCTATAATAATATATCTGAATTTTGGAAAAATTTAAATATCATATTTAAGCGTATTTTACGACCGGGCAAAGCCGGGAGCCCCCCCCTCCCCGCTAGTCTATTATATAAGTTTCAATTAATGCAGTTTTCACGTGTTTAATAATTCATGCTTCATATTTGATACAAATCTAATCATTTTTTGCAAAATAAACTTTTGAACCATATTAGCTTTTTAATGACTTAAACAAAGAATTAATTTAATTTTTGCTATCAGTTTTGCAATGTAGCTAGCCTTTTTTCATTTTTATTTTTTTTTTAATGCATGATGTTAATTGGTCTTTTTTCAGCCATTATTAAATTTTGTACCCAAAAAATTACTCGACATTATTATTTTCGACACTTCTTTGTGACCAAGAGCGGAGGAACGCTGGAAATATAAAAATAAAATTAAAACTGTTAAGTTTGCAGGTTGAAACAAGTAACGTAAAAAGCAATACAAATGACGACTCAACAAACAAAGGTAGATCAAATAAGAAGTGTATTAGGAAAAGGTATATTTACAGGATATTTACATAATGGTGTCAAATAAGAGAGTCTTTGCTGGAGAAACATATCTGCTCTCGGCGGCCTTCGGTGGCTTCTGGTGAACACACACTCAGACTAACTGAGTCTTCTTATTTATGTGTAATTACTATCCACATATGCAAATGAATGTGTGCAACCACAACAAAAACAAAAAGTAACATTGTTTTTATGCTTCATAAAACCCTCATAGCTTTTTAATCACTATTCTAGAAGCATACGTGGAATTTTAACATTACTTCCGGTCAATATCCTAGCCTTCTAGACCTTTTCTCACAACTTCCCCTGAGCAATGTTCAAGTTCCGTTCTATCTCCTCTGGGATCTTCCAACCACTCCGTTGTATCAGTTAAGATAAAAACGAAATGCTATAAGTCTTCAGATGTACCTCTCCACCGTACTGTATATCGATATTCTACGCTGACTGGGATAGCTTCCGTACACTTATATCCGATCTACCATTGCATTTCATGTTTAAAAAGGGTGTGTCCTCCATAGTATCAGACCTGACCAAATGGCTAACTGTAGGCATAGACCAATTAATACCATACAAAAAATTCCAACTAAAACCTAACAGTCAGCCAGAATGTGGCTGCTGCCATCGCGCACAGAAATCACTTTTTCCATAGCTACCAAAGTAATAGATGCACTGAGACTAAAGCTGCCTTCAGGACTGCCAGTAACCACTGCAAAAGAGTAATAAAAAATGCAAGAGAGTTATATGCTCAGTCTGTTAAATCCAAAGTAGCTGAGCAGCGGCTTGGTTCCCACCGGTTTTGGCAAATAGCAAACACGATCCTGAACAGAAGGGTGCGTTCTATCCCAACTATCATCAATGAACCTGAAGTCATCTCGTCTGCATCAGATAAGGCAAAACTATTTGCCAAGAACGTTGCAGCTAATTCTATCCCATGCAACGAAGGCCATCAACTCCCAGTATTTTCTTCTATAACGGACAACACGCTCTGCAACATACAAATATATGTGCGTGATGTCGCCAAGCTAATCAAGAACCTTGATTCCATTAAAGCAACTGGCCCTGACGCCATTCCAATCATTGTGCTGAAAAAGCTATAACTAGAACTTGCCCCCATACTTACAAAACTCTTTAAGCGTTGCCTTAAGGAGAAGTGCTATCCAACACCCTGGAAAGCCTCATCAGTATGCCCTGTATTTAAGAATTCAGGTGATAAGTCATCTTCCTCTCAGTACAGACCAATAAATCACCTGTGTGGCATGAGTAAGCTGCTGGAATCCATATTAAATAGAGTAGTCAACCACTTCAGCAGAAATAACCTTCTTAGTGACATGCAATATGGTTTTCGTTCTGCCAGATCTACAGCAGATGTGCTAACTTATATCTCATAGGATTAGCGAATCTCTTGACAAAGGCTTCCTCTCTATGACAATTGCTCTTGACATATTAAAGGCCTTCGATAAGGTATGGCATAAGGGCCTACTTCACAAGATTTCCCGCTACGGTATCACTGGAAATGTTTTCTCGGTCATTAAATCATTTCTCTCCGATAGGCTCATAAGATGGATATCCATCCTAGGCCCAACTCACTTCCTGATATACATCAATGATCTCCCAAAACACATACTTATATCATTCGTAGACATCTATGCTGATAACACGACCATCTATGGCAACACATCAAAGGCCGTAAATGACAAAGTTCTCTCAGATTCTCTCTCTCTTCTAATCTTCAGCGCGTGATACAGTGGGGGAGGAGGTGGCTGGTAACTTTTAATGCATCTAAAACCAAGCTCCTATCTTTACATCATCAACGCTCTGATCCCCATCTGGCATCAATTAAAATGGTTGCCTCTCGTCTAGGGGAAGCTCAATGTTTTGATAAGCTTCTGGGCTTGACCTTTACTCCTGACCTGAAATGGAATACGTACATCAAGTTAGTTGCCAATGTCGCTGGAAAAATGTTAGGATCCTTCTACCGCTCCAGAAGATATTTCACCCCTGGTGCAATTCTCTATCTGTATAAAAGCCAAGTACGTCCAAGGATGGAGTACTGCTGCCACATCTGGGCAGGAGCTGCTAAAAACAGCCTATCCTGCCTTGACAAAGTACAAAATAGGCTTCATGGCCTAGTGGGTGATGCCCTTTTCTCTTCCCTGCAACCTCTCTCCCACAGGAGAGACGTTGCAAGCCTATCTTTGTTTTATCGTTACTATATGGCAGGTGATCGTCTGAACTCCAATCTCTGGTCCCCCCTCGCCAATCTTTCACGATAAACACTCGCCTAGCTGAAACCACTGTCAAAAATTTTCCCCACTCCTTATCTGTGACAAAATCAAAACGTAGATTCCATGAACAAAGCTTCTTTCTTAGAAGTGCACGCCTGTGAAACTCTGTTCCGGTTGCCTGTTTCCCACCTGACTACAACCTGGATGTCTCCAAGTCCAATGTAAACAAATTCCTGATGAACCGCCTCCTTAAGTAAGACACTTTATCAAATCTCCAACACTTCCGTACTGTACACATAATAACCCTTATCCCCGAGTGGCTTTCGGGCCTTGATAAGTGGTGACTACCTTGTAATATATATATATATATATATATATATATATATATATATATATGAATAAATGTTTGGAGGTACAAAATTTATATATACATTTAAATAAAAGGGGCGGAAATCTCTCAAAAGCTCTTTCGACTATCATCTCGTCAGGAGAGAATCGATAGTATAAAATTAAATAACATAATGCCGATAATAAAGAGCAAAAGGGGGGAACGAGTAAACGATTACTAAAAGTGCCAGGAAGACGATTAAAAGTAAATTTAATTGGTGAAAAGCGTTTAAAATGGCACCGCGAGGGAAGGACAAAAAAAAAAGGGTTATCAAATTTCCCCGAAGAGATTCAACGCCTTCACCGTATCCTTCTGCCGGCATAAAGATGGTTTACGAAAAGCAATAGAGACAGACTCCAAAATTCTTAAATGATTTTTGGAGTCCGCTCTATGCAGTACCTCAAACCACTCTATTTTATACTGATTGGCACAGCATGGATTATCAACCAAATGTTGGCCAATAGCAGAGTCCAAAGTTGTAGAGCAAGGGAGATTCATAGATCCTGCTCTACCCTGTCTAATTTTAGAAGGAACGTGTTGGTTTATACGAGTCCTCAAATGCAAGGAGGTCCGCCCCACGTAACCAGCGTCACACTGGCATGAAAAACTGTATACAATGTTACTATTGAGGACGTAAGGCAAACTATCCTTGCAAAAAGGAGGAAACGCAGGTCTAACAGTATACACTAACCGCAAGGAAACTGCATAAAAGCAATTAGTAATGCTTTTAACAATCTGTTTGGTTATTTTCGTGGCATTATCCCCTATCCACGGTAATTTTAAGTAAACAGGGCATTTTAAAGGCCCGAATGGTTTAAGGGATTTGAAGTCAGCAACCTTTTTGTTTATACAATCATTAATAAGGTCTAAAGGATAACCATTATTGATGAAAATATCCCTGATCTTGTCCAGTTCAGAGTCCAATTTAATAGGTGAGCAAATCATAAGGGCTTTATGTACCAAAGTACTTATTAAGCCGATTTTTCGCGATTTTGGTACAAAAGAAGACCAGTTCACGTACAAACCAGTAAAAGTCGGCTTTCTGTAAATTGTAGTGAGAAACCCACCTCTCGAACGTTCAACAAGAACATCCAAAAAGGGAAGAATGTCATCTTTCTCACTTTCCATCGTGAACTGTAGAGCCCCATGAAGAGAATTTAACCCATTAAAAAATGCCGACGCTTCATTTTCCGATGAAAACATAGCAAAAGTATCGTCGACATATCTTACATATGTTGTGGGTTTAATTCCCGAACTAAAAAGAACGGATTCATAGTACCCGACGAAGATATTCGCTAGGGTAGGGGCAAGTGGACTCCCCATTGAAACCCCGTCGACCTGACTATACATAACATCAGCGAAGCTGAACTCCACTGTTTTAGTACACATTGTAATTAATTCAATAAATATCTCTTTCGAAAACCGAGGAGATGTCAGGCGACCACCATACAGCGCGTCGGTACAAATACGGATAGTCTCATCCAATGGCACATTGGTAAAAAGACTAGAGACATCAAAAGAGCACATAAAGGATGTCTCAGAACCCGATTTTAACCCACGTAAATACTCAACGAACCGAAAGGAGTCAGGTATACAGTGCGTAGTGAATAATTCACGCACCGGTTGCAAAATTTCTAACAGCCATTGAGCCAACGCATGTTGGGCAGAACCTACCATAGACAGGATAGGTCTCAGTGGAACACCTTGCTTGTGTATTTTGGGTAGACCATAAAGTCTGGGACGTAATGACCCAGAAGGTCTAATTCTATCATAGACGTCTTTAGAAAAAATATTCTTTTTATATAATGCAAGAAGACGTTTTTGCATTTTGATGATGTCACTAAAATGAAATCATCTTTAGTAGTGCTCCCATTGACCATGGTGACTTTATCTGGAACAAAACGCATTTTAAAACTGTGAAAATGTTAAAATCTAATTCTGATATTTATATCTGTAAACCAGATAAAGGTGCGGGAGTTGTTATTTTGGATCGTGCGGATTACGTTAAGAAAATGCTACTAATTCTTAACGACGAATCTAAATTCCGCAAACTTGGTCCTGCCGAGGTGGCAGATAATACTTGCAAAAATGAAATCAAAATGCAAAAACGTAGAGAACATACAGCGCCAAGAATTTTCAAATGGTGACTCATCTGGTACTAGCCAGGTTCAACGATGCTTAACTTCGGTGATCCGACGAGAACCAGTGTGTCAACGTGATTATGCCGTATATGGGCCGTATATCAGACAGACATACAAACATCCACATAGACAAGTGATCTTTATATTATAGATTATGCAAGAATGAAATCGAAGTAGAATAAGTAATTGTATTGGTTGTGACCCAACGGGTCATGAGTGCATCTAACATAATAGATTTAATTGGATTTAAACGTAAATAATCATTACATTACTGACATCCTCTTAACGCATTTGCGTCTATGCGTGTTTGTGTATCTCTCTGTAACCATGAGTTTTTACACTCTTCGGTTTGTTTCTATAAATATGTGTTTTTATATTTCTTTCTGCCGGTTTCCTTTATATCTGCGTATGTATGTTTGCGTATATTTTCTTATATATGTTAAAGTGTGAGTTTGCGACCTTTTTTATTGTTTCTATGTATAAGTGTTTTATAGGAGGTTAGTGGAAGATGGGACTATAGTGGTGCGGGTGGGGGGGGGGCTCTTAGCACAGCGTAAGAGACTTAATTACCCGGTGCCAATAATTACACTCAGGCAATAAACAAAAACATAACAGCAAATTTCCCTGGAAAACATTTTTTAAATAAGTAAAAAAAAAAAAAAAGGATATTTTTTAAACATACGAAAAAATCTTCAGAAGAAAATCGAATAAATAAAATAAATATAATCAACAAAATTGAATTCTCTAAAAAAACAAAAAAAAGAAGGAATTTATAAAGCAGATAAATAAAAATCGTATAAAAACTCAGCCTTCTCCATTACGAACAAATATCTTAAAAGGTTGAAAACAGAATTTAAAAAAATAAATAAATAAATAGAAAATAGTCAAATATATTCCATAGCAAAAAAGTTAGAAATGAGTGCAATGCGCATGCGCATAATGGCGGGGAGGGTTAGATTCTCGATCCGCCATTAATTTATCTCTAAGTAATAGAATAAATACTTTTTTTATTGATAAAATTGAAACACCAAAGAGCACATAACTCCATCGTAGTATGTCTTCTGGGTACAATTCTAAATCTGTCGGAGATATTCGTTCCATAAATACTTAAATAAACGCATCAATGCCTCCTTTCCGCCGCGAGCAGATGTAAATGTTCGAAAGATGGGGATGAAAAGTCAGTGCACAAGAGGGTGTGCAATCTGGCCAATAAAAACTGCTTTAACAGACCTGTTGGCATTCCTTGGTAGGGGAGTTTCAGGCAATTAGCATTAAACTAATGTAAAACCTGAGAGGGGAGACTTCCTCGGACTCGACAGAACAATACTTCAGGCCGACGGAGTAAGGCTACCGTTGTCTCCGTGGCCAAGGTACTGGCGGACTGGCGAACTCTCGACGAGTATGCCTACCGCCGCTGTTTAAAGGACGGAGGTGAACGTTAGACGTGTATCCGTCGATCTCGTTTATATGCGTATCTTATGAACCTTTTTATTTCATTAGTCATGTTGCTTCCATGCAAGCTTAAATTCGCTTATAGACTAGGGGCGGGAGTGGCGATTAACTTACAATTATATCGTTTCAATTTTCATGATTTCATGTGATGTTCCTTTGTGTTTTATATCTGTAGCCGTTTCAGTGTATCCAGTTTGTGTCTGTAGCTCACGTGTGTTGGTTTCCGCATCCAAGGGTTTTCCTTAATATTTCCGCAGCTTTCATTCTTGTTATTCGTTGTATCTTCTCAGCCATTCCTCTGATTCGAATCTCTCCCATTCTTTTTTCAAAGTTTTTCGGTATTGTTCCTAGTGCTCCCAATATTAGTGGTGTTATCTTGACTTTCTTCATCTTCCAGATCCCTTTGAGATCTCTTGCCGGTTCAGTGTATTTACTCCGCCTTTCTAGCTTCCTTCATCCTCGCTCTGTGTTCTGCTAGAACGGAAAAATTTACAATCTGGTAGGACTTTTCCTTCTTCTTCTTCTTCTTCTTATTATTATTATTATTATTATTATTATTATTATTATCATCATCATTATTATTATTATTATTATTATTATTGTGTAAATATATATATATGCATAAATAACTTTCTACACTGATGGTTGCGTAAGCATGAAACACAAATGTCCGTAAATAAAGACAATTTTATCTCTATTTATCTACGTATCAGTTTATCTACCTATCCATCTTTCTATCGACCAATCTATTTATCTATCTACTTATCTGTCTATTTCTATCTATCCGTCTCTATTTATCTATCTATCTATCTATCTATACTGAAAGTATGTGAATTCCTTAAGACTAGCATGAAATATAGACCGCAAAGTTACTTGTCCTTAACATAAGAATATTTTCTCGAGGTTAAATATTTTTACTATGTACTCAGCTAATTGTATGACGTAAACTGTTATTTAATCAACAGTTATTACACCTCCTACTATACAATCAAATGTCATTTAACCAGATGGCATTTAACCAGATGTTATTTAACCAGGTGTTATTTAACCAGCTATTATTTATCCGTTCGTTAATAAAATTTAATAATTATTGAAAAAATATTATAGTTGTAAACCCCTTAAATTAAAATTAAAGTTAAGTCATATTTTTGAATTGAGAATACGACGACGAATAAACTATGTGCATCATTCCAAACTTCCTGTTTGTTCAAATACTTTCATCGGTGTCTGAATTATGATAAGCCCAACTACATAACTTCATAAGTAACTTTATTCACTTACATTTAAATGTTAATTCCTGGTGACCGAGTTAATGATAGCCTGCAAAGCCAATGCTGACTTTGTTGACTAGGTTCGAGTCCCGTGACCAGCAGTAATTATCACGTGCAGCACTGATAATATATATATATATATATATATATATATATATAGTCATCAACATACATATATATATAGTCATCCACATACATACATACATACATATATATATATATATATAACATAGAAAAATGCGAGCATAAAAAGTAATATGGTTAAGATTAAACTTAGAAAAGTAAAAGGACTAGTTGTTAAAACTGGAAAAGAAAAAACAAGATATTCTAGAAAAAAATATAAATTTATAACTTAAAATATTGCAACATTAAGAATTTTTTCATTCAATTTAGCATTATATATAAATCTTAATTCTGCAATATTTTAAGTTATAAATTTAATATATTTTTTACTAGAATATCTTGTCTTTTTCTTTTCCAGTTTTAACATCTAGTCCTTTTACTTTTCCATGTTTTATCTAAACCATATTACTTTTCATGCTCGCATTTTTCTTTATAATCCATGATTTTTCCAGGCTTTGCTTTGAAATAAAATTTTCTCTCTCTGTTTCACTTGTTACCTGTGAATTATTAGCGACAGTACAGATGAGCAACAGATCGGGACAGCGGTGAATTATTAGGAACTTTGGGTATGAGTTTATTCTTTATGTAACCGTCACTGTTCTTCGATAGCGTTTGATATCGGAATGTCTTTGATAATTATCGATAATCGAAAAAATCCGATGAAAGAAGGAACAGGCGATTTCGACCAAAGTTAAAGCTTCATACAGCCTAACATCATAAAGGAATTTGAGAAGTTTTATCGCCATACAAGCAGAATGGCCAAACTTATAAAATCAGCAGTATGTTCATTGATATGACGGAGGCGCGTTCGAAATGAATATTTCTGTTTAAAGCACAATTGAATTACAATACTTGACTTTTGCATTTAAAACTTTAATTCAAGCCCATATATGAAAAATAATTTTATAAAATCAACAGTAGGTTCTCTATAGTGCAAAACAGTCTACAGTGTATTGTCGACTAAGCCACTGCAGTAGGCATGTGAAATTTCATCTCGGTGCACCGCGATAGGTATCCAACTAAAGCAGACAACGAATCGATTTGGTTGAAAAGTGTATGATTGTACCGATTTCGATGACAATAAAAATATTGGCGTGTGAAACATTCGTTGATCATCATTCAATCAGTGGCAACGTCGGATCTCCCTGCTAGTATATATATATATATATATATATATATATATATATATATATATATATATATATATATATATATATATATATATAACTACTTCATTTACTCACATAAAATTAATATACGAAAGTATAAATTTATGCGTAAACTTTAAGTATTTACTTCAAAAGTGCTCAATACCTAGGTAGAGTTAGTTATATAGTTATAAATTATATATGGCGATTAAGCTACACTGACTATTCTGCGTTTCATCAAAAAGAGTCCTAGAGTGGATGAAACACGGAATATTCAGTGAGCTTAATCGCCATATATATTTTATAACTTACTATATATATATATATATATATATATATATATATATATATATATATATATATATATATATATATATATATATAATTTTAAAGTTTGATATTTTACGTCCCATCAAGTGTCGAACATTCAATAATTCACCAGAAATATCCTAGAAAATATGACAATTCTTGAACACATCAGTTAAGACCTTTACTAAATAACGTGTTACGTGAATATGTATATTTTCGCGTTGGAGCTTTTGTGTTTTAGCATTGCAGTTCATGTGAGCGAGAGAATGTCTAAAGACCTTTTTTTTTTTCTAAAGACTTTTTTTTATTGTTGTTTAACTGTGTGTTTTTGCGAAACTTCCAATCATGTACAGTATACACAAAACAAAACTTTGGAAAGTTACCAACATTTTTTTTTTTATCCCCTTCGATCTCATATTTATTCAACGGACGTACGAGAATACACAGTGTTTCTGCGTAAAAATAATTCGGCAAGAGAACATGTGACTGATGGTACGTATTACATTATGTGTGTGTGTGTGTGTGTGTGTGTGTGTGTGTGTGTGTTCGTATGTGCGTACCCGTGCGTGTGTGTGTGCGTATGTGTGTATGTATGTGTGCTTTTGGCGCGCTTCCACTAAATGTCAGGAATAAATGCACGATCAATTTGTCAGAGTTATAAAGTTTTATTTTCTTAAAGTTTACACCTGAGTAAAGCTAATATATATGTGTGTGTGTGTGTGTGTGTGTGTGTGTGTGTGTGTGTGTGTGTGTGTGTGTGTGTGTGTGTGTGCATATATATATATATGAATGTATGTAGATAGATAAACAGATAGATTTATTTTCTTAAAGTTTACACCTGAATAAAGCTAATATGTATATATATATATATGAATGTATGTAGATAGATAGATAGATAGATAGATGCATCGATATCTGAATAGATCGATAGATAAATAGATAATGGCTGCATTGCTTCCTAGATGTAAATCCATTGAAACTCTTGAGTCTATTAAAAATTTCCTCTGTTAACCTGAATACGTAAGATTTCTGATAAAATATCGCCGCAGAAACATGTATGCGCATATATAGCTAATAATGCTTGCATAAATAAACATATTATATATGTTGGTATATGTATATGTCTTGTGTCAGCCATTGCACCGACTGAGATTAGAAGTTCTATCAAAAAGAGAGGTTGGTTCTACACAAAGCCTTCACCGCTATAAACAAATCATATGTGTGGATTTCCGAATAACTTAGTTGTTGTGGCGGACTTCATACGTCGACATCGACGGAGTATCATCATGTATATGTATATCTTTTATATATATATATATATATATATATATATATATATATATATATATATATATATATATATTAAAACCCCTTTTTCTGTTTATTAAAAAAGAAAATACAACGTGGTTAAATATGGGTCGTGGAATTACATTCACTAACAAAATATATAGCTAGTTTGCATATTCTTTTAAACATTCATTTTACTTAATTCCCTATTATTTTTTCGCTTTTCTTATGGGATGATCATCTTTAGTTAACTATTATTTGTAAATATATTCATGCGGATATTCTACATGATTTATACTTGCGTAATATTAACGTAAAAAGGTTAAAAGTAAACACAAACCTCTTTCTATATATATTTATGTCTGCGTATATATATTTGTTTTAAAAATTTTCCCCATCAAACTCCTCTGTCAGTTTTTTGTCTAAAGACATGAAACTTAATATAGAGTATTCAAACCCATGCGAAATTTTATATTTCGGTTTTAGCCGGGGAAAATTGGTGAAAAGGTGAAGACCGAACGACGGCATTACGAATATGCATGCGTAACGTAATAGCTATTGGTTCATATTTAATTTTTAGCCTCGCAGCAAACATGTCTCCATAGCTCAGTCATTAACGTCAAAGGAAAAAGTAAATCGTAAGCTGACTGTTTTGGTTTCAATTCTTGGTGGTGGTGCACGAGTCATTTTTTTTTTTTTTTTTTACTTTTTAAATCATTACTATATATTAGGTCCAATATAATCTTGTATAATATAATATAAATCTCACCTGTCTGTTTAAATATATGTATGTATGTATGTATGTATGTATGTCTTCCTAAAACTTTCGACAGAGGCGACGGATTTTCACGAGATCGGTATCGTTTTGAAACACGACCCTTCGGGTAACAAATATCGATATATTGGCGAAAAACATTAATTCATTCCCCCTCAATTGGGCACTTTTCTACAGAGGGGGGGTGAATTTTTCGCCGATATTTTCGAAAGTCATCCTCTCTTTTCAATTGTCTAGCCTTAATTTCAACCTTTATCACTTCCGGTTTGGCGATGGACGCAGCACGAAACGCATCGCGTTTTCTTTTTTTTTTTTTTTCACGTTCTTTTCCACCTTCGCGGTACGAGTTCGCGCCTGCCTGCCTAATACCACCTTTTCTTTTTTTTTTTTTTTTTTTGCTCAACACACACCTTCAAACACCCGGGCGACGTTGGGCACCCAGCTTAGTATAACAATAAACACGGAATTAGCATTAATCAAAATACCATATATGGCGTATTTTACGACTGGGCAATGCCGGGCGGCCTGCTAGTAAATATATATATATATATATATATATATATATATATATATATATATATATATATATATTGTAACCCACATCAAATATAAATTCTCACAAATGCACATTTTTTTTTGTGTGTGTTACCTTGTATTTGATGTGGTTTATATGATAATATTAAAATGTTACAACTCTTTAATTACTCCCTCGAGTTATTGGAAACATTTTGTGTTATCTTCAATAATACAAATATTGTGTGTCTGTTTAAATGTATGTATGTATGTATGTATGTATATCTAAAACTTTCGACAGAAGCGACGGATTTTCGCGAGATCATTATCGTTTTAAAGCTTGACCCTTTCGAATGACAAATATTGGCAAATTGGCTGAAAACATTAATTCCTTCGCGCTCAACTGGGTACGTTTCTACAAGAAGGGGTCGCTTTTTAGGCGATATTTTTCGAAAGTCATCCCCTCTTTTTGGTTGAGTAGACTTAAAACCTTTATCACTTCAGGTTTGGCGATGGGCGCAACAGCAAAGACATCACTTTTTTCACGTTCTTTTCCTCCTTCACGTCACGGATTCGAGCGTGTCTGTCTACTGCTACATTTCTTTTTTTTTTTTTTTTGCTCAACACACACTTCCAAACACCCGGGCAACGCCGGGCTCCCAGGCTAGTTAAAAATATATAGTTGAAATATATATAAATGTTTGGGTCGAAGTCTTAAGTAATTCGCAATTGTATTCTTTATATCATGTGCACTGAGGACCTTCAACCTCACGAAGAGTGTCAATTACAACTAAAATTTTCTTAGTACTGTATTTGTTGCACACATTTTAGATTTTTTGTTTGTATACTTGGATATTTATTCATAAGTTTCTTTTATTTTCACTTTGTTGTTTCTGTTTTACGCGTCTTTCGCGTCTTTTAATCATTGCAGTTTAGTTTAGCGGATGCTACGCAAATAAAGATTTTCTATACAGGAAAGACACAAGGAAGCATTTGCAAAGAATTATTTAAATGATTTATTTTGGAAAGAATTGACTCAAGAGAGAGGCTAGTGTTCTCTTAGCAAATTATTTAGTTCATTTCTTAACTTAAATGAAATGAATGGACACACGCACACAGATATCGAGGTAACATTTCGCACTTAACGATTATCAAAGTTTTCTACAATATTGACCAACTGCCCAACTCATTACTCGAATTCTTTCGATTAGCTTCTACATACAGACTGATTTGAAAACTTTTTTCTCTCAGCTCGATAACGTGACATCATTCGTCATTTTTACTCTTTTTAATGACTTCTGCTAAATAATATCATTCCCGGCACAACTATATTATCTTTGGCCTCTATCCTTTTTACAGACTTTAACGATGGGGAAAATCCGCCTAGTGGAGCATCACGTAGAAATTGTTTTTAGGCCGATTCCCTATGCGAAAGAGCTAGCCTTTCGGGCATCTAATGTAATATTTCCAATTAAAAATAATATTTCTTTGTACGAAGAGGGATTAATATGTGGGTCGATTTTATTCGTACTTTTTTTTATCGTTGCTTCATTTGGTTTTGCTCGTTTTTCGTTTATTTTTAATGCAGGAAAGACACAAGGAGGCGTTTGCTGAGAATTTCTTGAAAGTTATATTTTTTAGAGAGAACTTACTCAGAAGAGAAAAAGACTAAGGTTCTCTTAGCTAATTATTCAGTAAATTTCTCGGCTGAAATGTGGGATACACTGAGAGCGACATTGAACTAACATTTCACACTTTGTTGAGCATCAAAATTTTCTATATTATTGGCCAACTTCATCGCGCAATCAATGGCAGACTCGCATTATTGGCGATCTCTGTCATTTGGCTTACACAGACAGACTGGCGTAACGTCATTCCTTCTCTCAACTTATACCTGCGGTTATCTAACCTCTGCGTAGCTTTTATATTACATGTTAGTTATATTTGATTCATCCCTGGTAATAATTTTGTTCTGCAGATCTGCGTTATTATCATGCACTCAGAGTAACCCTTATCAAAAATCCATACGTAAGGTGCCTAATATGTTAATTTGTTATGAAAATCTTCCCATCTAATCAAATATTTTCACATCAGTATATAAGTTAATATATTAAAGAACAGATCAACATTTATAGCAGCTGTGCAAGTACTTTAGTGGAATGTGCTATAATGTCCCCTTTAACGTACATACCCCGACTAGATCGAAAAGCAGCAAAATTCCACCCTTTCACAATTAAGGTCCCTAGATGCCGTAAAGCTTTCTACTCTAATAGTTTTGTTTTCTTTGAACGCCTATACTTTGGAATCCTGTCCCTGTTTCCTGCTTCCTGGACTGCTTCCTGGGAAGGTTTAAATGTAATGTGAACAGAGATCCCATTGCTTAACTCCTCACAGCTCCATGTTAGACACGATTCCGATACATTGTTTGAGATGAAAAAGTGTAAAAAAAAAAAAAAAAGGAAAACGTGTGACGTAAGTGTTGTTAAAGAAATACACGAAACTTGGATCATAAAACAGATATGAATTTTCCAGCTGAACAAGGACGATAATGCCGTTTAAAATTCTTTTATGCTTCCAATTTAACGCTTTAACCATTATCTGGAGATATATATATATATATATATATATATATATATATATATATATATATATATATATATATATATATATATATATATATAAGATCTTATACCGAATAAACATATTTTCTTTTACGAAGGCATTTTAAAACATATTCTTGCCCAATAAATCTGTCATATCTCGAGTAAAAACTAAACAGATTTGTAAGCGGCAAAATCTGAGCGTGATAAAATATAATATTAATCACTTCAGGTTATTTTCAATGGCTCCAATGCTTTTCAATATTATTATTTATTTGTTTATTTATTTATTTATTATTTTTATTTTATTTATTTATCTATTTGCAACTATAATGGGTGAACCGTCAATTTTCTTCAAACAAGATATTTGGCGACATGAAGATAAACAGATACGGAAAAATGGTGAAAAAAGGGATAGTTCTTAAAGGAAAAACAAACCATTAGAGAATTTGAAGTGAGGAAATGATGGTTTCCACTTAGCATACCGTTATACTTTTCTATCAAAAGAATTGAATCATCGCAGTTATCAGTATGGGTAAAAAAAATAGTAAACAAAGAATGAATATTTTTATAACGATATAATTCCGCATGTAACACATTTGTCATCAGTGGTCATTGTTTGTGAGTTGGCGCCTGGGTTTCAAATCTCGAGGTAGATTCACACGCTATGTCTAGCTACGCAGATGCGTTGTAAAACAAAAAATAGCTCTTTATGGACACGCATATATTTATATATATATATATATATATATATATATATATATATATATATATATATATATATATATATAAGTTAGAAAAGCATTTCATCCAAGGCATTAAAATTGTTAAACAAAATGTTTTTACTATAGGCTTTAAAGATAAAAGTACAAGATTCAGTTTGTAAAAAAATCATTGAAAATTTTATATCTATATCATTAATTGCTAGATGAAAGATAATTTTTTTAAATTGCAACAAAATGTCCATTACACAAAATAAATCCAAGGAAATTTTTTGATTCAATTTAAATTAAAGTTTTATACCTTTTTTTGTAAAATTTATAAAGTGCACTTTGAAGATAAATAAATTTCAAATTGCATCTTGTACCTTTATTTTTAAAGCCTATAGTAAAAACATTTTGTTGAACAATTTTCATGCCTTGGATGAAATGCTTTTCTAACTTGTATCTTATCTTTTTAAGATTATATTTTAAAACTCTCCTTCTCTCTATTTCAGTTTGTATTTCTCCTCACACCACAACTCATTTTTGACGCCCTCTTTGTATTATTACAGGTTTGAATATTTTCTGTTTTAGTTTGTATTTCTCCTCACACCACAACTCATTTTTGCAACCCTTTGTATTATTACAAGTCTGCATATTCTCTCTGTTTCAGTTTGTATTTCTCCTCACACCACAACTCATTTTTGCAACTCCCTCTTTGTAATACAGGTGTGAATAATGAGAAAATCTGAATTAAAAAAAAAAAACTTTAAAATATCTTTTTTAGATTAAATTGTTTTAAACTCTTTCAGAATAGAAAATATTTAAAAATTTAATAAGGGACATATTTCATATAGGTTTCATTAACAAATATTCAGTACATAACGAGAAAAATAGAGATGAAAATTTCAAAAGGACTGTATAACTGGTTACGGTTAATATACGGAAGTATTATTTTATGCGTAAATTTTAAGTATTTACTTCAACAGTGCTCAATACATATGTAGATCTAGGTAGTAAGTTATAAATATAAATTTAATAATATAAATATATTTTATAACTTACTACCTATCTTGCCATATATATTTTTATAACTTATTGTATGTATATATATATATACATACATATACATATATATATATATATATATATATATATATATATATATATATATATATATATTCGTAAAATTAAAATATTACAAAAAAAAGCTAATTAAGTAAAAACACTCCGTGCTATTAATTGGCCTTCGGGACAAGATCAAAGTGTAGTATCTGTCTTCAGATGCTGCACTTCAATTTCTTGTTCTCTGTCAGTGGAGGAGAAATTCTTCACGACTGAAACAATTTTTATTTTTGTTCCTTTTCTCCACGTTAAAAAACGACCCTGGTGTCTAACTCTATCCCGTGGGGAGGCATTGTAAATAGGAACAATACTTGTCCGAATGAAATCATGCTGCTTAAATACACAACATATATACATACATATATATATATATATATATATATATATATATATATATATATATATATATATATATATATATATATATAGCAAAAATTGATGAGGAAATATAAAATCGAATAAGTTATTATTGATTTTTAATTGCTTATTTAATTTTAAATGCCTTTAATTTTTCGCAAAATATTTATATATTTAAAATATTTGCATATTCATGCTAACCAGTGAGGCGTTCTTTTACTAATGATTATTTTCTTATGAAAAGATCTTCTTTTTTTTTTTTTTAAATCCATGGGTTAAGGATTTTTAGGTTATAATTCATTGTTTGAAATTTTGATGGGTCAATTAAAAATGTAACTTATTCGATTTTTATAAAAAATCACTCGAGACAGGGCATGAAACCACTTAATATAAGGAATTAACAAGAACTAAGATAGAGTATTCCTATTAAACTTAATCTTGAAAAGGACACAGGCTGTAAGTAGGGGAAAAAATCGAGCAGGAAGAGAGTTATGTAAGATTGCAGTTCTTGGAAGGAAGCTACTGGAATAATAAGCTGTATTACAATGAAGTATTGGAACAGCGAATTGGTGAAGATCACTAGACGAACGAGTCAAACGAGTTAGAACAAAAGAATGGAGGAAATAGATTATGCAATTCTGAAGAACACAATTTCATAATCTTCTATAATATAAATCTCACCTTTTTGTTAGAATGTATGTATGTACAAGGGTCCGACAATATTTTTCGGACACGTTAGTATTCGACTTTCCGAGGACCATAGAGTGGCGAAATTCTTTCAATAGAATTGCATAAACATATAAAGACAATACTTGTAATAAAAATGGAAGAAAATCGATTAGGCAAGGAAAAATATTTAATTTTCATCATTTTTTACAAAATACAGGCGACATTATTTTTCGAACATCGTTGAAAAACTGTTAACAGTCTGTAATATCACCTTTCTTCTCAATAACTTTTATCAATCTTTCTTCATAATTATCAAACATATGCACAGTAACATCTCTACGTGTTTCTATTAGTTGTTTTTGGCATCTAGTATTCGTTCCAATAGTTGAGCCTCTTTCGTTATTTCAGGTCCATCATAGACAAGTTGCGCAAGCATTTCCCAAACATTTTCCATTAAATTTAGATCTGCGCTTTTTGCAGGCAATTCCAAAGTAGTCATATTCACTTTAGCCATCCATTCTTTCATGAGTTTTGACACATGGGTGCTGCAATTGTCTTGTTATAGAACGAAATCATTCCCCGTATCTCTTCTTATCCTTGGTAGGGTTTTCTCATCCAGCAACTGTTTATAGTTTTCGTTGTTCTGTCGTCCTTTCAGCCACTCCAACCATATATTTCCATTAGCAAAGATCATACCCCAAACCATAACTCCTCCTCCTCCTCCTCCTCCTCTTCCTCCTCCTCCTCCTCCTTCTCCCATCTGTCGTTTGTTCAGTAGAACAGGCTCGCCCCTTCTCAACCAAGTACACCATCCATCGGTCCCATCAAACTTGAAACGCTTCTCATCAGTAAATATAACCTTCTTAAAGTCAACATGCTTTGTTAACCACCTTTTAGCTCTCTCCAGTCTTACTCCTTTGTGTTTCTTTGTTAATGTAATTTTTCTTAACCTTTGCATATTTCAAACCAATCCTATGCAGCGTTTCTCTTTCACTTTTTTTGCTGTAACTTTTTCTCCAGATGTCAAAAGCCGTGTCAAAGTCCTCTTCATTCTCCTTTCAGTCCTCTTGCCAATTGATCTTTTCCGTCCTCTCTTCTTTTTCCGCTCGGAGTTTGTCTTCAGCATGTATTCGACCGTTGATTCTTATAGCTTCAAAACCATGGCGATCCTTTTGAGGCTGAGGCCATCTTCCTGCTTCTTATGTGCCAAACAAACGACTTCTTTTGAATGCATTTTACCTCATTAAACTTAATTGTTTTGCCAGTAGAATAGAACAGATCACAGATTATAATGATGACAGCTAAGTGTGCAAGCAGAAAATTTGCATACAGCAACATATACATAAACATAGCTCTTAATAAAATAGGATTTTTTGTCATGTCCCAAAAATAGTTTTCGCAAAAATCGCAAAATACTCAAATTATCAAAGCCAAACTAAAAAAAAATGATTAGAGGATTTTCACTCCTCAACTACATCCTTACAATCTCAAAAGTTTTTGGCACTAGTAACTACCTTGAAGTACTTTTTTCAAAGTGTCCGTAAAATATTGTCGGACCCTTGTATGTATGTATGTATGTATATATGTATATATGTATGTATGTATGTATGTATGTATGTATGTATGTATGTATGTATGTATGCCTAAAATTTTCAACAGAGGCGACGGTTTTTCACGAGATTGGCATCGTTTTGAAGCTCAACTCTTCGGACGAAAATATCGGAAAATTGGCTAAAAATATTAATTCCTTCATCCTCAACTGAGCACTTTTCTACAAGAGGGGTCACTTTTTTCGCCGATATTTTCGAAGGTCATCCCATTTTTTCGATTGACTAGCCTTAATTTAAACCTTCGTCACTTCCGATTTGACGATCGGCGCAACAGCAAAGACGTCACTTTTTTCATGTTCTTTTCCTCCTATGCGGTACGGGCTTGGAACTGCCTGCCTACTACCACTTTTTTTCGCTCAACACAGACTTCCAAACACTCAGGCAACACCGGGCACCCAGTCTAGTAGTATTTATTTTTAAAAAAATGACTGAAACTAGTCTGTGAAGAAGAAAGAGTGGGGCCAATCATATTACAGATACGTTTCTAAAATTTATCAATAACCTTCAAATGCGACAGTCATCGGACCAAATATGACAACAGTACTCCATAGATGGTCTGATAGTAGATTTATAGAGATGGAGAATAGCCTCAGGTTGTAGAAACCGATTTTACGAGAAGCATACCGTGCAATCGATTTAATACATGAACTCCATGTTAGATTTGATGAGAGAGAAAGACGAAAAAGTTTTAGAGTCGATTTCTCGTCGAGAGCAGAGACACTCATAGGAATCTCAGGAAGAAAAAAAGGACACGCCTACGATTGAAAGACAATGGCTGAGTCTTAACCTGATTAAACGAAACATGCCATTTCTTTACCCCAATCCATAACTGAACCCAATCAGTTGCATATTTCAACTGAACTGAGGAAGACAGTCGATAAGCAATACCAGAATAAAGGGTAGTGCCATCAGCATAGATGATAATATTTTTAATATTCTCCGCAAAGTCATTTATATAAAAAAAAAAAACGGCGCTGAACCTAGAATAGAG